>NC_060214.1:101555000-101870625 GCF_021130785.1 Homalodisca vitripennis
TTTCTCGAGATACCTTGTTACGTGATACATTCAAATTTTTAAATTTAAATTAGGTTTCATAGCGATGTTTTAATACTAATATGGCGCACATCGGAGGGCACGATGGCGCAAAAGTGTGTATTTAAATCGAATCTTGTCCCTGACTTTCTATTTTTTTAATTTTTATTTTTACTCTATGAATAGCAATACCACACATTAAAGACTCATACGATTGTACTCTGTAAGTTTGTAAATTAAATGATTTAATTTAACGTACATATGAGGTAGATATATTAGAGGTTTTAATTTATTTATAAATACAGCGATATGAGAAATAAGTTTGCTTACATTTTTACTTAACCTAATCATATTGCAACTGCACATGTACAATAACGTTATATTTAATTTTTTTTAATTAATTTTTTAAATTTCATCACCAACTAACATTTTTTTAGAAATACTAATGAAATATTTTACTATATAACTAGTACATACATTCCATTCCGAATACTTGGAAAACTGTGTTATTTATTTAAGTTATTTGTCACAGCCAGAAAAAACACTTAAAACAAGAGATTGAAATCATGATTTACACTTTGAGAAAGAAATTTTCTTGATAGGAGCACTGGCAAATGACATATGAAAATATCCTTTCCGGTTCATTCGGTAAACTTCACATATTTTTTATAAAGTCTATTGAAAGTCTATTTTATTTTTATTATAAAAACATCTACCTAAAATCAGCTTTTACTATGTGAAAAACCCAAGTCCTGTGAATAAAACATTTGATAAAAGTGGCACCACAACATGCGAGAATGTTTGCACAATGCAAGCGAGGTTCTCATCGTTCTGCTTTTATTTGACAATGTTTTGAGTAATTTGATTTTTTGCTATCGTACTAGATTGTGAAGGTTGTTGTCAATGTTTTAAAAACAGCGACCACTGTTGGCCTACATAACACATTTTGTTTTGTTATAGTTCCATAGTTTCGCTTTAATATAAGAAACAGTATTCATTAAACATCACAAAGTATTAAAATCATTTAAAAGTAATGAATTTTCAAATGATTGATTGCGTCATAAAGTGTCGAATTATAAAAAAGCAACTTGTCATTTTTTACAAACATCTACAACTTAAAAAATTGTGCTAAAATCGTACGGAAAAGCGACAGGCCAACGTAATTATATTTCTTGGTACATCCGATATTAATGTAAACACAATCTTAAACTATGGCAATGTCGTCATAAATAATATACATTTAATAGATACCAAAATTTATTTTTTTTATTGACAGAACAAACTAATACAAATATTTTATACCGCATTTTTTATGAATCGTTATAATATAGTATTAAGTATCCCTTACAACATTCAAAGTGCCTTTAAATAACTAAAAGTTATTTAAAACATGAAAAATTCCATAAAGAATTACGTCACTATGAGTGCCTAGTAAATTTATTTTTTAAAGGTTTCAAAATGTTTATGAGCAAACTCAATCACAAAGTCCTTTTCATTTCTAAAAAGTTATATATGGCACTATATTATAATATTTAAAGGTACTATAGTAACTTAAAGTACGCATATTACACTTACATATCAGATTCAATGTTATACCGTATATAAGTGGAATAATCAATTATTAAAGGAAATATAGTAGCTACAAAGATAACCTGATATTGAGAAATATAATTGTAACGTGAATTTAATTTAGTTATTACATTTTCCAATCTCTGAGCCCACAATTGAATTGTAGTACATCAAATACTACACTCTAACTATCATATGTCAGAACACATATAATCGAGCACTATACTGAAGTACAATACCTACAAACTTTTATAACAACTAATGACGTTATATATTGTTTCATATTGATTATATTTAAGTACAAGAATATGAAGTGTAAAAACAAAACCCTAATCGGACAAATTATGCGGTTTTGTTTGTCAGTGCAGACTACTGAAGCAAACTGGGTGTGGTCATACACCTAAATCCCAGCTTATCATTGGTCCAACGTGTGTTTCTGATTTGAACTGTATTAATTAAACTTTAATCAAATCTTTTCTTCTAAGGTCACTGCTTGACTTTGAAAACTCCTAGCAAAAGTGGTGTTTGCCTTCTCTCTAATATGGCTATTGTATGCAGTTGATTTAGCAGAAAAAGTGTATATAAATAACTCAAAACTGTGAAAAACACAATTTGTAGTTTTTGCTTCTGAACCCCTCATTTTATTTGTCACTATTGCTGCTTCTTCATCAAGAAAACATACACCGGTTGGTGAAAAAGTGTGTATGTTATACACTGAGGCGTGAACGAAGCATAGGATTTTTTATTGTACTGTACTGACCCAAAAATTTGAAAATACCTGGAAAATTTCACGACCTACAAGGAAATTCCGAAGCATTGACGACGTTTCTGCTTACATTTTACAAAAGTTACGCAAGAGCTCGTTCAATATTCATCCCCTTAAATTTGGTGGCTTACTAAAATATGTAAACTGGCATATCAAATATTCCATACGTTTTTGGTATTGGACGAAAGCCAAATCTCGGCAAGTTGTGTGCGGTGTTTGTGGTACCGGCTCTTGCAGCAATACATGTATGTACATACATTTACCCAATAGACCGCACCTCAAACAATATCAGAGTCAATAGGCCTACACTAGTAAAAGCCCGAAGCCCTGTATAACTGCCGACATTTCTCGCCGAACTCACCTGACCAAGAATCGTCCAATTTTCCAGATGAACTGACCGACAGACCGCGTGTGAGCAAATTATAACACCCCCTCCCCCCTTCCCACAAATAACAGAACATTCCTGACGGTTACACCGTGTACAGTCACAATCGTGTACGACGCGATTGAATTCCCCCCCCCCCCCCCCAAGGCACACACGTGTTTCAATTTGACTGTAAATTGTACCGTGTTAACATAATTTTGAACACGTCACGCAGTATTATAACGTGTGTTCCACAATGCATTCTATGCAAAATTCATAAATAACTTTAAAGTACCGACGATTTAATTAATCATAAGAAAAAACCCGTATTTCGTGCAAAAAACTGAACATTTTTTATTATGTAACCTGTTCGTTATTACGTATTATAACAGACAAAGGTTTACAGGTTTGTTTCTCTGCAGTATTGTATGGTATAACCACAGAGAAACCTATGTAATACTTAATACTACTGTCACTGTTATTAACTTAATCCACTAATCAACGCTTATATTTCTACAGAAAAAGTAGTTGATTACATGCGAATCAAACACACGTTACAAATTTTATTGTTCAGTCTATTTGTATATTAACATCATTAGCATTCGGTCAAATATACTTACTTTTAAGAATTGTTTGCTTACAACATTCAGAAAAGAATAAAAATTGCCTTATTCAAATCTTTGGCTTTGAGCAATTATTAAAATTGAGTTTGGCACATATCAATAGTTTGTGACCGATGACGAATGGAATAAAATCGAAAACGAAAGCATATTTTATTTCAAACCCTTGAACATGCAAGCAATTATGGACTTTTGTACATTTCAAACCGGTGAAAAAACCGAGCACGAAGTCAGTATATGGTGCACGCACTCGAGCTCACGGTATACGCACAGTACACTGAGCCATAGGGGCGTACATAAGAATGGCTCAGGGGGCTCACAGCCCCCCCCCGAAATTTTAAAAGACAAGAAATTAAAATTGCACCGTGTAGTTTTTTAAGATTGATCACAATTACAAGATCTTGAAGCACAACAATTTTTTTGGGGAAGGGGGGAACTCCCGAATTCCAGTTTTTGGAGAGCATTTTACCCCTCATAACCACCCAGAATGCCAGCCCCTACGCAATAATTTTCTATGTGCGCCACTTCATTGTAAACATAACTAGTTCATTCATGAATTATAAATAGTAAGTTTATGCAGCATACTTAAAGACACACACAACACTAATACTTACTACTTATGTTTAACAAACAATTTATCAACCATACAGTAGATTTGATTTTAACCAACTAAATGAGTTGATTCTGAATGAGTTTTTCGTTATCAGTCACACAGGAAATGGAAATGATGGAAATTCAATTTCGTTCTACTACAAAAAAACAACGAGCAATATTAAATTTGCACTGACAACCCGAAAACAAATATCGACGCAGTTCCATTTTGTTGTGTTCTTCCATTTCACTTTTGATACTCAACAAAATAAAAACTTGTTGCTCTGTCTCAGCTTTGAGAGCTGGTTGTGGTGGCGGCCATCTTGGATTTAATCCCATAGGAATAACTCGAAACCTCAGACATATAACACCATTATTTTTTATTATACAATTATGGAAAGTGTATCACTTAGAGATGCATATCAACAACCTCAGTTTGAATGACTTATTTAGAGAAAAATAGCACACCTTTTTACTTCATCGTTAAAAATAAAAAATTACAAACTGTACATGACAACCTAATAACCGTTTGAATCCACGTAATAATAATAACTTCCCAAAAGTTCACGACGAAAAACAAGGGTGTAACAATATTTGAGGTTCAACATTGTTTTTACGGAGTGACACTCTGTCTTGAAGTCAGCCAGCTCTTATGATAACTTTCATGTATACTCTACCAAAGTTCCCCAACTGGGCAGGTTATCACTACCTCTGTTATTACTTATGGTTATTCTGAAACATCTCTAGCATTTCTTTGTTTGACGTTTATTTTTGACGATGGAAGGATTGTGAAGGAAACAGGATTTTCCCGGACATTTGCCATTGTTAAGTGAAACAAAATATCAGTAACACTACGTTTCGAGATCTGCAATCTGATCTCTTCTTCAGGTAAATACTAACCTAACACATCATTACAAACTAGTTAAAATAAACAAATCATACCAAAGCGTTGTGACACGCCTATGTCAGAAATCACAACCATCGTGTTGTGTGTCAACTTCACTAACTCTAAAACATGTCCTTAATAGAAATACTAAACACAACACTAATTATTACCTTAAGAAGAGATCAGATTGCAGATCTCGAAACGTAGTGTTACTGATTTTTGTTTCACTTAACGATGGCAAATGTCCGGAAAAATCCGATCTCTAGCATCTTTCTTCTTCAGTGTTTGATAACCAAAAGAGTATGACTTTTACATGAAAAACTAAAAAAGCGTTCGTTTGGATACGTAATAACCCATAAATACCGAAAATATTGTAGCACATTAATCAGTTAATTAACGTACTGTTGTACTAGTAGAGGGTAGATAATGACACCTTGAACTTATACAGGTGAACCGTATGTTAAGTCTCTACCATAATTCTAAAAATAAAATGGCTTAAGTTTAACATTGTTCTTAAGAGACCAAACGAGGCTATTTGAGTGAGTACAGTCGGCTATTTGAAACATTGTGAAAATAGAAAGGAATCAATTCATAGCTGAATTATTGATTAATTCACATATTAATCCAGATTTATTCCATTGAAACTGTGAAATTTGCAGCAATAGATGTTATTCTTTTTAATTTTTTTGTTGTACAAAAATAGCAAATTTGACATTTCCTATAATTGATTATACTCTACTGAAAATACAGTGTTTCCTTGTACAGTCGAGTCTCAATAACTCGAATTTCAAGGGAACGGCTGTTTTCTTCGAGTTACGTATAGTTCGACTTAAGAATAGTTCGAGTTATAGAGGTAATATTTCACTAAATTCGACTTACAGAGGTAAACAAAATAAAATTCGAGTTATAGAGGTACAAATAAACTATGTTTTTTATTCTCTACATCCTTTACAAAACTAATGTATGTACTGTAACTACATACAGCATTTGTACTTACTGTCACACTGCAATGTATGCCTACAATTCATACGTACATACAATTCAAATTTGAAAATAATCCGTAATCTTCTTCTGCCTAAGGCTTTTTTTTCAGAATTTAAGTCTATATGTTCTCAATAACAACAACATCAGAGAATACGTTGTCTGGTACGTCACTTGATTGTTCTAAGTAGCTACGTAAAGTGTTCACTGCGGCCTTTTGTAGATAGTCGGACAATTCAGCGACATGTCCAGACCTGTTCGGCTAGGTCTATGACCTAACTCAGGTTCGCTGTAAACACAGCACAGCTTCGTGTTAGCGAGGGTTGATCTGAAAATTTCGAGTTGTAGAGGTAATGTATTTAAAGACTTCGACTTATCTACTGAACTTCGAGTTATAGAGGTAATTTTTCTATTACTTCGAGTTATTGAGGTAAAATTCGGGTACAAAATTAATTCGAGTTACGCATGGTTTTTTTCGAATTAGGCAGGTTTTCTCAAGGGAACGGAAAAAAAAAAAATTCGAGTTATCAAAGAATTCGACTTATTGAGGTTCGAGTTATCGAGAGTCGACTGTAGTTAATGTCCTACTAGCATGAAATTCACGAGAACGATATCAGCCATCTACAACGTTTTTATGAATGAATTCAATTATATACTACTAGACCTTATAGTAAGCAGTTAATAGAGTAGAACCATTTGAGTTATACTCCAACCATTATTTTACCAGACCATGTTGGCGGCTAAGTTATCGGTCTATTAGCAAAGTGAACACGTTGGACAATCTTCTCACACGGCGTCGCCACTCCACCATAACTCTGGGTAATCTCCAACCATTAGTGTAATCGATTGGTAAGGGAGAACGGAGAGCCTGTTTTTTTACGCTTAATCGATTACATCGCTCGATGTAATCGGCAAAAAGTTAACGTGTAATCGATTTAAAAGAAAATTTCAATACATTGTTGTGATTTTATTGAATCCCTTTATATTGATTTGGTATTTCAAAAAGTACCATAAAATGTCCTAAAATATTCTTATCTATGAACGTAGCCTATATACGTAAACAAGTCATTCGTTGAGCGCAATGTCAGGCAAAAGTCTAATGAATTAATCAATTTTTTTTGTGTGAGGTTTACGCCTTTCAAAAAGTAAACACGTTTTTTTTAACGAAATTGAAGAAATACGATACATTTACAATAAACATAATGTGACAGGGACACAATAGCATGGACCAGAAAGAAAGCCACCGTTTTCAGATAAATCAACATCCATGAATTAACCCCACTCTTACACAATGTAGGGGTATGCCACACCCTGTGTCGTGTACCAGGCTTCGCTGACGTTGTGTTTAAAATTTAAAGTCTACAGCTACTTGCGTTACTATGTCATGAGTGTACTTAGTTAATTAAATTAACAAACTTGTTTTATTCTACGATTTTCTCGCGGCTATCATAATTACTTATTAGCCTAAAGAGAAAAGTGTTCACTAACGCTCAGCCAAATCCCATGACATTCACTACCATCCAACTCGATGTTGCCTGTATAGAAATGTCTTCGATTTCAACCAATATTTCTCAAGATATCGTGAGGGTAGAGACAAAAAAATAACATTTTTCAGTCCCACAAGTAAAAAAAGTGTTCACTAACGCTCAGCCAAATCCCATGACATTCACTACCATCCAACTCGACGTTGCCTGTATAGAAATGTCTTCAATTTCAACCAATATTTCTCAAGATATCGTGAGGGTAGAGACACAAAAATAACATTTTTCAGTCCCACAAGTAAAAAAAATGTTCACTAACGCTCAGCCAAATCCCATGACATTCACTACCATCCAACTGGATGTTGCCTGTATAGAAATGTCTTCGATTTCAACCAATATTTCTCAAGATATCGTGAGGGTAGAGAGACAAAAATAACATTTTTCAGTCCCACAAGTAAAAAAAAAATGTTCACTAACGCTCAGCCAAATCCCATGACATTCACTACCATCCAACTGGATGTTGCCTGTATAGAAATGTCTTCGATTTCAACCAATATTTCTCAAGATATCGTGAGGGTAGAGAGACAAAAATAACATTTTTCAGTCCCACAAGTAAAAAAAATGTTCACTAACGCTCAGCCAAATCCCATGACATTCACTACCATCCAACTGGATGTTGCCTGTATAGAAATGTCTTCAATTTCAACCAATATTTCTCAAGATATCGTGAGGGTAGAGAGACAAAAATAACATTTTTCAGTCCCACAAGTAAAAAAAAATGTTCACTAACGCTCAGCCAAATCCCATGACATTCACTACCATCCAACTCGACGTTGCCTGTATAGAAATGTCTTCGATTTCAACCAATATTTCTCAAGATATCGTGAGGGTAGAGACACAAAAATAACATTTTTCAGTCCCACAAGTAAAAAAAATGTTCACTAACGCTCAGCCAAATCCCATGACATTCACTACCATCCAACTCGATGTTGCCTGTATAGAAATGTCTTCGATTTCAACCAATATTTCTCAAGATATCGTGAGGGTAGAGAGACAAAAATAACATTTTTTTCAGTCCCACAAGTAAACAAAATGTTCACTAACGCTCAGCCAAATCCCATGACATTCACTACCATCCAACTCGATGTTGCCTGTCTAGAAATGTCTTCGATTTCAACCAATATTTCTCAAGATATCGTGAGGGTAGGGAGACAAAAATAACATTTTTCAGTCCCACAAGTAAAAGAAGTGTTCACTAACGCTCAGCCAAATCCCATGACATTCACTACCATCCAACTGGATGTTGCCTGTATAGAAATGTCTTCAATTTCAACCAATATTTCTCAAGATATCGTGAGGGTAGAGAGACAAAAATAACATTTTTCAGTCCCACAAGTAAAAAAAGCTTCGCTAACGCTCATCATAAACTAAAAATCTATTAACGTATATACGTATAAAAAGTCATTTTAAAAGTCACAGCACAAACTAAAATAAGAAACTGAGGTCGACAGTCCAAAAAGAAAATCATCTCCGAATTGGTGTAGTCGGTTCATCGGAGGGCGAACCTCTTGTTAAATTATGATGCTTGGAATCTAAACTAGTGCAGTTATAGTTTATACTTATTCATTTAACTATTTATAATTGATATAAACATATATTTAAGTTTGTTATTATAAATTGCTTAGTTGATAAATAAATCCTAATATCAGTCTCTTTGGAGAGGTTAAACATGCATTACGTTTAGTACAGCGAATATCACATTTGGAGGGCATTTCTAGAGTACCACCATTTATATACGGATAGTACCACCATACATACACGAATAGTACCACCATTCATATACGGATAGTACCACCATACATACACGAATAGTACCACCATTCATACACGGATAGTACCACCATTCATACACGGATAGTACCACCATACATACACGGATAGTACCACCATACATACACGAATAGTACCACCATTCATACACGGATAGTACCACCATACATACACAGATAGTACCACCATTCATACACGGATAGTACCGCCATACATACACGGATAGTACCACCATTCATACACGAATAGTACCACCATTCATACACGGATAGTACCACCATACATACACGGATAGTACCACCATTCATACACGGATAGTACCACCATACATACACAGATAGTACCACCATTCATACACGGATAGTACCACCATCATACATACACGATAGTACCACCATTCATACACGGATAGTACCACCATTCATACACAGATAGTACCACCATTCATACACGGATAGTACCACCATACATACACGGATAGTACCACCATTCATACACGGATAGTACCACCATTCATACACAGATAGTACCACCATTCATACACGGATAGTACCACCATACATACACGGATAGTACCACCATACATACACAGATAGTACCACCATACATACACAGATAGTACCACCATTCATACACGGATAGTACCACCATACATACACAGATAGTACCACCATTCATACACGAATAGTACCACCATTCATACACGGATAGTACCACCATACATACACAGATAGTACCACCATTCATACACGGATAGTACCACCATTCATACACGGATAGTACCGCCATACATACGCGAATAGTACCACCATTCATACACGGATAGTACCACCATTCATACACGGATAGTACCACCATTCATACACAGATAGTACCGCCATTCATACACAGATAGTACCACCATTCATACACGGATAGTACCGCCATTCATACACGAATAGTACCACCATTCATACACAGATAGTACCGCCATACATACACAGATAGTACCACCATTCATACACGGATAGTACCACCATTCATACACGGATAGTACCACCATTCATACACAGATAGTACCACCATTCATACACAGATAGTACCACCATTCATACACGGATAGTACCGCCATACATACACAGATAGTACTGCCATTCATACACGAATAGTACCGCCATACATACACAGATAGTATCGCCATTCATATACGGATAGTACCGCCAGTAATACACGAATGGTACCGCCATTCATATATGGATAGTACCGCCATTCATATATGGATAGTAAAGCCAGTAATACACGGATAGTACCTTCATTCATCCACGGGTAGTACCACTATTCATACACGGATAGTACCGCCATTCATATATTGATAGTACCGCCAGTAATACAAGGATAGTACCTTCATTCATCCACGGGTAGTACCACTATTCATACACGGATAGTACCGCCAGTCATTCAGGATGATTGGAAACATTCTTGTTATTTTATGTTACTCATCGCAACAAATTAGACAGTGAAATATCTTCATGTGATACTTGGTTACCAGCTGTATTTTGTACTTGTACTAACAATTCGTCAAAGTTTTGGTCGACATATGCCAAAACATTAAAAAAAGAGAATGTCTAATCCATCTTCACCAACAAACCAATCCTAATATGCTAAATAGGTAAATCATACAGTGAATGTATAATTATAATATCCTAGATGTTTCAAACAACTCACCCCAGACGTATTTAACGAATTATTAAATTATACATAGGATCATAAAGAGGACGTCTACCTCTGGATGTAGTAACGAGGTTAAACCCTGACAGAATTATAACACGTCACCAACGACACGCAACGTCATCCGCACGTCATGCGAGGAGCGATATCGATCAATCGATACTTGGGTGGCACCCACAACAACCCGACTGGTACTTTCGTACATACCTTTCACGGCTTTATACGTCATAGATATGATCCGTTAATATAGTAAATCATAATTTCATTTCCATACTACACGCTGTATTCTACATTTATTAAAGTTTGACTTACCCAAACGTATTATCTGAGTATCAATTGCATAAGTTTCCTTTATAAATGCTAAAATTCTCTAAGTTACATAACATTTATTTCTGTAACTAAATTCCAATCGATTGAACAATCAGTTATTTAGCCAAAGAGACAATTTCTTTAGAAAGAGTCAGTTATTTTTTAGTATTAATTTTGTGATGTAGAATTTATACGTTATTAATAAAAGGGAATATCGTTTTTAAACACTTGATGCCTAAGTCAGCATTGCGACTGACTGACTGATTTCAACCAATCAATCTCTTATCTCATATGACTTATAACTAACTAATTTAGAAAATAAATACAACCAAATTTCAACCTGTTATATATGGTATGTTAAAAAATACAAATTTTGAAAAAGCAATTAAAACCACAATATTACACAAAAATATGTGATTTTTAGGGAAACTACAATTTAACAGGTAGTGTTCTTAAATTTGTTATGCTCCAACAAATCATAACTATGGGGTTTGCTCAAATAGGGAATACGTCAACATAAACTATTGAACTTTAAATATCTATTAGAATCCTGTAGTTTTTTTAAAACTTATAAGTGTCAAATAAATAAATAAAAGTAATTAACAATAACAATTAATTAAAGAAATATCCAAATTCTGTTTCATCACTTGTGTAGAAACTGAAACACTTCTCTTGTGTGGATACTTTTAATTTGATTGTGCGTTCTAATTGAGACAATTTTAAAACTTTTTGAACGAGTGTTATTATTTGTGCTGGAAAAACTGAAAGGTTACACAAGTATGTACCATATTTTAAACATGATATATCTCGCAAGATTTTGCTGTAACTGAGTAAAGTCTTTAGTAATTTAACATATGTACTTATGGGGTTTCAAACAATCAGGACTTCTAAAGCACATTAGATCTTTAACGTGTTTGGAAGTGAAAAGTAAACTGCGACTACGAAAAATTAATGTGCGATATAACAAAATAAATGAAACAAAATTACTTACACGGTTTTTGAAATAAGTAAACAAGCAATCAACCAAATGGAAGGTGTTATCTAAAGTTTTAAAGACACCATCGGCGAGAGGGTGGTCGGTTCATCAGCTAAGTAAACATGACAGACCTCCGCCAACAACCCGAGTCCGGCCTAATAATCTGCAATCACTACTTAACTAATTGAAATTAATTATGTGATTGAATTTAGCCCACAGTATCTCAGCGATCAATCTGTTACTCGATTTTCAAGGACGCGTTCCAATCAAGTACGAGTAAAAGTAATATCTTCAAACTTTTAAAACACCGAAGAGACCACGCCCTATATAGTGCCTCTAAATTTTTTTTTATATTTTGAATTTATTTTATGTTCCGTCAACGAGTCTAATATATTAATGGGATTGATATTAGCATACGAGAAACATTCAACGTGCAGGTTACGTTAATATTAACCAATAATAAACCGATATGACGTAGTATAGAAAGACCCAAAAGGAAAAATGAGTTATCGCACAACTTCCATTACACATCTTGATCCCAAAATAAGTTCTTCCTTAGATCAAGAGGAACCGAAGTACCAATCACCTCTAGGACCTTTCTATCAAGAATTTTTGCACAAACGAACAACTTCTATTTCACATCTTGACCCTAAAATAAGTTCTTCATTAGATCAAGAGGAACCGAAGTACCAAACACCTCTAGGACCTTTCTATCAAGAATTCTTGCACAAACGGACAACTTCCATTTCACATCTTGACCCTAAAATAAGTTCTTCCTTAGATCAAGAGGAACCGAAGTACCAATCACCTCTAGGACCTTTCTATCAAGAATTCTTGCACAAACGAACAACTTCTATTTCACATCTTGACCCAAAAATAAGTTCTTCATTAGATCAAGAGGAACCGAAGTACCAAACACCTCTAGGACATTTCTATCAAGAATTCTTGCACAAACGGGGAACTTCCATTTCACATCTTGACCCTAAAATAAGTTCTTCCTTAGACCAAGAGGAACCGAAGTACCAATCACCTCTAGGACCTTTCTATCAAGAATTCTTGCACAAACGGACAACTTCCATTTCACATCTTGACCCTAAAATAAGTTCTTCCTTAGATCAAGAGGAACCGAAGTACCAATCACCTCCAGGACCTTTCTATCAAGAATGCTTGCACAAACGGACAACTTCCATTTCACATCTTGATCCCAAAATAAGTTCTTCCTTAGACCAAGAGGAACCGAAGTACCAATCACCTCTAGGACCTTTCTATCAAAAATTCTTGCACAAGCGGACAACTTCCATTTCACATCTTGACCCTAAAATCAGTTCTTCGGAACCTGTGAACCAAGTTTCACGAGGGACTTTCCATCAAGAATTATTGCACATGCGGACAGTTGTGGACAGACGGAATGTCTTTATAAATAACGATCTTCTTTGGCCCAAAAAGAATCTATTTATTGTACCAAGTTTCTATGACCTTTCCAACGAGATTTAACACTCACACGGACGGACAGACGGACTGACAAAGACTATTTCAAGATGGAGTTGGGCGCCATCGGAAAATATGTGATAAATTTTCTCCAAAATTTACCACCAATAATCAAACTGAAAAATACGGTAAGTCTTGAATTTTGTCAGAACTTACTAAAAATCGTAAGTTAACTGTAAAAAGTTGTAAACGCAACTTTAAATTCCCTTTAAACTACCTGGTATTGCAGTGTATTGCGTATTTTACGCGTCCGTTGTAGATAGACCCATCCATAAAGGCGGACTGCTGCTGCTGCAGGGCTAAATGTTTTACGCTCTGCGTACACGAAGAAATATTTCCACCAAATAAGTGAAATTCCAGAGCAGTCGGTAAATATTCAGAAACAAGCTGAAAACATTGGTACTATAAACTAACACAGCACTGAATTTGTAATTATCATTTGAACGATTTCTGCAATCGAACTTTGCCTATTCAGCATGCATTAAAATTTTCTGCTTTGTGCATTAACGGTTAGCCCAAATAAGTTAATATTAACCAGTGTGAAACCAACACAAAACACAGTTTTGTCTGTGTTTTAATGTCTGGTCCATTCCAATAGTTGTTTCCTACAAGAAAATAATACTAGGACACGCACGCACGCACGCACGCACACGCACGCGCGCGCGCACGCACGCACCACACACACACACACACACACACACACACACACACACACACACATATGAGTAGAAAAGGAACGAATATACCAGGTTTCAAGTCTCTAGGAGCTTTCTATCGCACAGACAAACAGACACAAATCTTACAACAAAAACGAGTCGCAGAGTAACAGAGACAGAATCGAGGCAAGAAGTTATGTGCCTGATGCGACTCTGTGAACAATTTACATTTGGAAATCCGATAGCTCAGCTACTCTGGAATGTAATTGTGTTCTGTACAGGTGAATAAGAACTTTGCACTTTGAGAAGGACAGTTTGCACGAGTATTTCAGTATTACCGAGTGTGGAATTGTGATCTGCCAAACATGCTTAATGGGGACAGTTTAATATACTCCATTTTTATGCACTGTCACATATTGAAAAATAAAAAAATATAACCACTTTCTTAAATCATATTTTGCAATCCTGAACTTAGTACTAAATTAACAAAAGCTAACTGCAAGAATTAGTGTAATTATGTAGAAAAGTTGGAGATTCTGTTAATTATACTGTTTGAATAATAAAAATCCTACGTGTATTCATTCATTCAAATTAAATATGCGATAAGAAATCCGTAAAATTTCCGATTTTGGTTGATTTTCACTCAACAGATCGAACAATTACGATATAAACATATACATTTCATTTCACATTAGAGTTGGTTTCATCTTAGAATCCGTCATTTTCCATAAAATTTGGTATTAAAATATTGTAGCAACAACTTGGAGAATATATTTTACATTTCATATAAAACTTAACGTTCATTAAGGTACAATAAACCTATATGAGTTGTGAATAACCCGACCGAACGTAACTTAAGAGGTAGCGCACAAAAAAGAACCGCTTTTGTAGTTTTTTTTCTAAAATCAATAGACAGACGGACGGACAACGAAACAATTCCAAAAAGGCCCTATCGGCTGCTTGGGGAGTCTATCTCGATATTTAAAAAAAAAACTTTTACTTTTTTGTTGTTTATTATGCATTGATATCTCCTCTTTTAAATGGTAAATTACTTTTTGTTTCAACTCAATTAAAACTGATAAAAATATATAAAAGGTGATTTTTTTTATTGGTGCGGTTTTTAAAACTAAATAAAAAAATGAAAAACAACCTGCATTGACATAAAAATGCTATTTATTTGAACTACAGTGTCATGACATTAACGTTTAAAAATGATTTCTGGCATATGGGCTCCATTTCGTTCGCGTAGAAAGCCCAATCGAGAAGTCCAATTTTCAATACTCTTTCCAGCAGCTGTGGTTGAATTCTGCCAATAACTCGACGAATGTTAGCTTCCAAGTCATTTAAAGTTTCTGGCTTGTCAGCGTATACTTGAGACTTAACATATCCCCACAGAAAGTAGTCTGTTGGCGTGATATCACACGACCGTGGGGGCCAGTTGACACTACCTCTAAATGAGATGATACGTTCACCAAATGTTTCTGCCAAGAGGCCAATTGTGTAGTTTGCCGTGTGGCACGTCGCGCCGTCTTGTTGGAACCAGACATTTTCTAAATCCACTTCAAGTTCGTTTAGCTGAGGAAAGAAAAAGTCCCGTAACATTGCCCGATAGCGTTGACCATTTACCGTAACAGTCTGGCCAGCATTGTCTTTAAAAAAAATAAAGGGCCAATAACACCACCTGCCCAAATGGCGCACCAAACGGTAAGTTTTTGTGGATGAAGGGGCATACCAACAAATTCTTTTGGGTTTTCATCACTCCAAATCCGACAATTCTGTTTGTTGACAAAGCCGCATAACCAGAAATGAGCCTCAGCACTGAAAAAAAATCTTGCCTGCGAAAGCTGGGTCACGTGTTATCTTACGTTGAGCCCATTCAACGAAATCAAGACGCTTGCGATAGTCTAATCGTTTCAGTTCTTGCACCAACTGAATCTTGTATGGATATAGGCGTAGATCCTTCCGTAAAATATTCCATAGAGTTGAGTAGCAGATCGCTAATTGCTGCGCACGATGACGAATCGACACACTTGGATCCTCTTCAACACTATGAGCAACAGCATCAACAGCCTCTTCGGTCCTTACTGTGCGGCGTCTCTGCCGATGCTTGTCAACAAGAGTGTGGGTATTACGAAAACGATTAACCAAAGCTCGAATACCTGACTCTGATGGACGATTATGAGGTCCGTAAATCGGACGAAGAGCTCGGTAAGTTGCCCGAACTGAACTGCGGTTTTCAAAATAAATTTGCACTATTCGCAAACGCTCTTCTTTTGTAAGTCTGTTCATGGTTACTATACAATAATACGCACTAGACAATACAAATATCGAAATGGCATAAGATAATAAACAAAGATCAGCTGTTTTATTCAAATTTAATTGTTGTGTTTAATAGTGGTGCCAACTTAAAAACCACACCAATAAAAAAATCACCCTTTATTTTTACAAGCTATGTCATAGTGATTGTTTGGTTCTGGACAATGGCACCTGGTGCAAATATAACCAATCTTTATTAGACCAAACACATTATGACCACAAATATTATTTTAACACCTAAAAAGAGGTCATGGCTGAAATTAAGGCTATATTCCATTTTTAGATAAGCATCTAACAGGCAAAACACAGAATAAAAATACTTGATGAATACTGTTATATGGTCTGTGATCCCAAAAAGTGCCTTTGTGAAATTACCTACTCTGAATTATAGTGTTTTTACTGCAGTTAGTGCATTTAATGATGGTTATACAAGTAGAGTAAATTTATGGAGCATTTAGGTTTGTGTGTGAAAAACATCTGGTAAATTTGATAAAAAATCTGGAGCTAATTACACTGCAAAAAGTTGTTGAAAAAGCAGCTAATGGCCTCGAAAATAAAATCGGACAGACCAGGACTGAAAAAAGGAAGCTTGAGGATCTATTTTATAAACAGGGGGATCCAGAGAACTCTGAATAATGTACTTGACATTACTAAACAGTTGCATAGCTTCACTTTGGTTTCTTTTTGCGATTTCCAAAACTTGTGTTTTAAATATTTTGATGCTACTTTTTCAGTTCAGAAAGATTCTACAGTAGTGATATTTTTACTACATATCATTTGTAATATAAGCTAATCATAGACATAGTTAGCTTTGGATTTATACAAAATTAATTTCCGAGTGTTCGATAAAATAATTTAAAATAGTTTTTGGACAATGTATATACTTAGTGTAAAAATGTCTGTTTACTTTTGTGCATCTTGTGTGTGTGTCTAAATAAAAGTCCAATGGATGGACAGAAATAAATTGCATAAAGTTAACATTACGGAAGGTAGGGAATCAGATTCCCCTTAAGTAAGACAAAATTCAAAACGCAGTAACATTAGCCAATTGTAAAGTATTTGTGGAGGTGATAGTAACCTAACCCTTACTCTATGATTTTCTTAATTCTCTTGACATTAGTTTGCATACGCTTGCTCTAGAAACACATAGACTGGTTACTAAACATGCACAAGAAATAAATAAAGCCTTTCACAATTCAGTTCGCATTGCGGAGAGAGCGTCTGAGAGAGACAGACGTCACTTGCAATGTTAACCTGACACCAGACCAAGTTATTCAAGGCGGAGCGCCACCGCTACTTGAAACACGAGCAAATCCGATTTGCCAACTCCGACTGAGCCTAACTTGTCCTGACTTGACTTACAAAAGTCGCTTGACACGAGAACCGCCCACCTGACACCAGACCAAGTTATTCAAGGCGGAGCGCCACCGCTACTTGAAACACGAGCAAATCAGATTTGCCAACTCCGACTGAGCCTAACTTGTCCTGACTTGACTTACAAAAGTCGCTTGACACGACAACCGCCCACCTGACACCAGACCAAGTTATTCAAGGTGGAGCGCCACCGCTACTTGAAACACGAGCAAATCCGATTTGCCAACTCCGACTGAGCCTAACTTGTCCTGACTTGACTTACAAAAGTCGCTTGACACGACAACCGCCCACCTGACACCAGACCAAGTTATTCAAGGTGGAGCGCCACCGCTACTTGAAACACGAGCAAATCAGATTTGCCAACTCCGACTGAGCCTAACTTGTCCTGACTTGACTTACAAAAGTCGCTTGACACGAGAACCGCCCACCTGACACCAGACCAAGTTATTCAAGGCGGAGCGCCACCGCTACTTGAAACACGAGCAAATCAAATTTGCCAACTCCGACTGAGCCTAACTTGTCCAGACTTGACTTACAAAAGGTCGCTTGACACGAGAACCGCCCACCTGACACCAGACCAAGTTATTCAAGGCGGAGCGCCACCGCTACTTGAAACACGAGCAAATCCGATTTGCCAACTCCGACTGAGCCTAACTTGTCCTGACTTGACTTAAAAAAAGTCGCTTGACACGACAACCGCCCACCTGACACCAGACCAAGTTATTCAAGGCGGAGCGCCACCGCTACTTGAAACACGAGCAAATCCGATTTGCCAACTCCGACTGAGCCTAACTTGTCATGACTTGACTTACAAAAGTCGCTTGACACGAGAACCGCCCACCTGGCGACTAACTGGTTTTTGTGATTATTGTCACCACAGTACAGTTTCAAATAGTTCTTTTGGTAAGTAAGTACATCGTGCTGAAATAATAAAGTATTTCTTATGGGATTTACATGTAATCGATATATCACATTACAAAACATTGTAAATTTTAATAGTTGCTGATTGTAAAAATTTAAGCAAAGGTTATAAACATTCGAGAATACATATTTTTACCTATATCTATAAGTAACAGAGATAATGTTTTTTAAGTAACGAAATTAAGACATTGAAACAAAATGTGGTACCAAGCTTACCAACAAACCTAATTTTGCGCTAAGCGTTCATCGTTTACTGTGTTCTTGGTTAGTAAAAATAATCTCTTGGTCTATAAATGAAATAATACGTTACTAAAATATTGCTTATTGTGTATAAGAAGAAAAACACATACACACGTACTTGTAAAGTATAACTTTGGAAAATCAAGTACAGAAAACGATATTCTTTAAACCATAATGAGTGATACAGTGTCATTACACAAACATAAATATATGTATTGTAGTAAAATAAACATGACTAAAACATAACACTTTGAAATGTTATGAAACGTTGCTATTCACGCTATGTTCCTTGGAGTTTCTTTAGTATTCACTTTTCAGCTAAAACGATAAATACTTTAATGCCTGTGTCAGCATTTTAAAATCTAAAGAAAAATAATGCGATAAGATTACGTATATATAATATTAAAAAAGATCTACAGTAATAATAAAATACAACAAAGGTTAATTAATAAAAGATCTACAGTAGTAATAAAATACAACAAAGGTTAATTAATAAAAGATCTACAGTAGTAATAAAATACAACAAAGGTTAATTAATACCCGCTTACATATTAATTAGGAAATGCAGCAGTCAATAATCTTTACAAGTGAACTGTAACCTAAAATGCCCCTAAAAAATCAAACAAATATAGCTTTCATTTAAATGTATAGTTTGTATGCACTTTTATGTAACTATGTATTATGACAGGAGAGGGGAATCAAATATATATTTTGTGTTATTAAAAAAATCATTTCCCATTAGACATTGCATTTCACGATTTTAAAGAATTTAAAGATCATAAAAATTTCACAAGATATTTTTAACCATTTCTTAATTCATGAAACTCATTTTTGTTGTAAAAAAATGTAATAGATTTAATCAGTAATTAGATAATTATATCGTCCACTTAATGCTTGCGTTATCTGAACAAAGATGAACAACGTTATCCGCTCGGAAAACGTTTACAATGGAAGACAAAAGCGCAGGCACCATTAGTTGTACATAAAAGCTAGTGGGTGCGTCATAAATTCTTGAGCGAAAACAAACACTACAGTGAAGTGTACTGAGCATGACGCGAAATAACGATTCAAGTTCAAGGCAGTGTCCGCACAACACTGCCAGCGCTACCTGGCGGCAAAACTGGGAACTTCGCGCGTCGCTGTAGTTCGTCGAATTGCTGCTAGAGTGCAGAACCTGTCAAGCCAACCACTGATCTTTTGTCGGTAAAGAAGATTCTGTAGCCGGACGTTACAAAATAGATTATTTATTTTAATAAAACTTAATCGTATGAAACTTATAATATTTCTGCGTTTTAAACCGTTGAATATTTTGAAAATATTAATAAAAATATCACTCTTTAAACTGACAACATATTTATTTTTTCCTTACAATGAAAAATCTCAGTGCTTTGAGATACAGCAAAACCTATTTCTTCTTGTTTGTGCCAATTTGACAGAACCAAAAATTTATCTATAATTTTAACATGGTGTTTAGAAGTCTTACTGAAGATTTAAATATTCTAAAAATTCTTACGTGCTCAGAACTTTCAATTACGACCAACATTCATCCTACAGGTTCCGTATTCATGTAACAGCTGCAAATTTATGGTTTGACTAAGGATAGTTCTAGAATGGTTAAGCTAATGCAACACAACCCGAGAATCTAACACATTTTCAAAAGAACCATCGCGGAAGTTATAACTTCCAAAAATCTAAACAATTTGAAATAAATTTGTGTTACTATTTAATAAACACATTTTTACTAAAAGCAGTTATTTCTGAGTGCGTTGGAACAAGAGGAAAATGTCCAGGCCAGAAACATTTACTCTTTAACAACAAACTCAATCCTGCACGCCTCATCAGTGCATTGATATTAATCAAAATTGCCAAGATTGGGTATTAACCAAAGTTGCCAAGATTGGGTATTAATCAAAGTTGCCAAGATTTGGTATTAATTATACGGCAATTGTTCACCAAAGAATACATAAAACATGAATGATTTTTAATGCAAAGGCGGAAAGATTCAGGATTAAAACAAAATTCTAAACTCAGTAAGCTAAAAAGATCTTCCCTATTGATAATTTAAGGTGGGTTTATTAATTCCTCAAAATGGTTAGTTACACAAATCTAAAATTTTAAAATACTATATAAAACACTGTAAAAACAAGTTTTTACAACATGAAAATATTCAGCATGTTTTAAATCAAGAAAAACTTCAAATCAAGAAACCAGTATAAAGAGGGTTAGAACTCGACTATGGTGACGCAAAGTCGCGCCGTGACGCAAGGGTAGCAACGAAGTTAGTCGCGGTTCGCCGTGGATTAGAAACTATAATAAAAGGAGCTCTATGATTGGCTCGTTCTTCCGCGTTATTAAACTTTACTGGGGTTCTCATAGCGCTGTTCGAACTTTACAATTATGACTTAATATCTCCACAGAGCTGTTTCATTTTATCGTCCCAGCTGTTCAACATTATTGAGGAGATGCGATAAAGTTTTATTTTAAATACATTACTATAGTTCTTTATGGCGGTATTTTTTTTTTTTTTTTTTTTTTTTTTTTTTTTTTTTTTTTTTTTTTTTTTTCCTTTGGGATATGGCGGTATTACAAGAACAACAAATAAGAAATGTCTCAGCGGCAAACATTTTACACTCGATATGACTTTTCCCGACTTGTCCTTCTGAGAATCGAATCGTTATCTGCCTCTTCTGTGCGATAACGCTTGAAACAAAGGTCATAGGAACTTGAAATTTGCGTTCCTCGTGGTTCGAAGAGAGAACTGTACTAGAATCTGAATTAGGAGGAAAGTAACAATTGAAATTCTAACATTTTACAACGGTTTTATGGATAACCATGATCGCAACGAGTTAACAAACAAAGTAATGTTAATTCTATGACCTTTTCAGTAAGTCACCTAAAAATGTGGCTAGTTTACTCGATGGAATGATTGGTTGCATACCAAAATGCACGTAATATGTAACCTGCAGCAATATGGATATGTTCTGTCGGATCGTCATATATTCCGTTGTGTCAATTTCTTTAATCGTTATTTAACCATGTCAAATTATATCATCGCAAAGGTCGAAAATCAGAGAAGTGGCTGCGCTGTGTGCTGGTGTGATTAATGAAAAGCAACTTGGTTTTATTAGAGACGAAGTTAATAACTATAAAGTCCTTTCGTTGACTCAAGTCTTAGGATTATGTTAGGAATAATAATCCTATATTAATACAATATTTAAATTTACTATCCCAGAGTTTCAAATAAGTAATAAAATATTATAATCCATATATTAATATAATACTTAAATTTACACATTTCCAAATAAACAATAAAATATAATTATTCGTATATTTATACAATATTTAAATGTACTATCCCAGAGTTTCAAATAAGTAATAAAACATACATAATATAATATTTAAACTTACCACCGCAGAGTTTCAAGTAAGTAATACACATTAATAATCCATATATTAATATAATAGTTAACTATCCCAGAGTTCAAAATAGTAATAGAAGATATTATAATTCTAATATTAATATAATATTTCAATTTACTACCTTAAGAGTTCCTATTAAGTAATAAAAAAATCTCGAGCGAACACAGCATTCTAGATGCAAATCTAAGGGGTTTGTGTATTGATAGATTAAAATTAACGACAATTCCAATTTTATTACGAGATACATTATTGAAACCGAAGCACAAGTTAGAAACCGAGTTTTCTAGTTACGCCAGTTACGCCTCTTTCTTTATACACCGTCTTCTTCCACCTCAGCGGAACAAAAGCGCTATTTAATTAACTCCCTTCCGTCAATAAAAGTAGGAAATCAATAAACGTAAAACAAAAACTCAAATCAAGTCATAGAGCCTACACACCACGCACAAGAGAAAATTGCCATCCAAGAAACTCCTACATCATATCATACCCGCCAATTAATTACATAGACATAACCGTAATTATATTAAGAGTCAGCTGTAGTGAAACAACCTTAACAAGAAAAATTGAAAACTTCGACCACTTTTACGTCCTTATTTCTGAATTGTTGAACAATGGGAGATTTCTCATTTTAAAGATGTAATTAAAAACGTCTCTTACTTTTTTCTTTAAAGCGGTTACCTTTGTAGTATTTAATCGAAAAAGCACAAAAAGGTTTATAATTTTTTAACAAAAAATAAAAATATGCAAAAAAAAGCATTTGAATGAGTGTTAAATATCAATAAAATGAGACATCTATTTTTTATTTATTTGTTAGTCACTTTAGTTTACGTTATGGCAATCTCAATCTTAGGTAAACATATCACACATCAGTTTATTAAACAAATTATGCTAACCTACATTAAAACCAATAAATTAAAATTAATACATGCAATCTACAACATAAAATCACACATATACGTAATTGAAAAATATTCAAATCATTTGCGTATCATTACAAAACTCAGAAGCACCGTAATATGCTCGGGCAATGAGATGCTGTTTTAAGGTACTTCTGAATTTGGAAATGCATTTCTCCAACTTTAAATGAACAGGGAGTTAGTTTATTATATAATCTGAGCTAACAATAAAATGTTCCTCTTCATACAATGTGGTAGGTGGATTGGATAACGTAAATTGACATGTCTTAGTTGGTGATGATGAGTGACTTGGTTATTGTGAGTAGTATCTACCACAAATATATGACCACAAATAAGGACGTGAAAGTGTACGAGGTTAAAGATCGTTCTTATAGAGACTAAAACCAAGATGGACAACAGCACAACTGGCTCTTAAAATGGGCTCGGTAAAACTCTGGAGGAATTCAACTTTTAAAAAGACTGCAATTTAACCTATAGCGTTTGATAATTTTATTAACTTTCATCGTTTAAATATGTCTTTTTCACGGTGTTCCAGGGGGCTATTACTTGGACTTATAAAAGTACATAAAGTTATAACAGGTAGTATTTCTAAGATACACGAAAAACACGACGCCAATTGCAATCTTTCACAGATCTCGTCATTGTGCTGGAACATAAACATGCAGACAAGATGTTTCGACAAAATGAGGTAATATTTGCAAATACTCACGGAATTTACCCCATATTCTCAACGAAGTCTTTTCGTTCTGAGGTAACCACAGTTCACGCGACACGACATACTCCACGTAGTGTATTAAAGTGCTCCCCCGACACGACACAGAGATAGGAAGCGTGCTCTGTTCCACGTGGATATGTCTAAACACAACTGGAGTTTCACCGTGCAGCCATGTCGGGCGAAGTGAACGAATTAGTGAATGAATGAACGAGTAAGTGAATGAATTAGTGACAACACCGACTTCGTATGTGCACACAATTACATCCATGTTTCCAGACTGACTTTCAGGAAGTTCTACAGTACAGACCATCCATTACTATTTAATTCTGACCCAGAGGCTATTTGAACTTAGAAAAGCACGTAAGTGACGTGTACATTTTATTCCTTTTTTTATCAAAAGTCAAAATCTGTTTAAGAATTCCAATCCTCTTGTCGAATATTGTGTTCAAAATCTCATTCGATAATGATTTTCAAAAATAATTTCTACCTGACAATTTAAACCTCTTATGGGTGAGGTCACACTAATAATACTAGAGGTTTATTTAGATCGAAACGAAAACCGTTATTGACTTTGAAGCCAACCTACATGGATTGCGATCCATAAAAAATAAATCCTGCCTATTTCGACAAATGGATAGAGATTTTTTACGAGAAATTTCAACGAAAAAGCCTCGGTTCACTTTTCTTTGTTGGACATCGGAGTACAAATTCAAAATTTCTACGGAAATAAATAGTGAATTGGGATTTAAGAATAGGTCTTTTCACGTTGACACCCCACCACCACTACCAGAGGTTTCTCGAATTGGAAAATTATTACAGCGTAAAAGTAATTACATTTCAATTACACGAAGTACAGTGGGAGGAATTTAGCTGTGCTCGTAGGGCCCTAATACTACCCTTTCAACAAATAAACGCTATCTATGTGGCGGGTTGCGTTTACGTTCTAGCCGCTGAGATGAAGGCGCGACAATCTCTTTAACGACTTTAAACTCACGATTTCGATTTGCAGATTAGTATTGACAAATACGTTATTTTTAAAAACACATTAAACAACACTGTAACAACTGAAAAACAAGGATAAGTCCTATTATTGCTATTATTTGGTATTCTCTTATTTTTTAATTCCACCACAATCAACACTGTCACAAAACAGACTGATTTTAGCGAGTGTGATGAGTTATTTAGGCCAATACGATTCCTGAAAGGAGGGTTTTACCTATGTGTCACAGGAAATGTTTTCGGGACGCAGCGCATAATGCTACCCCGCCACCCCTCCCACCTATCACCACACACTCAAGGTCACGCGCACAGCTAAAATTCTCGAACTGTACACTACGAAATGCGTGTTGCCGTACTTTTTAAACAGTTCGTGGAGCGGGGCGGCGCGGGGGCGGGGGCAGCGGGGTGGAAACGGTCACACTTTCCCAGCTTATGAGCAGGAAGCGGCAGACCCAGCGACTGTTCGCCTAGTCTCCACCGCAGCATACCACAGTAATGGCGGCATACCTACAGCAGCCAGTGATTGCTGCTGTCAGCGGAGGAAACAAGTGTTTTGTTTTGCTCCGAGTTTACGACCGAGCGTAATGCGCGGACGGCTTGGCTCGACATCTGGGTCACTAGGCCGAGAGAGCTCTGGGCTCACCACAGCTTGCTCGAGATCGTGTTTATGTCGCCAGCAACGAGCCCGGATTAACTTTATTCAATTTTTATCTCTTCGCTCAAAGTCCGCTGACAATAAAGTTTAACGATGGGTTTAAATTCATCATGTGTCGTACGTACACATTGATGTGAATCCGTTTACGACTTGTACGTCGTAGGCGTAAGACCACAACCATGTAACCTTTACCGAACATAATAATCTATATATATATATATATATATATATATATATATAAAAGAAAGTCGTGTTAGTTACACTATTTTATACGTCAAGAACGCCTGATCCGATTTGGCTGAAAATTGGTAGGGAGGTAGCTAAGAACTGGGTAAGAACATAGGATACTTTTTATCCCGTTCCCGATTCAGGATTCCGCCCCACTGGTCTCTAAAAGTTACAGAAATACCCGTAAGAAATGCATTGCAGCAAACATATGTTATTAAGTGAAAGAGCCTTTTCAAATTTAATCAGCTGTTCTTTGTAAACATGTATAATGCGACAAAAGAAACATATGTTTATATCATTTAATTACTATTTTACATTTCTTTACACTTATAGTTTGAAAGCATAGAGTAAGAGCTTAAGAGAAACAGCAAATTTTTGTTTCAACTGTTTCTGCAATCACTGTTAAACATAGACTTTACTATCCAGATAATACAATTCAAATTTTAATTTTTTTACAATTGAAAGCAATTATCTCTGCATCTCCAAGTCAGATTACATTATTTGCTATCATCATTTCGACATGCTTTCCATCGAACCCATCTAACCTATGGCACAAATACAAGGATAATATGGCAGAAGATATTTTACATCAAATTCGTGTCAATTCAAGAAATCCCAATCTTGAAATGAATTAGGAGATACATAATAGGGCCTTGCTTTTGATTGAAGACATGTGCTATCTCATATGCGGTAGTTTATTAGTCAGGTTAGGAATGCCAGTGCCAAATTGTGAAATGAATGACGCATTTAATCGAGAATTGGAACGGGAAACGTAAATATGATCACCAGGAATTAGATTTAGAAGTTCAAAACGAATGTACCACCTGATGAATCCCCAACAAATGGAAGTTTATGATACATTAATGAAGGCAACTGATGATGGAAATGGTGGTTTCTATTTCCTGGATGCCCCTGGTGGAACTGGTAAGACATTCCTCGTGTCAGTAATTTTAGCCACTGTTCGTGCAAGATCCAACACTGTGGTTGCAGTTGCTTCTTCTGGAATAGCAGCCACATTACTAAAAGGATGTCGTACGACACATTCTGCATTAAAATTGCCGTTAAATCTGGAATATATTGAAAAACCAACTCCGCTATGGCCAAAGTTTTATCAGAATCGAAGATCATCATCTGGACGAATGCACAATCGCGCATAAACGTGCATTGGAAGCACTCTACCGAACATTGCAAGATCTACGTAATGACTCGAGATGTTTTGGAGGCTCAATGATTTTACTGCCTGGCGATTTCCGCCAAACATTGCCAGTAATTCCCAGATCGACTGCTGCCGACGAGATAAACGCTTGCCTCAAATCATCGAATCTATGTTAAGAAACTTCAGCTGACAACAAACTTGAGAGTTGCATTGTTGAACGATACATCTGCTGAAGATTCCTCTGAGCAATTGCTGACTATCGGTAATCGTCGAGTACCTGTCGACGGATCGAGCGAATTGATTTCATTTCCTCGGAATTTCTATAACTTTGTCTCATCGAAAGACGAACTCATTAACAAAGTATTCCCAAACATCATTAATAACCTCAAAAATAATGAATGGTTGAGTGAGCGAGCAATTTTGGTAGCTAAGAATAAAGATGTAGATGACTTAAACTACATAATTCAGAATGAGATCATTGGTACACTGCATTCTATCAAATCTATTGACTGTGTAGCAAATGAAGGTGATGCCACCAACTATCCAATTGAATTTTTAAACTCCTTGGATGTACCTGGCTTACCACAGCACAATTTACAACTAAAGTTTGGTTGTTGTAATCATGCTTAAAAACTTAAACCAGCCAAAACTGTGCAACGGAACACATTTTGGTGGTAAGTAAATTGATGAACAATTTTATTTTACGCCACAATACTCAAAGGAAAATTCAAAGGTGAGGAAGTTGTCATTCCGAGTATCCCGATGATCCCAACCGACATGCCATTTCAATTTAAACTACTTCAATTTCTGATCCCGTCTTGCATTCGCCATTGACTGTAAATAAGTCACAAGGCCAATCGTTAAAAGTTTGTGGTCTTAATCTCGAACATCCATGTTTTTTCCCATGGTCCATTATATGTGGCATGTTCACAGGTCGGAAGACCTTCCGCGTTATTTTTTTCGCGCCTAATATAAAAAAAACAAAAAATGGTTTATCACAAGGTGCTACAATAAATGGCAAATAAAGAATCATTGAATAATTATATTTTTTTTATTTACAATTATCCTAATTTAAAAAGTACAAAATGTGATCATGTGATATTGCCTTAAAGGCGGAACAAAGTTCGCTGGGTCAGCTAGTATATATATATATAAAAGAAAGTCGTGTTAGTTACACTATTTATACAGGGTTTGTCCGGAAAGTAATAGACTGATTTTTTATTACCGAAACCTGTACTTCGGAGCATACGCGCACCGACTGGATTCGGTAGAGGGCGTTCCTAGCTAACAAACAAGCGGCTGGTCATTTGTCTCCGAGCACGTGAAGAGTCAGGACAGACATTTTTTCACGCGACGTGTTTTCTGTGAGTGGTACAAGCCGAAAATGCAGCGTTCGTTAGAAAAGAGGTACACGATTAGATTCATTGTGAAACTCGGTAAAATCTGCGACAGAGACATTTGATATAATCAAGCAGGCTTACCCAGATGTTGCTTTTGCAAGAATTGGTGTGTTTCGGTGGCACCAGGCCTTTTTGGAGGGCCGGGAAGAGGTCGCTGATGAAGACCGTGCTGGAATAATTCGACTTGGACAAACACCGACAATGTGACTCGTGTGCGCAAAGTTTTGAACTCAGACCGTCGACTAAGTATTCTTTTAATTGCCCAGATGTATACATTTACCGAAATCTGTGGTTCGTGAAATTGTGACGGAGCATTTGAACATGCGCAAAGTGTGTTCGAAGATGGTCCCAAAAGTGCTCACTGGTGACCAGAAATTGCGGCTCACACCGCCTTTCTTGTGAACAGCTACCTGACCAAGGCCGGCATCCCAACTCTTCCACAGCCACCCTACAGCCCAGATGTGGCTCCCCCAGACTTTTTTTGTTTCCTCGCCTGAAAAGGCAAACATTTTGAGACGGCAGAGAGGATCCAAGCAGCTTGCACCGCGGCTCTCAAGGCTATTCCGGAGAATGCCTTCTGTGACGCCTTCAATGCTTGAAATCGCGCTGGCAGCGCTGCATCGACTCAGAAGGAGCCTATTTTGAAAGTTTTTAAAGAATTGTAACGATTAGCTCAATAATTTGTTTTTAATCGACTCAGTCCTATTACTTTCCGGACAAAACCCTGTAAGTCAAGAACGGCTGATCCGATTTGGCTGAAAATTGGTAGGGAGGTAGCTAAGAACTGGGTGAAGGACATAGGATACTTTTTATCCCGTTCCCGATTCAGGATTTCCGCCCCACTGGTCTCTAAAAGTTACGGAAATACCCGTACGAAATGCATTGCAGCAAACATATGTTTGTTAAGTGAAAGAGCCTGTTCAAATTTAATCAGCTGTTTTCTTTGTAAACATATATAATGCGACAAAAGAAATATGTGTTTACATCATTTAAAGTTGGTTCTCAGAACTCCGTGCGTACATATTCTCTCGATCGAGACAACAAAGCAAGCTCCATCATGGCATCGGAGATATAACTAATTCGATCCAGAAGTGATACACGCGCAAAGCCTAAAATAAAAACCATACGCAATTTCGCTTAACATCTGAAGCTCATAATCATTAGACTGTAATAATATGTACCTACAATATGCAAATTTTTGTTTCAAAATTACATTGAGCGCCAATCATTTATTACATCGTATGTGCGCTAATGAATTCGACTGTTTGACTCCTGTCCACGCTGGGCTAATACAGATCAATTATATACAAAAATCGTAGAATATTGGAGAAAAATTCCAGTTATTTCACAGGTGCATATTGAGACTGTTTTAAAATTTAAATCTTTAACATGAGCTTGGAGTATCTTTTCAGTGACTACCATTTATCTCAGAAGAGTAATAACGACGATCAAAAGAAATATGCCTCCTATGTCCCCCCAATTTCTCTGTAGGAAATCGCGTGCGAAGCCGTGGGTAACTGCTAGTAAATAATAAATCTCTTTATTTCTGTAAAACAATTCACATTGTATTCGAATTGTATAAAGAGGATACTAATTGTTATGTTGTTTTTACTGTTAATATTAGATAATTTTTATTCTGACGTTATATGGATAAGTAGTTAAAATTATTTTTATATTGGTTATATTTTTTGTATTCTTATTTTTAGTTCATTTGTAGTTTCAGGCACCTCGGAGAGTGGCCAGCATGTAATTTAATGCAACTGAACTCTAAAAGTACTATTAAGTTTATTTTATTTTGTTAATCCTAATCACACTACTGGACATGTGATTAGGCTATTCCTAAGATTTTATTTTTGTAATGTTTTTGTACTTTTTTGAAGGAATAAATCATTATTCTCATTATTCTCACATATTGTATAGCATCAGTCACTTTCATCTTAATTCTAAGCTGTCTAGAGCACTAAACTAATGTAATGTAACTAAATGTAACATATAACAGGTTATTATTTAAAACATGATTTACGTTATTAAACTACAAGTATACACAATCAGTTACTTCAAATTAAACAGTATTCACACAACAACTATATATAACTAAAACTATAAAATTATAAATACTTTTAAAACTGATAAAAACTTTAAAATATAATACAAATTCTAAAAAAAGACTTAAAAACAGGTCGGTCTCCTAAAACTCTGTCTCACGGTCCGCGAACTCAACAACGCCATAGAAGACCCCCCCCCTACTAAAAATTGCTTTAATTTATTTTTAAACAGTGTTTCCCTGTTTTCCTCACGTATACCGAGGGGAAGCAAATTGATTAGTTTAGCTCCGACCTCACGGGGTACAGCTCCATAAGTGCAGTACAATCAAAGGTTCAAAATACCAAAGTTGATCCTATTTATACATTTTTTTAGTCCAACAATTATAAAATCATCATTGATCATTAGCAAATACATAAAACGTAACTTAAGGTGGTAGGGTAAAAAGAAAAAATGGACTTACCAGGTAACGGCAATGGTGACGTGGGGCTCTCCAGCAGTAAGATACCCTTCTGGACCAGTTCGTCTCTCGGCGCCCGCACCGATATCTTCCGCTCCAGGGCTGCAACATCACAAGAGTTCCGGTTACACGGTGTCATCCTAGCATCATCCTTATGGACTTAAAATGGCTGTTCAGCACAACATGTTCAAGACCAACACGCCAAAAGGGTTTACTACAATTCCGTACCACGAAACAGTGTGCAGTTCCATTCCGTTTGTGTATTATGTACTAAGAATTTGTGTATCTTGTCCATAACCCATCCTTGCATAATTATTATTATGAGATTCAGTTAAATTCCAATGTATCGACATCATTTAAAAAATAGAAGTACGCAATAACTCATCCTTGCGTAATTATTATTATGAGATTCAGTTAAATTCCAATGTATCGAAATCATTTAAAAAATAGAAGCACGCCACACCACTTCGCTGAAGTTGCATGCAAACCTTCAAGTCTGTAGCTAATTTCATTCTTGAGATGCGCTGCAGACATAGAGACAGACATAATGAGTGAACTCTTTATTTTACGAGGTGACGTTAAGACAATAATGAAGAAAAGAAATTTCTAAATCCTCCCGGCAGAAAAAAATCGTGCCACTCTACTGAGTGATAAGCTTGAATGACGACGCTCAGCAAACTTCCATGAATGGACAGTGACCATTACTTAACTTATTTTCCTCTGTGTAGAAGTAAGGATAGTTATGATTTACGTTTTACTATGTCGCAAGTAAATTTCCATATTAACAATCATATGGATCAAAGGAAAAGACTCCACACAATGTGATTCCAGAGGTAAGATTTAATAAAGTAAACCATTGGCCAGTAAAAAACGTCAATGTCACAGAACATTGGTGCAACCTCTAAACCTGCAAAAGAATGACCCGCTACGTGTGTAGCTAATGCAGTCCCCATGTTTGTTCACACTGCATGAAGCAGTTCCATACTAATTGAAAGTGCATAAGATACTGTATAGCAATATTATGCAATTAGACTTTTAGCTTAATATGAAATAACAAGTGTTTTGGATTTATTTACATGATTTTAAAGATTTTCAAAAATGTAATTTTTAAGTTGTAACGTTTGTAGGTTTTTTTCTATTTAAAATAAATTTACAATTGAAACTGAGTACAAACTCAGTATGTTTAAAAATTCATTTATTCTCTCATCTCTAGTTGCCATCTTGGTTACCCATAAGACCAATGTAAAACGATTAGAAAACCCCCATGGAGTTACAAGCCGCATTATCGTCCTCGATGTTCCCTATAAAGAAAGTGTAACTCACTCGCCGGCCACATCGCACTTTACATTGTGCAATGGTGTCACAATTGGCTCCAAAGAGACGTCAATAAAATCTTGGCATCGCTCTCGGCTGCTGCCAGATTATTTACAGTAAATCATCACTTCTGGAAAGAGCAGTGCAACTCACTCTCCGGGCACATCGTATTTTACATTGTGCAATGGTGTCACAATTGGTTCCAAAGAGACGTCAATAAAATCTTGGCATTGCTCTCGGCTGCTGCCAGATTAACTACTGTAAAGTAAATCATCAGTTCTGGAGAGAGCAGTGCAACGTCACTCTCCGGCCACATCGTACTTTTACATTGTGCAATGGTGTCACAATTGGCTCCAAAGAGACGTCAATAAAATCTTGGCATTGCTCTCGGCTGCTGCCAGATTAACTACTGTAAAGTAAATCATCAATTCTGGAGAGAGCAGTGCAAGTCACTCTCCGGCCACATCGTACTTTACACTGTGCAATGGTGTCACAATTGGCTCCAAAGAGACGTCAATAAAATCTTGGCATCGCTCTCGGCTGCTGCCAGATTAACTACTGTAAAGTAAATCATCAGTTCTGGAGAGAGCAGTGCAAGTCACTCCTCAGCCACATCGTACTTTACACTGTGCAATGGTGTCACAATTGGCTCCAAAGAGACGTCAATAAAATCTTGGCATTGCTCTCGGCTGCTGCCAGATTAACTACTGTAAAGTAAATCATCAAGTTCTGGAGAGAGCAGTGCAAGTCACTCTCCGGCCACAATCGCACTTTACACTGTGCAATGGTGTCACAATTGGCTCCAAAGAGACGTCAATAAAATCTTGGCATCGCTCTCGGCTGCTGCCAGATTAACTACTGTAAAGTAAATCATCAGTTCTGGAGAGAGCAGTGCAACTCACTCCCCGGGCACATCGTATTTACATTGTGCAATGGTGTCACAATTGGTTCCAAAGAGACGTCAATAAAATCTTGGCATTGCTCTCGGCTGCTGCCAGATTAACTACTGTAAAGTAAATCATCAGTTCTGGAGAGAGCACAAGTCACTCTCCGGCCACATCGCACTTTACACTGTGCAATGGTCTCACAATTGGCTCGAAAGAGACAACAATAAAATCTTGGCCATCCTCGGCTGCTGCCAGATTAACTACTGTAAAGTAAATCATCAGTTCTGGAGAGAGCATTGCAAGTCACTCTCCGGCCACATCGCACTTTACACTGTGCAATGGTGTCACAATTGGCTCGAAAGAGACAACAATAAAATCTTCGCATCGCTCTCGGCTGCTGCCAGATTATTTACAGTAAATCATCACTTCTGGAAAGAGCAGTGCAACTCACTCTCCGGGCACATCGTATTTTACATTGTGCAATGGTGTCACAATTGGTTCCAAAGAGACGTCAATAAAATCTTGGCATTGCTCTCGGCTGCTGCCAGATTAACTACTGTAAAGTAAATCATCAGTTCTGGAGAGAGCAGTGCAACTCACTCCCCGGACACATCGTATTTTACATTGTGCAATGGTGTCACAATTGGTTCCAAAGAGACGTCAATAAAATCTTGGCATAGCTCTCGGCTGCTGCCAGATTAACTACTGTAAAGTAAATCATCAGTTCTGGAGAGAGCAGTGCAAGTCACTCTCCGGCCACATCGTACTTTGCACTGTGCTATATCCGTACACTGTGAGTGTGATTAGAGTATACCGAAAACAAGGACGAAGTAGGTTTTTAAAGCCTCTTTCTTTAGAAGAGTAGCGTTGAAATCAAAGATAAAATCGAAACCTCATACTTTGCCAGTATAAATTGTAAACTGGTATTAAGTTGCATTGCCAAAAAATTTAAAATTTGACAAGAAGGGGGATTAGTGGATGAGTTTCAGAATAAGGGGATAGGCACAAATAGAAGAAACAATATAATTCAGGCAAAGCTGGTATTGAGGAAAGTAAATAATAAAAAGGAGTAAACTTGCATAAGACTAGAAAATATTTATACAGATGAGCTATGCAAACAAAATGTAGAGGGGGAGAAAACACGGGTAAGCTACAAAGATAGTAAAGGTATATAAAATAGCACTGGATGAAGAAGTAACAAAGGTAGGCAAAACACACTAATTATAAAAATTTAAATAATTATGAAAAAAGTATGACGAATGAAGATTAAAAAAATGAGCAACGAAGTTGATAAAGTTATTTCGGGCAAGAGTTAATTTTAGCAATCAAATATAGACGAGTTATGCAGACAAAGTGTAGAAAGGAATTGGTAAAGGTATATAAAATAACAATGGAGGAAGAAATTAAAAAAGAATACAGGAACGATACTTCTTACTAGGAGGTTGAAAGTGCTCGAGAATGATGACGACTGAAGATAAATATCTGAACGACAAAGCAATTTGATAAAGATATTGCTTTTATTTTACGCTTAAAGGCAGTTAGTAACTGACAGGGAATGCCGCCCCGCGTCCCGACGCGTCGCCCGACGCTGGCTGCGCTGCCGGTCCCGGAAATAAATGTTGTATGTGTCACGACCCTGGTCTCCGGATCAATACCGCTTCCTACGGGTATTCAATGAAAAAACACTTATTTGCCCAAGGACTAATGTCTCAGTTGCAGTATTAGTTATGTAGCGAACGCTAAGAGAATACCGATGGGTGTTTGTATCTCGGCGTTTTAGTGACGCTGAGCATCGCTAACTTTGCCGATTCAGCGCCTAAGTTGAGAGCGAAGAGTTAGTTTTAGTCCATTTCCATATTGTTCTTTTCTACTTCAGACACAATACAAATATAGCTTTCAAGGATCAATAATTTCTTCGTGATAGTTTATCAATATATGAAATATCCAACAAAAGAAAAAGAGGGGAGATATATTTAAAACATTCCTCTGTAGGTTTAAGTGAAGCTGACGAGGGATCTGCTACATAGTGAACAGTGCAGCATTGACAAAGAGTGTGCTCGGTACGCTCGGCGTGCAAGCATATGCGTTTAGCGAGTGAGATCAGTGCGTTCGGCGTGCAAGCGTCTACGTTTAGCGTGTGAGATCAGTGCATTCGGCGTGCAACCATATGCGTTTAGCGTGTGAGTTCAGAGCGTTCGGCGTGCAAGCATATGCGTTTAGCGTGTGAGATCAGTGCGTTCAGCGTGCAAGCGTCTACGTTTAGCGTGTGAGTTCAGAGCGTTCGGCGTGCAAACATATGCATTTAGCGTGTGAGTTCAGAGCGTTCGGCGTGCAAGCATATGCGTTTAGCGTGTGAGATCAGTGCATTCGGCGTGCAACCATATGCGTTTAGCGTGTGAGATCAGTGCATTCGGCGTGCAAGCATATGCGTTTAGCGTGTGAGATCAGTGCATTCGGCGTGCAAACATATGCATTTAGCGTGTGAGTTCAGAGCGTTCGGCGTGCAAGCATATGCGTTTAGCGTGTGAGATTAGTGCATTCGGCGTGCAACCATATGCGTTTAGCGTGTGAGATCAGTGCATTCGGCGTGCAAGCATATGCATTTAGCGTGTGAGATCAGTGCGTTCGGCGTGCAAGCATATGCATTTAGCGTGTGAGATCAGTGCATTCGGCGTGCAACCATATGCATTTAGCGTGTGAGATCAGTGCATTCGGCGTGCAAGCATATGCATTTAGCGTGTGAGATCAGTGCATTCGGCGTGCAAGCATATGCATTTAGCGTGTGAGATCAGTGCATTCGGCGTGCAACCATATGCGTTTAGCGTGTGAGATCAGTGCATTCGGCGTGCAAGCATATGCATTTAGCGAGTGAGCTCTGTGCATTCAGTGTGCTTGGATTTGCATTTAGCGTGTGAGATGTAAAGGTTGATTTTAGCTTCTTTCTTTGGATCTGTTCAGACGAACATTACTCCATATTCTGAGACTGTGTCAGATACCAGACGCTGCCAATATAAGGCAAATGAACTTGGGCTACATTTAACATTTAAATTGAATCAACCCTTCTTACCATAGCTTCATTCTATGTAAAATATTATTGCGAGAATCTTCCTTCACAGGCGAAAATTCAGGGCACTCTTAGCAATTCACAATTACACCCCCTATATCGTTTGTGAGCTAATTAGAGCAGCGTGACTGTTTATGCGCTATTAAAACAATTGTATTGTTATAATTAATAAAAAATATATTAAAGTAGTAAAGCACAAAGTACATTTATCTCTGAATGTTCACAGCAACCGTCCGTAACTCACGGAAGAAGTTAAGGTTTTTGTGGAACTCGGAAGTCGATTTCCAGGTCGTTCTTGTTGAATAACGGTTCTGCGAATAATTTATCGGGTTTGTTCCGAACTGCGCGGGGTGGCCCAGTCGCGGGCGTCGCGACGCCCGCCCCTAGCGGACTGCTCGCCGCGGCGCTGTAATTTATCACTTGTATGTAAAATTAGCCGTGTTACCCCTCCAAATGGCTTAACAAATGAGTAGGACAGTATTTATGACTTCGCGATTTTACACTGCTGCTGAAAAATGTACACGTTACGATTTAACTTTTCCTATACTACATGTCAATAAATATTTGTAAATAGAGCATGTATTTTTGCAATACATTTTCCGGTATAGAATACATTAGAATAAATTATTTGGACTTGTGCCAAATTCGAACCATTTCTATGGAATTACTACCAAGACGGATGCAGTGTTACAACATTCGTAATAAAAATGTCCCGTTTTTCAATATGTTCCCAAATGCTATATCGACCTCCTATTTCAACGCAGTACAACCTAAATAATTTTAAAATCAAAAACCAATAAAAAAATCTAGATTATGCAAAATTGTACAGAATTATACAGTATCAGTGTACAGGAATTAAAGGAATCGGACGAAAAGTTTGGATTATGTAGACGTATTAGGTATTATTCAGGCGAAAAATTCGAGTATCCAGGATTTCCGAATAAAAAAGGTTCGACTGTAATAGCATAAATAAAAGTTAATGATGTTTCTAAAATGTGAATGAAATGTGAAATTTTAAACCATAGTTAAATTAATTAGTACAATAGAACAGAAATGTCTGTCTGAACTTCTATACAGGGTCTACAAAAAGACAGGGAATGGCATTTTATTTTTTCGAACTATTTTGCGCATAGATCAACGAAAGTTAGGTTACACATAAGTTAATATGTTCAAAACAAATTAACTTCACACATACAAAAAAATCTACTGTTTAAGTGAATATCTATTTTTCCACTATACGGAAGACGGTTCAACGATGAATCAGCAAAAATTTTTCTTTTCAAAAAATTCAAAATGTAAGCATAGTTTGATATGTACATCAAATTGAAGGTCTTTATTAGTAGAGTAAAATACCACAAATCCGACCTAAAACGGACAATTTACTTAATAATTTCAAATTCAAGTCATCCTTGACGGCTGCAATTTCCGGCTCGGTTGTCCGTTTTAGGTCGAGTTTTCCGGCATTATATCCCACTAATAAAACCTTTAATTTGATGTGCATTTCCCACCTATGGTTTCATTTACGATTTCCTGCTGACTCCTTGTAGACCTTCCCCAGTATGATAGAAAAAAATCATATTTGCTTAAAAAGTAGATTTTTAGGTATAGTACTTATCTGTAAATTTTCATTACTTTATGTTTAATAGGAGTTTTTCAGACCCTGTATAGAAACGCTTATATACTGTATCTTCGCTATCTATTACCGTAACGATACGTAGCATGACGTAACCAACCCGTGTGTCGAGCTTCTCCGAAAATATATTCGGATCGGATTCCAGCTTTTGATTAGGCTTCCTAAATAATATAAAGATGCGCTTCACTTTCACCATCAACAATCAGGCAATTTGACGTTGCCAGATTCAAATTAACATAAAGTTTTATTTAAACAAATTTTGTGCGCTATTTCCTGTTAAGAAGTCCATATTATAAAAAAGGGATTCTTACAGCTTGGTTGAATGTTTGAGACTAAATTACGATGTTTGAGACTAAATTACGATGTTTGAAGCTAAATTACGATGCCTTTGATAAGGGTTATAAATATCACCTACGGATTGGTCTTGTGGGGAGGATGCTCAGCCCGCTAACATTAAACGAATTTTCACTCTGCAGAAAAGGGCTGTTCGGATAATCGCTAAACTACATAGGAGAGAGTCGTGCAGACCAGCTTTCAAAAATTTAAAAATCTTGACCTTACCTTCCCTCTATATTTTAGAAACTTGTCTTTTCTTTAGGTCAAAGTGCGATCATATAAGAGGAAGTGAAATTCACTCCTATGAAACTAGAGGAAGGGAGGACTACCGAACTGGGACACACAGAACGGTAGTCCATAATCGTTTGCCCTCACAGGTAGGAGTTCATCTGGTCAACAGGCTACCAAATTCAATTAAAAGTGTCCCAATGCTCAAGGCATTTAAAGCTCATCTCAAAAAAATATTGATCGCAGAAGCCTTTTACAACACAGACGAGTTTATGACACACGACTGGGAGAACGCGCTACAAACACACTGACCACCGGATGAGAGTGGAATAATTCGAATGAATGAGGGAGTGAATGAAAACATTGTAAGTTTGAATGGGACCTCGATGTAAGATTGAATGGAAAATTTTAGTTTAAAAAAAATCAAGTGACGGTTGCATACATTTAATTGTAAATGTCAATTGCAATAAAATATTTATTTATTTATCACGAATTGACGCTCCTGCACCGCTGCATCGCTTAACCGGTCTCACTGTGCCTGCGACAGTAATTGGGTCGGAGATAAAGACAAGTGGTATTTCATTGAAATTGCAAACCGCATCCTTTACTAGGAAGTAATAGCTTGCTGCAATTACCATTGCGACCGGAGCACCACCTTGCACTTGTTTCGATGGACCATTGAAAATACATGATTACACTATTCGTGCGTATATGCAAACGTTTTCCATTTAGACGCCTTTTGAAAACCACTCACACAAGTAGGATATGTAGAGGTAACAGAATCCCAACAGCAGTATAGACCACCTTTTCTTTTGTACGCCCACCCAGGAACTCATAGTAATTCCCCCCGCAAGTATATATGTTTCAAATCAAATGTACTAGGATCTCTTACTTTGCGAGACGAATGCAAAGAATCGTGGACGATAAGAGATGTTGCTACAGATGGCACTTAAACTTTGGAACAGGTTCGATCTAAAGAACGGTACCTATGGCTAGGTATCGTTCAATCCGGGATAGTACCAAATTGTACAAACTCCCTCCTGATGTCACAATTGACACAACGAGTTTGAGTAGATAAGAAAACTCGATTACATCCGACTGTATCAGCATTCGAGGAATAGATGCTTCAGCGGGACGAGAGCAGACAAGAAGTGCTGAGTGCTGAGTTATGCTATCAGCGATGAGTAACAGCAGCAGTTCTCGTACCGATATCGCCTGTTCCACTCTGCAGACGTTCCGCGCTCTCGTATTGTGATGCTAATATGAACAGTTATTGTTTTATACCCAACTCAATGATTGCTGTCAGGATCGCGGTAGGCGTATTTTTCCAATGAAAGTTTATATTTCGGATAATACGATGCAGCTGTAGTATAGGATAATGATTTAGGATAATAGCATGTTAAACTATTATACTATTATATAATATATACATTCATTACATTTGTATAAGTGGCAACAGCCTAATTTAATTTCAATAAACATTGACTCGCAAAAAGTACTTGCTCCGCCGGGACTCGAACCCGGATCTCTCACTTGCCGGTGAATGTGCTACCATTACACAACAGAGCCCTCACTTTTTTACGATTCAATTATTTGTATTTGTATTATATTGTATTATATGTATATTCATTAAATTTGTATAAGCGGCAATAGCCTAATTTAATTTCAATAAACATTGAATCACAAAAAGGGGTATGTGTTGTAATGGTAGCACATTCACCCGGCAAGAGAGAGATCCGGGTTCGAGTCCCGGCGGAGCAAGTACTTTTTGCGATTCAATGTTTATTGAAATTAAATTAGGCTATTGCTATTTATACAAATAATTTAATAAATGTAAATAGAAGTCATTTGACAGGTATTTGGCCTTCCGATCATATGATGTTAGTTTAGTTATTTAAACACATATGTGAAAGAAACGGCCAAATACAAAATAATTGAAGTAAATTATTTTGGGTAATAATATAAATGAAGTACTATCTATATATGCTTACTGAATACCTATTAACTATACAGCTATCGCTATGCTGTGACGATTTAATTTGTAAGTAAATGTAACGACAACACTACTAGAGCAACCCGTACCAAAGTAGTTCGATGATATTTGAGGCGGTGTTGCCATATCGCTGCAGACCGGTTCCCGCTATGACGTGACTATGGTCACTAGAGTGTTACCAAATAATTATTGCTGATTGGGCGCAGGTAGTTTTAGAACACAGACGCAGCCCGCACACACACACACACACTAGTAAAGGGGATTTTTGATCCCCCCAAATTGTGGATTTGGAAAATATTTTCAAACTATTAGTTTACCTAGTGCATCTCCACAATCTAACCCAAATTTTTGAACAATCTACAAATTGCCACAGAGTATTGCTTAGCCTTGAGGCTAAGTTGTCACTGAATAACCAGGGACGGAAACGGCTAAACCCAACCCTCTGCGCTCGTGAGTGTGAAGGTGCGTGCGAGTAGACTACCTGGTCCTTTAGCCGCAATCCCTAATTATTGCCAATACTGTAGTGTCCGTTTCATTTACATATCTTAAAAACAAATGAATGAAATTAACGTATGTATATTTTTGAACGGTAATAACTAACGATGTTTGTTTATTTCATTAGACGATGAGTAATTTTTCATACACGTAAAATTGGCAACAGTGTAGGGCGCAGAGTGTTGGGAGGGGGGGGGGAAGAAACGCAACAAACACCATCCGATTATGTTAGACAGAGCTACTCTTATACCTACCACACATTAAATATTCTATTCCGTAAACCAATCAACACGGTTGACAACATCTTAAGAAATTAAAAAAGCGAGGGTGTTTGTAGTGAATGTAGGGAATCACAAGTTGCTAACAAAGTATTAGCAGATCGAGCAAGTACAATTCCGTTTTTGGATATAGGTCCCCCACTAATACTATTTTAGTATATTATAAACCGATACAAAGTATCGAAGGGTCCGACAAGACGCAACGGAAAGGGAAAGTGACAAACAGACTAATCTCCCTTTGACATTTGAATTCAAATCAATACGCTTATTCCTTAGGCCAAGAGGAAACTATGCGCCAAGTTTTAAGTCTCTACTACCTTTCATGAAGTATTATCGCACATATAGAAGGACAGCTGGACGGACAACGATACGATTACAATAATACCTCGTTGGGTTTTTAATTACCTCTAGTAATTTACCTACCAGATCAGTGATGTCCTAATCACAACTTAAAATTTAAACAAACACATATTCCTAACATGTATTGGAGTAAATTTCACGACACAACAAGGAACAAGTACGTTCATTGCACAAAAAAAGGTTTGATTTGCATGGAAAACGGAACTTGTTTTACATACAGCCAATTGTTTTAACAATTTCCGTGAGAATTTTAATTTCAAACTTTTTTTAGAGAGATAATAATTATACAACGTAATTTATGTTTATATTATATTTTTCTGGCAATACCTGCAAAACAGTAATAGATCAATCATAGACATACGATTAGATTGCATTTCAATACGTATTGTATCTTTAAGCCACCATCAATACACTGAGTGAATGTAGGCCGACCCACAGACAGATGTCTGACATTTTTCCAATTTCAACTTTCGCTAGCAATAAAACGATCAAATGTCATAACATTTGCATCTGAACGTAATCGATCGCTATCGTCTGTGACTGCACGATAAATGTCCCTTTTATTACACAAGCGAAATAATAAAATGTCCCCCCCCCCCACTTACTCGTATAAAACTTGCGATCGTAAAGAGCTGACTGAGAAGTGGGAGGACCGTCCTGCACGGGGTAAGTACCCGTCTGTGACACAACCGGGTCGAGATGGTGGTTTGTAAAATTTATGTGGCCCTGAGAGAACAAAAAGGGCATGAAAGGGCGCCGGAGAGTTCATAAATAGTTAACAGGTTCATCAGAGATTGCGGGGTAAAACGCGTTCCAGCTTCTCTGGCCTACATCTGAATACTGGTTACGTCGGTCGGCTACTGTTGTCTGGTTACACGGACCTGTCCTCCGTCCTTTCACCTCTCACAGGCTTCCTCCTGTCTTCTACACGTACGTAAGATTATTACCCACGGGATAAATATATTTAAAATAAAGCCTCGTTTCGATTCAGTGCCATTTTTACACCACTTTTTACAGGAAGGTAGGAGTACTCCACGACAATTCTCGTGTAACAGGCTTCATTGAGGTTCAATGCGAAATATTTTAAGTTTATAGCTCAATCGTACAGAACAGAAACTTTTATACTATCCGGAAAAAATAGAGAAATTCTTTCAGCCTACTGAATGATAGGCTTAAAAGTCCAGCCAAACTTCATGATTGGACATGAGAATCGTACAACTCAATCTTGCCTATGTATTTCCGGCACCGTAGTAACGTTTTTCCTTGTTTTTCCGATCAAGGAAGTGTATGTATACGTTGGTATAAAAAGTCTTCATAGGTAAAAAAGCGACTACTTTCGTATAATGTATTTCCGCTACCGGTAATCGACTGAGTACAACACACATGTACAAGTGTGGATTTAAGTTGTACTTAATAAAATAAAATTGGTGCCTGATACAGTAAATAACGCAATATACACTGGTATTTTAAGAAAAATTAAAACTAAATTGCGCATTATAGTACGAGATATATCACTGCAAGCCTGGCCTTTTGGCGTTATTATTTATTAATAATGTAAACAGATATTGAGTACACATTTTAATAGTAGTGTTTTCGCAAAAAAACTAACTTTCTATGCTCATACGAATTTACATAATATACCTCAGGTTTAAATGAATTATACAACAGTCTATCTGCCTCACCCTATGCATGCAACGCTATGTCTTGTACTATAATAATACAGATAAAGATAAAACAATGATTCTATTATATATACTATTGTTTTTTTCAGCAAGAACAACAACTGTTATTAATTATTATACTAACATTTATTACAAGAGGCCTATAGTCGCAAGAGTATTAACAAATAACGCGTAAAAAATGAACACATAGAAAATAAAATTAAACATGGAATGAAAGTGTATTACATGCACCACAAAATGGCAACTTGGAAACCAAACATTATTGAATTGGACAGTTGGACCCTTACCCCCCCCCCCCCCAACCACCACCACTCCATTTCATCCCACCCACAACTTGTACACATAAGAAGTAAGATGTTACGTCACGTGACTTGTGTTACACCTCAGAGATAACAGATCTCAAATAAAGAAATTTTTATACTGCGCCCAGAACCAGCTGTTCTCAACGACACGAATCTGGTGTCCTTCAAAAAACGTGTTCCGCGTTTAAAAAAAATCGTAATTATTAATTAAAGCACACATTTATGTAATTTTATCACTTCACTGCAGATTCAGTTTATTAGAAATGATGTGCTCATGTCTTCGCAGCTAAGGCATTTGGAATATTTCCAACAATAGAGTATCTACATTCTGTTACGGTTTTCGAGACAGTCCGGTGACACAGATTGTTTAATTTGTTTAACAAATACAGAGTTTTAAGAAACATCCTTCATTTCTACAACAGAAAATCTTGTATTTATTGATTACGTTAAGTACTTACTGTAATATGCGGTAAGACCACATCTAGAGATTCTTTTTTTCCTTCATAATTAAAACAGAAAACGTCCCGTCATATTTGCCACAAAAATAAGAATGGTACTACCGTTTGAAGATCTTTTACTAAATAAGATATACGCTAATCATATAACTATCAGTTAACTTATGCCATTTTGCATTTGTAAAAATTTGTTACATTTCCGACACACGCACTGGCTATTCACAGGGTTAAATATGATCAACGATATTATAACAATTACGTAATTTATTTTTATGCTTGTCGCCAAAGTCATGTTTAAATAACAAGCCATCGTGATGATTTGGCTAAATCGGCTCCTGCTACTAGTTTCGGCTTAATCGAATCCAAAGAGACGTTTCGGTTTCACAAACTCCCACACATAGTTCGGGTAATCAAGTCCTACATAACATTTCGGTTTAATCGGCACCCCCTAGTTTAGCTTAACCGAACCCAAAGTTACATTTCGGCATCACGAGCTCCTTCATGAAGTTTCGGGTAATCAGCTCCTCCATGCCATTTCAGTCTAATCCACTGCCAAGTAACATTTCGGTATAATCGACTCCCACTAGTTTTTGCTTAATCGAATTCAAATTTACGTTTCGGTTTTAAAAACTCTCGCACGGAGGTTCGGGTAACCAGCTACCCCATGACTTTCCGGTTTAATCGGCTCCGACTAGTTTTGGGTTAATAAGCTCCCAAGTGACGCTTCGGATTAATCGACTCCAAAGCGACGTTTCGGTTTAACAAGCTCCCAAGTGACGCTTCGGATTAATCGACTCCAAAGTGACGTTTCGGTATAACAAGCTCCCAAGTGACGTTTTGAATTTAATCGACTCCAAAGTGACATGCGGTTTAACAAGCTCCCAAGTGACGTTTCGGATTAATCAACTCCAAAGTGACATTTCGATTTAACAAGCTCCTAAGTGACGTTTCGGATTAACCGACTCCAAAGTGACATTACGGTTTAACAAGCTCCCAAGTGAAATTAATTTTTCGGATTAATTTCAACGCAAAAATTTCGATTCAACCGGTTTCCAAGTTACATTTCTCTTTAATAAGCTATTACTTAAAGTTTTTGATTATCTACTCCAAAGTGACGTTTTGGTTTAACAAGCTCGTACGACAAATGAAATGTCTGTATATAAAAACATAATGAGATTCTTATATCACGTTGTGTAACAACATCACGTAAGGCTAATATGAACCGAGTACGATAACTAGCAATGTGAGCAAGCGAAGCATCACCAATCGGCTATTAGGCGCCGGTTAGTTACAAGGCGCCAGAGCACCAACTATCCAAAGTGCCGAAGCGCAAAGTTCCTACTCCAGCCCGACCCCGACAGCCTCTCGTTATTTATAAACCTCTGTCCCTAGCCTGATGAGTCGCCACGATCCCCTCAACTCTTTCTCTGCTAATGGCCGCATACATTTTACATCTTCCCGGCCCTTGCCCGCCCGTTCCCGCCATTCATGAGGCTGTACTCCTTGCATTCATTATGAGCTCGTCATATTAAAGTGGTCACGAGATAAAAGATGCCTCAGTAACAAATAAAAGAGTTGTAATTATTTTACAACTTTTCAACTCAAGTTTTCATTACGTACCTCCAGTTACACAAGGTTTACAAGTCTTTTTCAGAAAAAATCACAAACTTTTTGGACTTTATTATTTCAATATCAAAAAAGTACAAACATTAGAAGAAAACCCAAAAAGTGTTTGGATGTGTTTTTATTAAGATATTCAAATAAGACATTTCGGACATCACTAGATAAACAAATAAGGCTTAATGGTGCATGACGTTTAACATTCTTCCTTTAGAGGTCGTTTCACCACAGCCGGCTTTTTTATGAAATGGGTTTACTTCTGTATGTATATAATTTCAATAAAAATTTATCCACAAAAAATGCTTGCTCCGTCGGGAATCGAACCCGGATCTCTGATTTTCGTGTAAGTATGCTACCACAACGCCCCAGGGCTCTCACTTTATAATGAATTTCTGATCATGCATTGTTCAAAAATTAAATATATGATTCGACCTCTTTTTCCTCATTAAATTTTTCCTTGTTCATTGTTTCCTCGTTAATCCACAAGCTTGTGTAATTTTAACACGAATGATTACGTATTACATCTATTATTATATTTTGTGTATCCATATTACTAATAAAAATAAGAAACGTACGTTGATACTTAATAATAAACGAGGAAGAAATCCTTAGATCCATTCGCCAAATATACATTAAAGCTTCTTTTGATAGTTAACTAAACAAAGGCTTTACAATCAAGCAGTAATTTAAATACAGTAATTATTTATTGATTTATGTACGTAATTAAGAACTCCCGTTGTTTAAAAAGAAAAGTGAATACAACGAACAAGGAAAGATTAAGTAGGAATTATTTTTAATTTTAGAATTATGCACTTCTTGAATGATGACCATACATACAGTCTACACACACTATACTGTTGTTATACACGTACCGTTGTTATAAACGGAATTGTAAATGTGTATTCATTCATTATGTCGGGTATTTGTACTAATACCCCATTTGTATTTGTGCTCATACAACAACAAACAAGTGTAGTGTACAATTTGTTGAGAACTATCGTATTGCGTGTTTTGAGTTCACCATTCGAAAACAAGATAAATAATACGAGTTCCACATATTTACTATTTCCCTTTTGAGACATTTAACAAGCTGGTTTAGTGCTAATTCTGGAGGCATGACCTTTGTTCAACCAGGCGTGAACCGCCAACCTAAAGCCACGCAATTTACTATGACGTCACACTAGCATTTAGGATTTAAAGAAACTCGCGGTAATGTACCCAGAAGTATCACGAGTTAAAACATCCTTTCAGTGCAAACCCTTTGATGACGTCACACTGGTTGCAAGTAATTTTGAGAACGGAAACACATACTTATGATAACCCTCAAAACTTCCGGTCCAAACTTGCAAGTCCACTTGAGTCAAACAGACCTCTCCACGAACTTCGGAGAGGTTTAGACTCGTCTACAGTACAGTATGAAAGTTGGGTTACCATTAAGGCAAGCGTTAATGCCACTGTGTACCGCAAACTTCACAGACTATATATATATGTTCACTATCTCCAACTGATAGAAGCGTTTCTCCCAACTCCTGACGCCCCTATACAATAATAAGAAGGAACGCCTCCCCACGGCCTGTTTGGGTGAGGTTGCATGCAAAATTCCAAATAATTTAATTCTCGAGGCGTCCTGCGGGTCGATAAACGGTTATACAATCACACAGAACAAAAATTACAAAACAAAAATGAAAAAAATCTCAGCCAAATTCCAAGGTTGGATCCCCACCCTCATAGAACACATTCTTGTTTGTCTGACAATTAAATTTAATACAGCATTTAAAGTATTTTTTCCGGATATTTGCCATCGTTCAGTGAAACAAGAAATCAGTAACACTACGTTTCGAGATCTGCAATCTGATCTCTTCTTCAGGTAAAGAACTAACCTAATACATAATTACAAACTAGGTTAAAATAAACAAATCTTACCAAAGCTTTGTAGGCACGCCTAAGTCAGGAATCACAACCTACATGTTGTTTGTCAACTTCACTAACTCTATAAACATGCACTTAATAAAAAATCATACAAAACACTAATCATTAAAACTGAACTATGGAATACTGTAAATGTCCGGAAAAATCCTGTTTCCTTCACAATCCTTCCATCGTCAAAAATAACCTTCAAACAAAGAATTTAAAGTATATTTCTCAGGATATCTCCTACCACATGATGTGTTCACATAGTTGTTCGTTAATTTGGGTTTTTAAAGCAGTGTGCGGATAATAAAAGTTGCGGTAAGCTAGGAGAGTACTAACATTGAATAACACAGGCTTTTAACACTGACTTATAATTCGATTATTTTACGTTTTACTCTATGAATAAAAATGTGACATATTTAAATCATACGATTGTACTCAGTTTGTTTACAAATTTATTTATTCTGAGATTTTCTCGTTACCATCACGGTTACCAAAAAGACCAATGTAAAAATATTCGCTCACACCTGCCAAAACCCATGGAGTGATGTGTACCAACTTTGAACTCAATGTTGCTAATATATAAATGACGCTCCATGCAGAATTGTATGTCTATAAGTCAATTAGTTTTCAAGATATATGTTTCGAACAGACTTCTGTAAAAGATAGAAACAAAACTTTCCCACCCTCTCAAGTAATAGGTTTCGTTAAAGCTTAGCCAATAAATAAAATCCAAAATCCTACATATTTCCATTTCTTTTTTTTTTTAATTGTAACACTTTTAATGTACTATGGTTTCAATCCAATCACGGATGAACAATAGCCTGAGGTACTACTGACTATACATATGAACCAAAGCCATAACTTAATACGATATATGATCGCTTGTTCGTGTACATGAGGATAGGAATTGTAGATGTTGAAGTTTCCTGTAAACGGTGGTTCTCAGAATCTGTCAAATTGAATGCTTTGTGGTTTGCTCCCCAATACAATCTGTAGATTGAGCTGTCGATGTCACACACTTGCTACTAGTAAAATACTGTTGGTGACTTTAGACAATATAATGTGAAAACTCATTTCATTACCACTAGTCCTTCCGACTCAGTCGAAAGAGGTAGGCAGGTGTTGTAACAACTACAATATTAATATGGTTCATTTTATACATACAGAATTCAATCCACATTAACCCATACATACCGGACTAGTGAAGTTTGAACTGACGTTATATTGGAAACTGTCTATTTGAAACCGCACAAAATTGTTACGTAGTCGTGCATTCTTGCCACGAAGGACGTTTAAAAGCAGAGGTGACGATAACGTCGTCTCACAGTAATCCTAACAATGAAGATAGAGAGTGAACTGTGAGGCGTTGTAAAGATAACTGTTATAACATTTCGGGCAAGGAGTGACTTAATGTGGAATACTTTCGGGAACCTATTCCGCATAAATAATATACCTGTTTGAGAGACAAACTGTTACATTTAACACGTTCATAGCTACATGATCTTAGTACACTTACACTAGCTACCTGTAATATTCTAGCGATTACATACATGACACTGAGAGCATAAATTCAACTGGATTCGATGGAGTAATCCTGTATTTACTGGTTAATATGAACAAATAAAGCCCTGCCTTAGTTTCGTCCAAACTATTTGACTTTATATGCAGAACGTATTAAACTAGGCATACTTTGCATAAAAATATGTTCTCATTTTAGTAATTCTTTTTCACTAAATAAATGCTTCCATAGTTTTCGTACGCAGCATCAGTTTCATCAACCTTGTACAAAAACTGTGAAGACTTAAATTTATGAACGTTTATCACTACATATTCTAACTAATTGTTAGCTATCATTTATTAAATAATATTTCACAACGTAACAAATTTTCATGGTTACATGCACGAAACGAGTTTTATCCCACTGGACACACATGATCGATTCTTAGTTTCGTTTTCATAAAAAAAACATTTAGGCTTACTAAAAATTGCCCCAGCTTCTCAGCCACAGATAATAAATTCAATAATATCATGTATAAATGACAACCCTTTAATATTTATGCATACAAAATATAATCAGAGTTAAAATAAAAATACATACTCATATATGAATAATTTAGCCTCAAAATTTATTCTCCGCTATAAGCCACAAAACACACAACACAATTTACAAGTAAATTTGAAAAATATGTGGCAGACAAAGAATATTATTTTTAATGTTTTATCTCTAGCAGGTTTCAAGTTGTAGAGTTTTGTTCGAAACAGTAACAACACGCAGGCATTTTCGGTAACAAGATTTTTGAAACATAATGTGCAATATGTAGCGTTATATTCCCCTGGAAATTTTTTTATTACAAAGAGACTAAAACAACGTAAAACAATGTATATACGCAATGGACTGACTGACTTTTACTACGGGATCGTGTAGCCGGAGCGACCAAACAGCACATGCAGGCGTGAAATACGCGTCACTCGCCTGACACTGTTGCAATGGAAGACCAACCAATCAACCGTCAAACCTTTCTACGGGAAGTCAGGTTATTAATAACGCAGACCAGTTGAGATTTATAGGCCATAAACACTTGTAACTGGAGATACTGGCGGAGCCGATGAACCAGATGAGCGGGATTCCACGAGAAGAGAGAGTGACGCTGGCGGGTTTACGAGCGGTTAGCGTAAAGAAAAGTGGGCCAAGGCCAGTGCCTTGAGTTACGCCGAACACTCGGTCGTCGACCCCGGCGGTGAGTGCCAGGTTACAGTGTTTATTTGCAGGCTTTCCGTTTACACTGCTGTTAGGGTTGTGGGTAAAAATGTTTAAATGACAAACAACATTTTGTATGCGTGGGTAAGAAAGAGTTGATGGATTGTAGAGAGATTTCCCCTAATGTAGAAATGTGCACATAATTAATTCCACAGTTGTACCATTCGCAGACAATTAACTTCCACTTTACATGTTTACTGAAGTACATGTTTTGTTACTCAAATCACGCATGAAACAGTTCGAATGGAATTTGTTTAATTTAATTTGGCTATACAACCAATGGCGGAACAGCATTCCCACACAGCCCACCACCATGAGAACCCTTCTTTACATCACAAACTGGTTCCATTTAAGAATTTTGGAACTTTGTAAAGTAACACTCAAAGCTTTCACTTGGAACTGTATTAAATATAATGCAGCTTACAACAATATTTTCAAAACTAAGGCAAAAGAGATTTTTATTGTATTGTATTGTATTTTCATTGAAATTACAGTCTGTACATCTGGAAAATACTACGAGTATTTTTAAGATGGTTTCAGGTTGAATAGTTTTTTTAATGTATTACAAAATAATTTCTTATTATTACAAAAAAATATTTTTACATATTGTTCATCACGCTTTGATAGTTTATAGGTGTCTTAATAGGCCGTTTGAACGATTATATAATCAGGCCCTAAGAATAGAGGCTGAATGTAAGAACATGATTTCTAGAGTACGTATATGAATTATGACTACAGGGAACGCATTTTTATGATTTATGACTTAGGTAAATTATTTGTGAATAAAATACAATTTGAGATTTTCTTATAAAACATTACTTAGGGAAACCACATTTTTTAATGGATAAAACATGTGATTTCTCTCCAGTCATCATTAATACAAGTACTTAAGAATTTCAAATATTCACGAAGTTGCCAAACACCATTTTTGTGTTATTCTTGTTATCACGGGTTAAGGAAATACAACTAAAGAATTTTTTAAAACAAAACTAATCCATCATAAAACTCATTAAACGACCTTAATGGAATTAAAATTACTCGACATGACGAAGGGTAGTTTTAAAAGTTAAAAAAGGGCAAAGTTTACAAAACCAAATAAACTGTTCAATCAAAATCGTTCAATTTCGATATTTTTGAATGCAGGTTTTTATTGATAAGACACAGTCGCAAATGTTACAATCATTATGTACCTCTCCCCACTACTACCCGAGGAACACGTTGTGCCAAGATCACACAATTGCACTGTATCCGGTTCCGATTGAACGTGATCTCATTTAGGAGGGACATGTGGCAGAAGACTTCACGGACCTTTGGACTGTCATTCCTTAGCAATAATAATGAAGCAAAAGTATACGGACTAGACTACGAAATCAAAAGTAACACAAACCAATTTGTATTGTTATAGACCTAATTAAACTTTCTACAATACTTTTTTATCCAAGCCGGAACATTAAATCTGTAGAAATAAAGAAACCTTAGATTACGGAATAAAACATTTTTGTTTTTATCGATTCCTACTTTGTGTAAAATACCGTAAAATAAATATTTACATTTATTTTTTATAATTTCGTAATAATTGTAGGTCATTTAACGTGTGATTATTATCAGAAACTATAAGTGGCAAAATAAAAGAGCGGTTATATTTAATGCATTTTCATTTTATTTTCATACGATTTCTTCATGACGGTTATCTCTCTGTTATTACCATTCCGCTTTATATTTAAAAAAAAGAATCTGATATGAAGCTTATGGTGGTTTTTAATTTGTTATTCTATTAAAATCTTGTAACACTTCGTTATTGTAAGGGACCTTTTCTATTACTTGCATTTTCAACTTTCTTTTTTCACGTGATTCTGACTGTTGTCTCTCTGTTATGATCATTTCGCTTTCTATTTGATTTTTGTTTGTTTGTTTTATTATAAATATCATGTTGGTCTTCAATTTCTCATTTTATTCATTTCTGTAACACTTCATTATTGTAAGGAATACCTCCAGTGAGCTTCTCAAGTTTAAGATCTTATATTAAGAGTCCATCTAATGATTTCACACGATTGAAACATATGCTTGGCCTGCTGCGAGAAGTTCTAGGCCTAGGTATGTCAACCTTGCATCTTCCGTATTGTTGCCCAAGCCAGTACTATAAGCTCTCAAATAGTGATAATGTTGATTTAATTCATTAATTGAGTAATCGATTTCATTGTTTAATAGGTGTCGCGGGATTTGGTTTGACATGCAAAATTTCAACTCAATCAAGTAATGAAACACAATTTTTTCAATGAATCGTATCTTTGTTTCAAGACGATTACACACAGAGAGATTTTCAAGCTAATATTAGGATTTTCAAAATAGGTGAAGAAAAACCGCACATTCCCGCAAAATCCTAGGGATGATCTCATAATAATCAACTGTTGTAGAAATTATAATAATGATAAATAGATTATTGTACTTGCTTTATATTACAAAGAATTTTGTTATTGCCGACACTAATCTATAATCAAGGAACTAAGAGACAACTGCACTATATAAGCGCTTAAAAGTTACCCTAAGAAAGAAACCGAATGTTAGCCGCGCTAATTTTGGTGGAGGTCAAAATAGGAGGGTATCAAATGGGTTAAAAATATGAAACGAATTTTTTTTCTAGCTTCAAATTTTCCTAGCTAGATAAACTTAAAACCGACTGTCAGACACTTAATAATCGTCATATCATCGTCAGACTACTAGATAGAGTGACTAATTGTAGCCACTTTAAGGGCATGTACTGAAAGAGATTTAACATTTATTTACGTATCTGACTGTTGTTCTCAAGTGTGTCGAGCTTAGAAAAATATGATCTGAGAAACACAATATTGTTTCATTTGATACCTCTCATACTAACTTAGCATAACTAACACGGGGGACTGACGGTCGATTTCTTCATTTGGCGAAATTACTCTGTACATTTCAAGATACATCAGGTTGTGTGTTTACACAGAGCAAATTGACTCTCGGCTCCTAGAATTTTTAGAATGCTTAAAAGATTCTGAAATAATGTATTAGATACTTGCCTTATTCAACGAGTTATAACACACGCAGCCAAAAGTCTGGGCGAGGAGGGGAGGACCTGTTGAAGTACCGAATCCACCCGCTCGCTTAGTTTACAAAGTAGAACATAATTATGACGAGCTAATATCCGTCACTCTAAAGGCACGTGAACTTCGAAACTTAAGTAGCTTATAACCTGCGGTAGAGCTGCCGCAGAGATGAGGCGAATAATCCAATCTACGAAAGTTTACTAAAAATATTTTCAGAACTAATTTTCATCGACAAGCTGTATAAATTATTATTAACCGCCAAATACATTATTATATTAACGGTTTAGTGTCATTCTGATAAATTAAGAGTGAATTACGGTATAAAAGTGTAAATTATTAATTCTGTATTACAATCAGCTAAGTCATTTGATAAGATTTCACACATATATTGGTTTAGCGCAGTTTCAATTTTTATTAAACCAAGAAATTTACTAAACAATGGATATGTCATAAAACAGTATAAAATCCCGGCCAGAAAAACTCAGTGCAAAATAGTCACGAGAGTACCACATTTCTTTCCATTTAAGTGTAACACATTATTATCAAGAGTCAATATTGGCTGAGGTCGGACGCAGGGAACAGAAGTGGGTGAAGGACAGATCTCTGTGGCACCCCGTCGCGCCTCACTCTCCGCATAGCGGCAGTACTTAAGAAACGTTTTTACATTCAAACCAAAACCTACAATCCTGTAACTGCTCAAATAACACCACTTAGAGAATTCAAATTTTTTTAAATAAATATTTGTTAAACATAAAACCGCTAGGATTAAAACTCGGGCGGACTACATTCTTGCATGCCTTTTTGCTAGAAGTGCATTATTATGGAAGTAATTTCTGTCATGTGCGGTAAAGAATTTTTTTTGTTTCGAGTGTTTCATATTTAATGATCAAACTGTATAAAAGTATGTATACGTTTCGTAAGAAACCAATATCGTCAAATTACCTATATTAGGCTCAATTCATTACAAAATTGACATGATAATTAAGTATATAAAGTTCTTTATTTTGAAATTTGTAAACTAGTCTAAGGACTTTACGTGCAATGTCACCTTTATTTTATTTATTCACTCAATACAATGACACTACTTTATGTGGATTACTGTACGTAAAGAGCGTCTTTTTAATTGGCCACCACTGCGACCTTGGAAACTATAGAATTTTATACCAAACTTTAAATAGAGAACACATGTCCTTATTTTTAGAGAATACTTTGTTGGTTTTAACACCATTTTTTTACTATAATTTCATATAGGAAAGGTAATTTTAAAACTTTTTGATTCTTAGCAATATTTTATATTTGTCTCATAAGAATATGAGAACTGATAATGTTGAGGTTCCCTATGAAGTTTTAACATTGACAAAATCTTTTTTTAATATATTCCCAATTCAATATTCGAATTATCCTTTATTTTTAAGATAGCAAATTTTAATTCAAAAATCTATGTTTTTATTACAAACACAGCTGCAGGATAGTTTCAAAATAAATAAAAATCTTTAATTGAGTGGAGCGTAAATTTTTATTCAGCCACTTTTAACAAACAAACCGCTATTAAAAAAATTTCTTTTTCCCTCTACACGTTTATAAATACAATGCAAACAAGAGAGAATGCCTGAATTTAACATGTTAAAGAGTTACCGTGTATTTCACTGTGTTTTATATACGCTTTTTCATCTTCTTCATTTTCTGGTGCGTCCAATTTCTATTAAACACTGCCAACTCATAAAAAGACAACACTGCATGGTAGTGAATTGCACGCCTCCAGTAGGAAGCAACGGCTTGAGAGCTTAGGCTAAGTAGGACACTCAGGTAACACAAGATCTCGATTCAAAACATCCACACTTCATTCAATTACACTCCGCAGTACTTTAGGTGGATTTGCTACGCTAATTTATTTCCAAACATCACCTAACTTACATTACTCGTGCAAAACTACTGATCTGAACACCGCACAACTATCTACACTAGATACACTTCACCTGTGATGAGCACATTTCGCCGATAAACTTTAACAATGTGTACTAGACGTAGCGCGGTATTGTTGTTTAACAACGGGTACAACCGATAATGAGGTACTCATGCATAACAATGTGCACTACATACGGTTAACTATTTGCACCTTAATTAGTTATCTCATATTTAAATATTACAAAACACCATTATGCGGTACATGTATGGTAGTAAACAGTTTTGTTATTTGAAACATCAGCAATAAGGTAATGTTCATGTCGCAGAAATTCAGTTACTATAATTTCGAAAGTTCAAATTCCAACACAACATAACATAAAATAATACGTGTACATGTACTACAGAATTGTTGTTTTATTTCCTCGCCGTCGATAAAATACGCTTTAAAAGTTTCTGTTATTAATTTTTTTTTTTTTTCAAAAATATTATCTACTTAGGCCGTTGTATACTGTATATCCTCGATTGGAGCTTAGAAGATAACGTTTCCGGTTATATGAAAACTAAATTAAAAATGTTTGTTGAACACGTTAATACTGTCTACAGAGTGTACTGATAAAACATTCGTAGACCGTATATAGAAGGCGGATACGAAGAAAGTGAGAGGCACGATTGTGCAAGGACTCACACTTAGCAGCGACTGGGATAAGAATTAGGAGAGTGCTGTGTCTGAGCCGTGTAAATAGAGGTCAATACACAGTTGTATGAAAATATTATAAATACAGAGCGGAAGACTCGACGCCCAATAGAACACCATGAATGAGATGGAAATACGTACACGAACCTATAAGTGATATAAACATTTTAATTTATAGTTCATTAAGGAATTTTAATACTTTTAACAGTTACCATCCGGAATCTAGAGAATATCTCCGAAATAACGAACGGAAGACTCGACACACAATAGAAGACCAAGAACGAGATGGAAATACATACACAAACCATATAAGTGATATAAACATTTTAATTTATAGTTCATTAAGGAATTTTAATACTTTTAACAGTTACCATCCGGAATCTAGAGAATATCTCCGAAATAACGAACGGAAGACTCGACACCCAATAGAAGACCAAGAACGAGATGGAAATACATACACAAACCTATAAGTGATATAAACATTTTAATTTATAGTTCATTAAGGAATTTTAATACTTTTAACAGTTACCATCCGGAATCTAGAGAATATCTCCGAAATAACGAACGGAAGACTCGACACCCAATAGAAGACCAAGAACGAGATGGAAATACATACACAAACCTATAAGTGATATAAACATTTTAATTTATAGTTCATTAAGGAATTTTAATACTTTTAACAGTTACCATCCGGAATCTAAAGAATATCTCCGAAATAACGAACGGAAGACTCGACACCCAATAGAAGATCAAGAACGAGATGGAAATACATACACAAACCTATAAGTGATATAAACATTTTAATTTATAGTTCATTAAGGAATTTTAATACTTTTAACAGTTACCGTCCGGAATCTAGAGAATATCTCCGAAATAACGAACGGAAGACACCCAATAGAACGAGATGGAAATACATCATTAAGGAATTTTAAATACATCTAAAGAATATCTCCGAAATAACGAACGGAAGACTCGACACACAATAGAAGACCAAGAACGAGATGGAAATACATACACAAACCTATAAGTGATATAAACATTTTAATTTATAGTTCATTAAGGAATTTTAATACTTTTAACAGTTACCGTCCGGAATCTAGAGAATATCTCCGAAATAACGAACGGAAGACTCGACACCCAATAGAAGACCAAGAACGAGATGGAAATACATACACAAACCTATAAGAGATATAACAATTTTAATTTTTAGTTAATTCAAGAATTTTAAAACTTTTATCAGCTAACATCCGGAATCTTGAATGTTGCCTAAAAGTGAGCAAGATGTAACGTTTCTAAAGGAAACTTTATATATTAGTAAACCTTGTTGAATAGCAAATATGGTATTTTTTTATTAATGTAAAAAGCATTTATAGTAATTTTTTAAATTTTATACACACGGCATCTTGTAACCTCACGAGATAACGAGAGATTTATAACAATAGTACAAATTATTACAAAATTAACCTTCGATTTCCTACAATTTTAAACTGGACAGACATTAAACATCTACAGTGTCTAAAACTGTTTTTGGTAATAATTTGGTACACATGAGTACCGCCATAACCCTTTGGCGCGTAACAGGCTTAACGAGGTTGCCTGCAAAATTCCAGGTCTACATCTCATATCACTAAGCCACATGTGCATGACACATGTTAAAATTGTACTCAGTTAGTTTACAAATTTAATTATTCTGCGAGTTTCTCATTGTCATAACCATTTTTAATAATATAATTTTTTTTAAATAATATTTCTAAAAATATTTGCTAACGCTCAGCCAAATTCCATGGAGTAATATACACCACCAATGAACTCAATGATGCTTAAGTAGAAAGGAAGCATGCAAAATTTCAAGTCTGTAGGTCAATTCGACAACCAGTGATTGCATTTTTCCTGCCTCTCGAGTGACTGCCTTCGCTAACGCTCAGCCATATTCCATGGAGTAATATACACCATCATTGAACTCAATGATGCTTAAGTAGAAAGGAAGCATGCAAAATTTCAAGTCTGTAGGTCAATTCGACAACCAGTGATTGCATTTTCCTGCCTCTCGAGTGACTGTCTTCGCTAACGCTCAGCCATATTCCATGGAGTAATATACACCATCATTGAACTCAATGATGCTTAAGTAGAAAGGAAGCATGCAAAATTTCAAGTCTGTAGGTCAATTCGACAACCAGTGATTGCATTTTTCCTGCCTCTCGAGTGACTGCCTTCGCTAACGCTCAGCCAATCGCGACAGCGAATTTTGAACGAATGAGTAGCTAGCGAAATGTTCAAAGCAAGAGGTAAGCGCTATCTTTTTACAAAGCTTGATCATTCATGAATTATGCCTCGAGAGTAATAGCGCAAAAGATTCATTCATACGCGAGTCCATCCAGCGGTTGCCGCAAGGAGGACAAGATACAGTATTAGGTGATTTTATATTTCACACTATAAACTATACGTATCAAGGATTACAAAACCTTACCGACATTAAATCTAACCCTCCTTCAGGAACCAACGGACTTGATTATTTAGCACCTGAAATTAAGAGTTTTGAATGAGCTTTTATCAGTTAAAATGTACATCACACTCGTCCAATAACCGACCCACGTGCAGTAAAATGTGTGCATTCATCGACAAACCCGAACACGGCGATATATTCATATAACGTTTGATTGGTACATGAGTGTCTGTTTGTTTATCGAGATTCAATAACGGATAAATTATAATTGCTTCCATATTCTCTTGCAGTATCAACGATCTAAACAGCAAGTGAATTAGTTGCATTAAATGCACAACGGTGCACACAAAACAATTAATTGAGGTAATGTATGTTGAATTGTTAACAGTCCATTTTACAAATACTTATGCTCTTATTATCTGTATCACTTTACTGTTTTAAATTATTTTTTGGCTGAGCGCTATCGAAGCTTATAACCCAGGGTATGGAAAGAGATGTATCTTCTGTACCTCGAGAACGAACTGGTCTATACAGTTAAACTTCTACATGAAGCTCGTCACGATGATAGTGTATGTTATGGGATTTGGCTTAGCGTTAGCAAAACTTTTTTACATTGCTGTTATGGATAACGAAATGGATAATGGCAACGAAAACCTCGTACAAGATATTTGTAAACAAATTAAGTAAAATCGATTAATGATTTCAAATTTCAAATAATGACACATATGTCCTAACTAGTCGCAAAATATATCGAGAAAGACTTAATCTGTAGACTTTTAGATGAAACTTCATTTCTATACGGACAAGAAAGTGTTCGATGGTGGTGCATACCCCCATGGAATTTGGCACAGCGTTATCAAGGCCTATAACTCCATGGAAGATTAAATGAACCCCTTAAACAGACACGTGGTATAAAACTCCTACCATGCTTTGTACAGATTCTTTAATGAAATGACAAATATGAAAACAGTTTCAACAGTTATAACCTGAAGTTTATACTTCTACAAGAAATGCCAAAATTTAGTAATAAATAGTCTCAGTTCTAGATTACATATCTGCATTGATGGCTACTTTGAAGTAATAAAAACTATTTTGGGAATTGTAATAATTGACAGTTAACAGTAACATTCAAATCGAAACCTAATTGAAAATTAATTGCGCCTTTAAACAAGTAACACTACGAAATACGAATCAATTATGAGTTATAAAGATTTTAAGATAACTTTTCACATTGTTAACATAAGCGAAGCATGAAAAGCATGCAGTAACATCACAGTAACAAAGGGAAATTTGATAATTTCCCTGCATTTTTAATCTTATGTCTTATGTTAAGCCGCGTGAAGAAGAGAAAACATACCAGTTCCCGAAACGTAGAGCTTATTTTTTTTTAATGTAACGGAATTTCTGAAATCCTGATACGCGTCTATAGTCAATGGTGCGCTTTAAATTGCAGTAATTTAATAAGGGTTGCATTTATTTACTCACAGCGCGTGCTATGTATTTTTTTAAACTTAAAATTACTTCAGAACAGGCACGACTTAGAGTAGCGATAATTTATCCAGGTGCCACTCTGTATTCATGTACAATGATGCCGGCCCGAACGCTGAAAGTAACCTTGATGAGTTGAGAAGTTTCGCGACAGTACAGAATGATAAGTGAGCCCTAAGGTGGTGTACTTCCATACTTCCAAACATTACTGAGTTTGTTGACGTTGTGATGATTACAAAACAAGGACGTGCAGTAGTGAAGGGGCATCAAACAGGTTAGGAAAATCACGGTCAATCTTCTTTAATGAAATATTCTTTTTAATAAAAAAACCAAACTTATTGTCAGTTGACGGCCAGTTCAAATATTAATTCAATGATTTGACTTTTGATGTGCCCCAGCAATTAATACATACTTCAGATTTTAGAACAACCAATAAATATCCATAAAACGAATATCGAGATATACAGAATGGGTGAAATGTAATTCTAAAATGATTATTAATTTTATCACAGACACACAAGTGGACGATAAAAATGTAGAATTATTTCACACAAGGATATATTTTTAAAATACTATAAAATTTCATCTAAAAATTAGGAGATACTCAAAGGGTTGAGGGAGGGGTTGGGGGTTGGAGGGGATTGAGGGTTGGGTTTAGGGGAACTCAAAGTCCGACTGTTCTTGTAAATGTAAACTAATGTAAAATTCGTATTTATATTTGTGAATTGTCTGATGAAAAAAAAACAGCCTTGCTGTAGAAATGCCTCACAAAGTAAAAATTGAAAGAGTTTTTTGAGATTTAAAATGTCATATTTACAAATTAAATAACCAATTTTTTACGATAGGAAAATGCATTATGCGTGGTCAGGGACAGATGTTCGCCCTGGTGTGTGGGCATGAGCTATTCTGGTGCTTTATAGCTGCTCTCTTCTTTTTTGCCTTAGCACCCTCTTGCAGAACGCAGCGACAGCGCTCCACGATTCGGGACTGGTCAACATCTCTTCTATAAGAGTCTCCGGCGAAACACGCCAGATAGCTGCCTCCAGCTCCCTTCTCTCCGTTTCACACCTTCTACATTTGAAGAAGGTGTGCAGGGCATCGTCCGCATCCGAATCCCCGTACTGGCATTCCGGGTATTTATATCTCAAATAACCAATAGTAGAGCTATATCTTCAAGAGTAAGTACTAAAATAGTTATACGTAGCGTAAAAATAAAGCTGTTTCACTTCTTGTGAAGGGCATATGTGGTCACGTGATACTTGAGGAGCATGAGATAATAATTATTCAATTACAGAGAGACAATTACATAGATCGGATGAGCGAGCGCGGCCGTGCCTTGCCGTGAACGTAAGCGAAAGCATGGAAGCCTAGTCATACTAGTATGGCATACTGATTGGAAATGCCCGAAGAATACTAATGGACACCGGCCAACTATGGAGTAGAGGGGGAGGGGGGGCAGATCGTTGGTAAAACATTGGCATCGTTCGTTGTCATAAATAAAATATAGGCCGGTGGGACAACCGACTCGATTGTGTGGCCGACAATTCATCTGCGACACAAAAGTGACAAAAACACGTTGACGAGCTTCCCGGCGAAATCATCAATTCGTTGGGTCGTTTAACTAACATCACACTGCTCGCTATTGTGACGTTTCCGTCCCTACACTACGTCACCAAACTCTGAGCTACAATCTCGGCACACAAATAATAAACGTTTCTAGCGATTTAGAGAATTAGGATTGGTACGGAAAACTGCAGAAATACCTGCTGATTAAAATTACAACATATAGCGATCTCAGAAACTTCACAGGATGCGTTTGGTGTTTATAAAATTAAGGATGTCCAGCGATTAAAATCGGGATGAAATTAAACTGACAAGTTAATCGTGCAATAGAGACATAATACGAAATTGCAATAGGTTGATTACATCTGTTTATAAAACAAAAATACACGGTTTTGCATAATGCGAATTTACACAATTTTCACTCTAATAATTTAAGTAATTTTCGGAAGAAAATACATAAAAACATTGTTTATTAAAATTCCAGTAATGGGGCGAATATTAAAATATTGATTACAAAATTAGTAATATTACATTGGAGAAATAAATTCATTTTATTTAGGTAAAATTTTTTTAAACAAAATTTTACTTCACTTAAAACTGTCTCTTTACAACATACGAATTTATTTTTGATTATTGGAACATCTATTGTTTGGTAAAAATATTTATTTACAATTTAAACATTTAGTGATAAGTGAGCTTTTCTACGTTGCCAGCGAAATAAACGAGCCCAAAAGGAAGAAAATTTTGAAAAAGGGGAGTTATAGATTACGAGGGGACGAAGTAACCCATACTGACCACTTTTAACTAACTAGACTCCCATATGTGGGAAGAATAACGTGTGGACGGAATACCGAAAACGTACGTAACTTCCCCTAACCTAAGAGTAGATACAGAAATACACTTGGCTGCTTGAAGAACCTCTGCGGTGGTTCCTCTAAGGCACACATATTGGCAGACAGATGAATAGCCCTTTGACCCCAAATCAGTAGCAATCTTCCTTCGACAAAAAACCCTATGTACAAACTTTCAATCTTCTATCAACAACAATCGTACACACGGAAGGACGACATGTTTTCAAGAAGTCTCTGTGGTGAAAAAATTTATAAAAAGGTCAGGAAGTAAAAAGGATCTACCAAATTCTGTCTAGTTAAAACTAAAAGTAAACGATCACGATACGTCCGTCAACGATGATCACAAGATTGGAATTACGTTTTCAAAATTAATTTAGAGAACATAATATAAATTGTATATACACACTATTTGCCTAAGAGCAAACTTAAAACTTTTTTATTTCGTGTAAAAATATAAAAATCATAAGATTATTATTTAATTGCGAAAGAAAATTTATGCTAGAAGTAATTTTAAATTATTGCTCTATTACTACAACCCAAGAATATTTTGTACTAAATGTTTTATAGGGCAGCCAAAACAATAACTACTAAAAACGAAAAATGTACACAAAAAATGTTTATGCGATCGCGGAATTACAATAAACTAAATTTTTTAATTCCCAGAAGGTTCACAGTGATTTCAGAATAAAAAATATGAACCAAACTTACATCTTGATGCTGCCTCGAACTTCTCCGACTTCTTTTTCCTCTTCCATTTCCACGGCTTGAAGAGGCGGCCTAGAGCAGAGAACTTGCTCTTCCGCTCCAGGGGCGGAGTCCTCGTGCCGGACCCGAGGCTATTGGTCCTCAGCGCCGACCCGTTCTGCTTCTTTCCTGGAACAGACGTGGAGGTTCACCATTGGGTTGAATTGATTAAGCACATCGTGTACGCAAAACCGTGAAATAATATTAATAGTTATAGGATATGACGTCAATTCAAAACGATCCCAAAATAGACAACTTCATAAACACTTTTATTACATTTCACTCTATTTATTTATTTCAACGGTCAACACCAATTTACATCAAAACAAAACAAAACTCTGCAGAGATATAAGGCTGCAATGCCTTACACATATGCAATGGACTATACTATGATGATGATGAAGATACATTTATTTACATCGTTGTTCGTTATCACTTTCTGAAGAATAACTGAAAATACGTGTGTAAGAATTCAGGTATGTAGCTGTAATAGTTTTTTTATGTAATTTAGTCTACAAATTTAAGGAGAACTACTTTTTCTTTGCATCACTTCGAAAAAAATAATATCATAATTAGTATTTTGAAATATTTTTGTCCTCCATGTCAGAGAGACCAGTTAACCACTGTAAAACCAAAACTGGCAGAGCCAGTAATCGACATTTTCAGAAAAGAGAAGGAGGGAGATCTTTATCATGACTGACTGTAGCTTAACCAATCATTAATCAACCTCACCAATCAATAGATCTTCAACGAACATTATGGCTTTCACATTACAGTACTTTACTGACAACATCAGATTATCAAAATCTTGGCAGCCTGTAATAAAGAAGCCAAATTGATCGCTACTGGTCAGGTTGAATGGTGACTGGCCAAGTGTCAGCCAATCACGATGAAGGTACCATCCCCTTCACTAGCGGATGTGCATTATTGATCGTAACAGTACCGGATTCTCCATAGTGGAACCTGAATATTTGCAACATATTTATTGTGTTCGCAATTTTTGACACGGTTAGTTTTCAAAAGTGACTTTTTTTAACGAAATCCATATTTTCTAAGATCAACTCTCAGCAAATCATCCACATAAGTCCACGTCACAATACCGTCATACGGACAAGACGACGTCGTCATCAAATAACTAGGTATTCGCGCTAGTCGTAAAAATGTACTTGAAACTACAATACTGGTAAGGCTGGGAACAGTACTTGAAGGTCATGCGTAATTATCATGACAATTACCGGAAGGGATTGAGAAATGGGAAACCCGCGAGGGACAACGAAGTCCGGCATTAAAACAACACAGGAATACCGACTCAAAGTTCCCACAGGAGTTAATTAATTAAGTATTATCATTTTTCCTACAATTTTGGTACGTGTGCATCAACGGGGCACAATATAAGGTCAACTCCCTTAACATTTTGCAAGTAAGACACTATTTTGATATATTCCGATTTCTATCTCCATTCAAAAATAGTGTGGATGCCGATTGTTTAATTCCTAAGCAAGATTTCTCCATCGATTATAAAAAAAAAAAAAAAAAAAAAAAAAAAAAAAAAAAAAAAAAAAAAAAAAAAAACAGGATGTGTTCTTACACAACGTACATTGGCACTCTGCTCGTGGACTATAATCCAGGTGGGCCTGTGGTAAATAGAATGTTACAACCTATTCATTACAACATGCTGGTATAATGTTACATACTTTTAACAAAATTGTGACGATTAATATATGAAAATATAAAAAAAATACTCGTGTGACGTATAGACAGTATTTAAACGAAGAGCTCACCACCGTGGAGGATTAAATTACCAGGAACAAATTATTACAACTGTATGCAATACAATTCGTTTATGACTACGGAAATTGAAGATCACAGTGCAAGAAAAATAAAAAAAGTATAATTAAGCTACTCAAATTTGAAATTGTTACCCGATGCGGCCACCATGCCTGCCCCGAGAGAATGCATGTGGAGCCGAGCGTATGTGTGCAGCGGCGCGTGCAAAGGGTATGCAAACACCAAGACTCGTTTGGCGATTGTCCCCACACAATGGACAATCAAGGGATCGATAGAGGCCGGCCAAGCAGCCAGGGGGCAGGGACGGGACAGACAAAGGTGGTGCGTGACGTGACGCAAGTGAGGAAGTGGGGTCGTAAGTGGGAGGGTGCCAGATTTAATGAAGATCTCGCGGTTGTAAAAGTGCCCCCGACTTTGAAGGTACAACTCTGATGCGTCTTCATCTCCGAGATAAAGTAAAGACTTGGCTTTATTTGTTACTCGTACGATAAAAACAACATAACAATCAAGCTGCTGTGCCGCTAACTGAGTTAAACTTTAATCCATCGTAACAATAATGTACCAATAGCGAAATTAAAAGTCTGCAGAAACGTTACTAAGTCTCAATATAAACGTAAACAATTAAAAGCAATTGAAAAAGCTGCTATGTCAACACAAACAACCTAACAAGTTCCAAGCTCAAAGATGGAATTTACTTCGGGAATATTTATCACGTGGCGTCTACAATGCCAATCTGACGTCTTTAAATGGCCGTTGTTCGTATTGGGACCTTTCGATTAAATTTGTTTGTACTACAGTGACATTTTGTCTCGTATAATTATATAAAAATGTAATTATATGTACATTATAGTTATCCAGAGGCTGCCATCCAACAGCCTCAAGTATTAAAGTTTACTGATTTGTTGGATATATGCTTGATCTCTACAAAAAAAAAAAAAAAAAAACACGCACATACAATTTCTTGCCTACCTTCACCTGGAATGTCTTCGCTACTTGTCAAGCTATAACATGTTTGTGTTATTGTTATTTAGATTCCAAAAGTCCATTCATAATCAGAGAATTTGCACTGAGAAAACTTGTTTCTGCTGTTATTATTACAGCACAATTTTAGTTTCAGTAGCGGAAGTAGCTTCAAACCCCCTTCGCTCCGCTCTCGATAACAATATCTTCCTCCCCACCACCTCTCTTTGTCACACCACATCCTCTCTCGCTCAGACATCTATTAATGTGTAAAGCGGTTTTCGACTTTGGCACAATTTTATCCAAAATTTTAAATACGTTAGATATGTTTGAAAACGGACCCTATCCAAATGAACAATTTGAAAGGTATTTTCAAACGTTACACTTGCACACTTTCGTGACTCTAGTAGACACGTATTTGACATAATAACTATCGTGGACATTACAATGAAGTAGTTTAAAACTACAAAACTAATCACGGAATTCATGTTGTGGGACTTCGAAGAACTTTTCAAACACAAGGTGACAACTGTTGTGGAGACGGACAACAGTTTTCTTGCACTTTGCTGGTTAAATATTGTTATTTTTGCATATATTAATTTGTTAAATTTTTTATCACTTTGTTATTACATGTTTATTATCACATCACAAATTTATTACTGTTGCTCGTTTGATATTTAAATATCCATTATTGTCTTTGTCTTTTTTTACCTTTTTGTTGATTGTTTATTAACTAAATTACATTTCTTACTTATTCATTGTTGTGTTGATTATTTATTTTTAACACGGTTTTTTATTTAATTTTATAAGAAAATATTAAATTTATTACTGTTGCTCATTTGATATTTAACTATCTATTTATTGTCTTTGTCTTTTTTTACCTTTTTGTTGATTGTTTGTTGACTAAGTTACATTTCTTACTTATTGATTGTTGTATTGATTATTTATTTTTAACACGGTTTTTTATTTAATTTTATAAGAAAATATTAAATTTATTACTGTTGCTCATTTGATATTTAACTATCTATTTATTGTCTTTGTCTTTTTTTACCTTTTTGTTGATTGTTTGTTGACTAAGTTACATTTCTTACTTATTGATTGTTGTATTGATTATTTATTTTTAACACGGTTTTTTATTTAATTTTATAAGAAAATATTAAATTTATTACTGTTGCTCATTTGATATTTAACTATCTATTTATTGTCTTTGTCTTTTTTTACCTTTTTGTTGATTGTTTGTTGACTAAGTTACATTTCTTACTTATTGATTGTTGTATTGATTATTTATTTTTAACACTGTTTGTTATTTAATTATATTAGTAAACATGATTAGTGTTATTAATCGTTTATACTGTTTATAAACTTATTTAATTGTACTACTAGTGAAATTCGGTTGGAAGAATAAATAAATGTATTTCTAACGGCTAGTCCAAATACACAGTCCAACAAAACCTGCGAGCCAATATGTATGATTGAATAATACTTCAGAGTCAACTGGATCCACATCAGCGATTCTGGACTAAGAGAGAAGTTACTCTTGATTTCCAAGGACGAAATCAGAACCGGTGACGGCCTCAAAACGAGTCTGATACAGTAATGGGCAATTTGCCCGAGTAATAGTTTCCTCACCTTGTGGTAAAACGATATCGTTAGACGATGTCAGCAGTGAACGAATGTTGTTTGCGACAGACAGTTCATTATGCCGGGCCGCTACGCTGGGTGACAGAGTAGAGTACGCACCGAACGATTTAGCATGGAGCACAGCGTAGTAGGGGACACCCCCTCTCCTTACTGACTACCGCAAATAGCCTACCCCTCTCGCGACTAGATCGAGTACAGCCCGCCCCAAAATTCACGAGGGAATGGTGGTTGTGCGCATGCGCTGGCCGACTACATAGTTCAGCCTGTTAGTAGTCTGTACCAGCGAATGTTCGTGGACAAGCCTAGTAAACAAACCTTGAGAATCAGTCAATATTTATTATAACTTAAGATTATTTAACTAAAATTACCCTGAAAATGGCTCAATTTTTATTAAAATCCTCCAAAACACAACTTCATATTTAGAGATTCAAACAGGGATATTAATATAAAGTGTAATCAAATGTAAAATTACTTTCATAGAACGATTGTATAAAATCGATAAAACATTAATGGATAGCTCTTACACTCGCCTCTGTCCACTTCAATCTGCTATAAGGTATTTAGGTTTTATTTATACAGCTTTCTACATATTCATTTCATTTATAATTAAATTTCCAAATATTTTATAAAAATATACATTTTATGCTTTACGTTGCAAAATAAAATTGCCTTTTTATTATAGTACTGACTTGAAAGTATAAAAGAATAAAATATTATATACATAAACTGCATACAAACTAATTATTAGTTTTACCTAATTGATACGTTATTGGATATGCATTAAATTCTAAACTTTTAATATATTTAATTCAAATAGCATGATGATTTATTATTATTAATGTATAAATTAATTAATGTATTAATGTAATGCTTCCCATTATGATTAATTAAATATATAATATTATCTGGCCTATCCAAACAATGCCAGTAAAGCGATAAATAATCAAGCGTACTTAAAATGATGACAGTGTAGCACTGATTTATTAATATATGAACTAAAGGTATGTTATCTGTAATTAATTACATTCACTCCTACTCGAGCCTGTCCATTATAAACGACAGCGTCCATCAACCATTGGGGGTTAATTAAACTATAATTAGCTTGGCTAAATGGTTTGAACTAATATTATTAATACAAAATAATTATTTTAACCCAATGCAGTTCTGCAGTAATTCACATGGAATTGTAAAGCGTAATTTAATTCTATACAAATATAAACTTTAAAATTATATACTCATCTGAAAATGGTAATTTAACCCGGTTTTGGATACTAAATCAAGTCTAAATACTCTTGAAGTAAAGGCTGGTCCCCTTTTACATTTATTCTATCCGTCACCATAGGACATTGGCTGCGCGAAGATCGTATCAGTATAATGGGGAGAAAGGAGTCTGTACGATAAGAAACGAACTGAATTGATAAAAAAAGTGTTACGGTCCCAAGAACGAATTTGACTCTTAGGTACCCTAACTCAAATCCAAAATATGACGTCTTAAACTGAGTGGCAACCGTCTTTTCCTAAAGAATGCCCGTGTAGTTTATTGTTACATAAGTAACGGTGTATCGTGAGCGAACTGTATAGCAGAAAATTCCCAAAGTTTCAAAGTAAAAAATAATTCTTGATTTTTTTCTGATTTTTAAATACAGCCAAACCTCTTTAGAAAGATTGAATAGTTTTGATAATCTGACCAGCAATTTAAGGTTGAAGATGTCCTCAAAGTCTCTCCTTCACTAAAGATTCTTTATTTCAAGGCTTTCCAATGTTTATGCTAGAGTAGTTCATTTCTAAAACCAGAACGAAACGGCGACACTTATTGTCACACTCCAGTAGTCGACCCTTTACGGTACGCAGTTTTCACTTTCTTTAATTCGTTTTCATTCATCCGGAGAACCATCTGTCCGTCCAACATGGGTGAAATTGTGCGGAAACCATGTCATACCAGATACTCGTAGAATAACTATTAATATTCTACATATATCCTCTTTAATCAACAAATAGAATAGTTTTGTATAACATTTGTTTTATTTTAGGTTCTGTTTACTTTGCACCTTGTATAATACAAAAATTGACGATTTTTCGAGTCAAAATTTGACTTATGACGATAGTCTTAAAATTAAGATTATTTTTATCTCAGAGAAAGATTCCCTTTTAAGCCTTATTCTGCCCGTCATTGACCTTAAACGCCTTTTCTCGTATTTGGAGAGTTGAAATAAAAAATTCTTCGGTAGTCTTACGAGTAGATTGAATGGTGAAAAATCTCCAAGTTCGGGTTATGAAACAAAGTGAGCTGTGGTGTTTTCTATTTTTTTTTTTTTTTTTTCATAATTCCAGGATGACAAATAAGGGCGCAGAAGTGTTTGAAGTTGCTCTTACGGGATACAATTCAAAGTAATTTCACTGTAGCCAATTCTTGAGAGCAAAACGTCAATGCATCATACAATCACGAAGAACGTGCCATTTGAAGATATGATTAATATGCATCTAAACGCTCTTATTTTTTAGTTTTTTTATGTCATTGGCCAAATTAAAAACCCATTAATTTGCCATAATTTGGCAAATTATGAACCTGTGCTAGGATCATACAAAACAGAATAAGGGGAAGAAGCGATACAGTCCAAGGTCGATGGTACTGATAAAAAGTGCAAAGGTCACAGACAGGATTTGGATCTGTGCTATCTCTAACTCAAGACCCAAAGTCCAACCTCTTAGACCGCTCGGCCACCGGTAATTCCACAAGGACGACACATAAACTGTGGAAATATTGCAAACGCAGCAAAGCATTTTTCCTCAGACTAGTCCAGCAGCACTAGAAAAAATTTAGCTGTATCTCTGTTTGTATTAGTTACCCAGGAGATAAATCATTCATGCTTACGAGGTGTGGTGAGGTCCGGCGGATTATTTCAGTTAGTTCTGAGGTCTGACGCTAGGGCTGCGTCACGTGACTTTGTTACAGTTCTCCAAAATTCTCTCAGTCCGAGCACTCACTTTTTCCGCACCTCATTTTATTGCAATATAAGTGTTATCTTTTGTGTCACTAACTAATACACTCACAAGGCTCTCTCTACTAACTTCGTCAAATGTGAACACGTTTTGTACGGGTAACAGTTCAACGAGTTAACAATAAGGTGGAGCAATTTCAAGTGATTACATGGCCGTTAAGGACATTCATCATTGTTATGGATGGCATCGTCAACGATGGATGGCAAATATATTAAACCCAGTTGTTCTATCAAAACAATATTCATTGTTAAAAAAACCTTTATACATAAATATTGGTCTTCGTCGTAGGCGACAAGAAAGGTAATGACCGACGGTTTTGCCAAGATAAGCCAAACGTCGACCAAACAATAAAGGACATGAGACATGTCCCATTTAAGACGGGCTCAACACAACATTGATACTTCGTCGTAGGTTTTGTCGTACCTCGGCATTTTCTTCAGCTTCTGGTATCTCTTTAATTATTTTAAATTAGAAAACCACAGCTCACTTTGTTTCATAACCCGAACAAGGAGATTTTTCACCATTATATATACCCGTAAGACTACGAGAGAATGTTTTATTTAAACTCTCCAAATACGAGACAAGGCGTTTAAAGACATTCCATTGTTAATATCCCACTATATAATAAGCACTTAGTTATTCCACCAATGCAGTTGTAGGAATACATTCTAAAAATAGCTATTTTTTAATAACTATAAAATGACGACGTTATGCCTTAAACACTGCGGTCACGACGCTACGTTAACACCGAGGTACATTTTATTTCACAAATTGAAGAGGAAAACGGAGTACACGTAAAAAGGCATGTTGTGTTTCGCTGTGTCATAAAAGCGGACATAAACACGTACAAGTATGATAAGGATGTAAAATATTCATAACACTCGTCTTATCCTTATCCGAAGCTTCAAACCGTCTTACACTAGCTAAGTATTTTGTTGGAAATTCACAACGACTGGAGACCATTGAATCTGCATTCCTCAGTTTAAGTGTCGGCTGTAATGGAAGCCATGATTTTATCTCCTTAAGAACTATGTTAAACTTAAACACTTTCACGGCCTTAGAATTAAGGGAGATGCCTCGTTGTAGACACAATCACCACGCATCCAAACGCTTTTTTTAGGTTAGTTACACTTTTATAGGTTATCAGAAAAATTCAATTTTTTGTACTTCATTGTTACAAAATAAAAATATCAAACTTTCCAAGAAAACTAAAAAAATCTTTACAATGAGACTTCTTTCATAATTCCACGATAAAAAATAAGGCGCAGAAGTGTTTAAAGATGCTCTTTCAAAAAAAAAAGTAAAATTCAAAGTCGTTTCACTATAGCCAACTCTTAAGAGCAAAATGTCAATGCATCATACAATCATGAGCAACGTGCCATTTAAAGATATGATTAATACGCATCTAAACGCTCTTAGATTATTTTGTAATGTGTAAATTTTTAGAGTAAATAAATTGTAAAATACGAACACTTTTTCTAAACATAAAAAAATAATAAAAAGCTTTTAGATGTATATTAAAATGAGATATGCCGTCCAAAAATAATGACAGAACGTGTTTGAGGCTAAATTCAAGATGGCCGCTAGTACAGTCAGCTCATAACGCAAATGTGTCCTAGACGCAGCACATTAAACATTGTAATAATTTATTCCAATCGAAAGACACAGGGAAATGTAGTCATTCGATATTGTATTAAGGTTTTGAGCGCAGTTGGAGATTTATTACGATCGATTAGAGCACCCACCTTGGAGATTTATGATTTTAATCTCCAGCAAGAGATCTGTGACAGACGAGCAAGAAAAGTGACAGGCGAGAGATCCAGCGCCAAGTGAATAACTCACGGGAATATATACGAGGCCGGGGTGCAGACCCTTCAGTCGTTACGTGTTCGTCGTTCGCTATATCCAACGCTATATGCCTGCCGCTGCTATATCCAACGCCGTTGGTCACGTGACTAGCAATACCATACACACAACAGACTGAAGTTACTAACTCCGAGTACTTTACAGTGTCATTTTATATCGTTAAGTACGTCTTTCCAAGTATCATATAAGACATGTGATACAGTAAAGTGACATGTCTGAAGATACACGACTAAACAAAACACAACTTACAGTCTAGGAGCCGAAAACCAATTTGCATTATGAGAGCACAAATCCTGGTTGTTTCATTGCCAGAGAAATATCCGTTAAGAACAAAATCGACCGTCGAAATCGATTTCGCGCTCGAATGGCTAACATCGATTGTCGAAATGGGACAACTCTCTTCTCAGACTATATATCTTTGCGTAACACATTTAAAACCAATCTATAAACAAATGTTAAATCCGGCATGGTTGTGGTAACCACATACAGACCCTCAAGTATCGACTTTTAGCCTCTTAATGGAAATTGTCTGAAACTATTATTCCTGTCCGAAAAAAGTTTTTAAGCGTACCAAATTAGGAAATTATAGTCTGAGTAATAATTATAGTTTGGTATTTTTAACTTTTTTAATACCCCCCCATTTCGAACCCCACTAAAACGCGCGTTGTTTACGATTAATTTCTTTCTTGGAAAAACTCTTACATACACCATTCTCTAACTGCTGCTTAGATTATTGAACAAAGCATATTGAAACTTTTATTGTTTTTAGGCTTCAACTGGTATTTGCAAATCTGAAAACCCGTTAAAAATTACGGCTGACAAAAAACCAAGTTTAACAAGAAGTGTCTTACATATCTTTTTGCAAACTATAAGGTTATGGTAAGACATTGAGTAGTAATTTATATTACCACATTAACTTCAAAAATTAAAAAAAACTCATTTTTTGGTCCGTACAAAAAAGACATTCAGTATATTTTATATAGAATTCTAGTTTCTTAAAAAGAGGTTTCTTTAGAGTCTTCTTTCTGAAATGTGACAGTTAAAGATCTCACTTACTTCTGTAATTGATTCCGTGTAAAACCGATTTCACAAAAATCAATAATAGCTCCTCCACCCATCACGTAATTATTATTTTTTGAAGATTCTATGACTTAATGAATACGAGAAGTAGACACAGTATATAGAACGCAATAACAAATAAACAAGGAATCTATTCAATAAGTTTGAGTTATGATCATTATTCCCAGCCATAACAATAATACCTCACATTGCATCTGCTACCTGGAATATGATCTTCTCTTCAGTATTAAATTAGCATTCCAATTAGCTAAACCCTCCCCCCCTTTTGCCCCACAGTTGCCGGGCATGTTGTCACTACTTAAGCATGCATTCTTGCAAACAAATTATCTCCTTGATGTAATAAGTTGACACAACACGAAGCGCTTTAGTGCCGTCCCCTTTTTATCATTTCATCTAAATGTACCTATTATTAAAAACTGAAACACGACTGGTAAACGCTTGTGTTCTTAATGAGGTCAAGTTGTCCGTGTGTTTCGGAAATAAATGAAAATTTATTCTCTCTAGAGAAAATGTAATATTTTAAAACAATACTAAATGGAATATCTCAAGGATCGATCTTCCAATCTTTACTGTTCTTAATTTACATTTCAATGGCTTTCCATGTTCCTGGATTGGGCATAAATGAATTTAGTATTCCTAAAATAAACTTTAAATAAGTTAAGTGTGAACTTTCATTGAAAAAGATAATACACCACTAAGCTAGCATTGAATAATAAATTTAAGTTAAACTATTGGGTTTCAACGTTTCAACTCATTTTTTATTTCTAAAACTGTTATTTTACAGAACTTTAAGTAAATTTTGAAAATTGCCGTTTTTGTAGGAACGCACACATTAAGAACCCATCACAAAATAACGTTACAGTTTGTTGATGAACTCGGGAAACGTTGTGCAAAGATTTACGAAGTTTGAAAATGACATCAAACTTAATTCACTCAGTACGAAATACAAGAGTAAAAACGTAGGCCTTTAGTCACAAGATTACCATGAAAATTCTCATTAAAACAGTTTATCTGAATTCTTCAGCGACTATGTCGTCAGAAAAGCTATACTCCTCAAATTGTACAAAGCCATCACAAACAGAAAAGTTAAATGAATCTATCGAATTGTGTAATAGACCTTCACAGGAAAAAGTGTTTCACATCAAAATATCACGAGTATTAATCTTTATTTTTATTTATATCGGGAGAAAGTAGCTCCTAAGTTCAATTTAGACAAATGCTAGTTTTTCCGATGAATAATTTTTTGGGGGATGACCACCTGAACGACCTTGAATTAGGTAGATCTAGTGCACTGGAGTCATTATAAGCTTCAAAATTGCAGCTGAGGTTGCTGAACAAAATTGTTAAAGAGTAATGTAAAGTAAAGTGTGATTTCCACTCACCACTTGGCCAAAAACTTATGCAATAAAATTTGAATGATGTACCCTGCAACGGGTATAATACGAACCATGGACACAGCTGGCGAGAACGTCCAACATGGCGATGACAGACCGATATCACTACTACGACTGTCCGACACTCCTCGCTGCACCAGTAAAATGAATCGAACACGAAGGATTTAACTGGTTCATCGCTAAACTAATGTCGGTTTAATAGTCTGCCCTAATTGCTGCCAACTGTGGGAAAGTTCTTAATGGACTGCCACTATCTCAGCGCACACATTGCTGACTCGTATGTTGACATTCGCTACTGATTTAGCCACAATGTTCGATTGCTCTAATACGATTAGAGCACAATGTTGTAGAACAATATAACATCGTTATATCACACTAATTATTGTCCTAAAAGCGTTTTCGTAATGGCTAAAAACCTGTCAGTCGAACAGAGAAGTGTCCTGAAAAGACGAATGGTTTAGGGATTAAAATATTGCCTAATGCTGAAATTAGAAAGTATATCTCTTTCTTAAACCAGTTAGGCACTCAGACGAAGTAACTATAGTTGCTCGGTTCAAAACGCATAACATTGAAGACTTCCGGTTCATAACGCATTGAAATGTCCTCCTCCTTAGACTAGTGGATATACCCACGGACGGCTCTCTAACTGAGAGATCACGGGTTCTAATCCCGGGGAGGTTCCATCATACAAAATAGCAGCCATAGTGTATTAAACAAGCCAGCATAGCCGATAGCTGAGGCTTTAAAGAGATAAAAAAACCGCGTTGAAACATCACTTTCACAATTAAATTTTTAATTATCTCGTACTCATAGTGGAGAGCCAACTTATGTTACATCGAAACCCATATTACACAGACGGTAACATCCAAACATAATGAAGCTGGGTGCTCCTATATGAATAAAAAACTGCGACTTCGTACAGTTCATAATTTCAAGGTGGCTGTTTAATTTTTTTATATTGCAATACATCCTACTAAATGTGTATAAGGGACACACACATAAGGACTAATCATAAGCAACAAACGTGAATGGACCGATGCAGTGGTGTAGACCTGTAAAAGGGTGTTCGCCGCTGTGCACACGCTGAAAAGAATGCAAGAACTTCTACCATTTCACATTTAAATTCTGTTGATCAAGTTACTTGTGTTTCCCTACTTTAACTACTGCAACTCTGTAATCAATGACATGACTGTAGCACTAAACTGCAAAGAGCACAAAATTACTGCATTCGCTTTCCGTTTGATTTACGTCAAAGGGATCATGTTACGATATATTTCGTTCAATCATCAATACTAAAATTAGCTTATTCAAGATTGATTAGAATGTTGTCATTGTTGTAGGCCTACTGTATTAAAAATACGGATTCACCAAAATATTTATCTGAAAACTTTCAGTTTTAGGCGGGGAGTGGAGTAAGTTGTCTCAGAATTCCAATACACAGAATCACAACCCATAACCGATCCTTCACCGTTACAGCCTGTAGATTATGTAACTCCTTACCAGATCCTGTCAATCAAATTGAGAGCCGGGAACGGTTTGTGGCGGAGCTGAGACGAAGAAGATACCTGGACTGGATGATCGTGGCAGGCGGCAGGGCTACTCTTTGAATCGTGACTGTGTGAATGGAATACCGTAAGTGTAAGTTTCAGTTAATAAGCCTTATTTTGCACGATTACGATTAATTTTGTTTGAGAGGTTAAATGTAAGAAAGGACCATATGGTCCTAATTTCGGCTCAATAAAGAAGTGTTTCTTTCTTTCTTTTTTTTTATAAGAGTATTGAATGAAATTTAACACAAAAATTATTTTAAATGTCCGCTATTTTGAAACTTGTTGAATTATTATATTTGTCTTATTTGTAGTAAATTAGGCTTATTTGCAAGATAAACATGCATGCCAAATTTCAGCACCACAGCATGAAGCGGTTTAGTGTTATGTATGCTTAGCAGAAAGCACATACGGGCCACACGTGTAGGAGAATCCTACGAAACAACACATGGGTCAGCATCTTTCCAGAGACATGCAAAAGTGACATAATCTCAAACAGAATCTACTCTGCTGTGATTACACAATCGTAGGGGACAGACTGTTTACTGTATCAATGAACCGCTAGGGGAAAATACGGTGCTTACAGCCCAGTCAAGTACTTTTCCCCCACCCACAAAACACACACACACACACACACACACACACACACACACACACACACACACACACACACACACACACCAGTATTGGTCCTATTATTGTGTCAAGGGGCTTTGTTGAATACGCCCACCCCTCCGCCATCACACAATAGCTCTTATTAATTATTGGTTAACTATCTTTCCTTCCCCACCCTTGCTTGAGCGCTAATTATTTTCTTGCTGCTAATAAGCACAGAATTTTACCGTGCTCTCAAATTTCCAACAAAATTTTGGAATGAAAATTTGTATCAGTTCTGTAGTGTTGCACAACGTTTTGACTGTAGATAAATGATCGACGCACGCACTAAAAGGTTAATTTTAAACAAAATCTTTATATATATATATATATATATATATATATATATATATATATATAGTTGAAGTTGGAAAAACATTATTTAATGTAGATTGTTTGCTGCAATACCAAAGTAATTTCTACAATATAATTTTTGTTTCCAATTTTGAAAGTATGAACTTTTATATATTATTAATTCGGCTTAGGATCAAAAATACAGGGTGGCCCATAAGTCAGTTGTCAGAAATGAAAATACATAGTTACCAGAAAAGTACAAATACTTTATTTCTACAAAGTACTGTATTATTAATGTAATTATTATTATTTATTTTTAATTATTAATTTAAAGAGTATCTAACCTACAATAGGTGCTCAAAGTGGCTTCCACGTTGTTCTATACAAACATCGTCTTATAAAATTGCAAGTGACAACTGACTTATGGGCCACCCTGTATGTTAAAAAAATATGTTAAACTTGTGATAATTCAATTTCTCAACCAGAATTCGAACCCAAACCCCTGTGACGCTTTTTAACCACACGACAAACGTACTGCGTTGATAATTTCATGTGCAGTGCTCAAAAAGCGTACAAATCATAAAAACTATACACAAAATCTGTAATTTACAATAAAGCCTCTTGATTTGTCAATAGTAGGCTAGTAAAATTTGTAACGTCTCTTATTAACAGTTCGAACTGATCAAAATCGATAAGGGTATACGAAAGCTAGTTATTAATCTGCAACACCTTCGCAGGTCAAGGAGAATTCCGATGAGGAATATATGAGCTTACGAGTCAATCAAGCTGTAAATCCATTTAGAGTTTAGCGAGATTCCAAATATTATGTATTATAAAGAACTTAAGCTCAAAGTTTAGAAGGCTGGTATCTGTCCTCTTCTTCAGTTTAAAAATATAATAATAACCGTAAACGAACGAACGAATCGTTGGCACAATGGTCACGCAATACATGACAACAGTAGGTTGTACGTCATAAAATAAAACGTGTACCTTTAACCTATCACTAACAATAGTAGAAGCAACAAACACACACACGCTGCTGATGTGTGAGCACTTTGTGTCCAGTCTGCAGTTCAAAGGCAGGATGGCGAGGATCTGAAGACTTGGAGGCGAATAGACGGAAGCCTTGGGTCTAATTTTTATTTCTATCCTTCATTATGGCTCTGGGCTAATTTGATTGCTTTAATTATTATAAACTGATTAAGTTCCTTGTTAATTATTTTCTTCAATGTTAAAGGCCTAACTGGGTTAGCAAAGTAAAGATGTCTTATTTTACCAGGCGAAGTTATGGCTAAGAAGCCCTCTCTAACACTTAACCTGGGGACCAACGGCTTAAACGTGACTTCCTGTGTCTTCAGCACCAATGGCCGGGCAGGCGGACTGCTTGCAAGGACAGGATCGCTCAGCGGTCACCCATCCAAGCAGCAGCCACGCTCTACGCTGCTTGATTAGGTTATCTGGCGATAACCGTTGTACCCGCTACACTACGCCATCAGCAATTGTTTGTCAACTAAATTTACGAACAAAGCCTTTGTTAGTTATCGCTCTGTAAAGTTCTATGAGTGACGTACTATATGAAACGTATATCATATGAAAACTTCTTCGCACTTTATATATCTTTCAAACAAACCATTTCATACTATTCCATCGTATTTATGACTTTGTCACACAAACATTCTTTTACCCCTTTAAATTGCCCGTCAACAATGATACAAATCATTGATCATTGATACAAATGATTTGTATCATTTTGTTTCAATGAAACAAATGAAAGGTAAAAAAGAGACGAAAGCACTGATATTCTAAAATGAGCAAAGATAAATTCAAATTTATTTTTAGTTGGCCACATCATTAAAAGAAACTAAACACAATCAAAACTGTACAACAATTTGAGATATCGCTTAGGCGAATACATTGACATGAGAAATATATACAACCTGGGTAACCCTAATCGAACTGGGGACATTTTTATCTGCGTGGCCCGCCACTCATTTCAAACACTGGGATTTCCTAACGCCCAGTCATAGTCACATTTGTCGAACGACAAATATTTGGAGCGTCGGAGTTCAAGACAACTGAGAACTCGGCTTGGCGTAGAACGAGGATAAAAGTGATGTTTATTGGATCACGAAAAAGTTGTGAGTTGGCTTGGCTTCTGCAGCGCGCTCAATCCAATACTGTCTCTAGTCAAGGTATAACTGTGGATACAAATGTGCAGAAGAAACTATACAATACAGAAAACCTAATTAAATACGTGAAATTATAACTGAATAATGTTGTATTTTTCAGGAAACTGAATATTATTTTGTTTTGTAGCAAATCTTGGAATCAAACTGACAACGTACTCTGAACTAATACCATTGTTTATAGATTAAAATAAAGATTACAAAGAAAAATTAATGTAAAATTGGTTGTTGTCAAAATAAGCGTGCAGGTCCATTGTGTACCACTTTTAAATTTCAAATTTATCAATAGCTACTACATTTATTCTCTAGATAACATTCGATTGTTCTGCAGGCTTCGGTTTATATTGTTCACCTGTATTTATCAATAGTACAGGATAACTGTCGCTAAAACAACTTATCAAACACAAACACACATTTTTCCATACTTCAAATAGTGTTCAATTAAATTCAAAATACGAGTGTTAATCCTCAGATGATTCCAGAGGAGGAACCGTGACTATATGTCTAATGTAAATTCAACGGCATGCGCCTACATATAAGTAAAATTCGGACACAAAAAGTGAATTAATGGGATCTACCTCACCGTTTACCAAGACCAAGGTCACAGTGTTAGAAGACAGATTATTTTAATATACGACCTGCGACTGTTTCAGAATTTCCCTCTTCTGAAAGTAAACATGTAATACGCAAGGTCCAGCCAGGCGACATGAAATATGGAGAAATGGATCGAATCGGTGCTGGTGGTTTTGTGGCAATCATTACAGCCCTCACTTGGAAAAAAACTTGTCAAATATAGTTTTAAACTGTAGGTAACTCCTAATCATTTTATTTTCTACGTAGCATAGAATAACAAAAAACTTCACAAATGGGGATAAATTACTTATCGAAAAACATTTACACTTTAAAAAGAGTTAAAAACTTATACAGTGCGCCCCACTAGCAACCCGACAAACTTCTAAGGTTGTTTCCTGTCATCAAAATAATGAATAAAAGTTCATATAAACAGATCTGCCATTACAATGTTTTGTTTTTACGAAGAACGTTCATTTAATTAACATATATTGCAATTCTATCTTATTTTTCGTATGTATTGATTTACTTAAAAATTATGTTTGTGTATTATCAGCCTATTTCACATTATTCTCTTCGGAAATAAATTCTCTAAAAGTGTTGGCTAAAACGTTTGCGTGTTTATTACACATTTAGTGTACTTCAAATCAAAACAAAGATGTTTTTCGAGACTGAATTTTCTTGTATTTTGTCTGATATCTCAGAAATGGGTGGGCTTACTCATTAAGAAAGTTTGAGACGTACTTTAATAAATATTTCGGTTCTTTTTAAACAAAATCTAATAAATTTAACAACTATCTTTAAGGCATAGAAACGTCAGTTTCGCTTTATTTCTGTCCTTTTCGGGCAAAATCTTTACGCTAGTCGTAGCTGGTGAACAAAGCGTTTCAAAAGAAAACAAAGAACTTTTTACATTATTTTGATAAGAGGAAACCACCTGAGAAGTTTGTCGGGTTACCCGTGGGAAACCCTGTATTGTGTTATAGCTGTTTAATGATTGTAATTATTGTTAGCCTAATCCTAGTGATCAGCCATTTTGTTTCGTAGTGATGTAATTTTACTGTAAATTATCGTTATATTTAATAAACAAAACATAATTAAATTAAAATTTAAATGCAAAAGTAGTAAAGAATTATTGATCAAAATTTCGAAATAGAGCGGAAAATCAGCGAAACCTGAAATAAATACTAACTGTAACCGACGCACGAGTTCACAAAATTAGAAAAAACTTAATGGCCACTGAGTTTCAACTTATACCACCTATTTTAATGATAAAATGGAACAAAGTTGGGTGTTGTAGATCTGCACTTTAATATTATATAGCTCATAAAACCTTAAGATAAAAAATATGAGAGATAAACTCAGTAATTCCACTTAAGAAACACTTAAGAACCCAAGCCACCCCTATAAAACTAGATTACCGGGAGGATGGTGCAGCAAGTTGTCCCAAGTGTTACGGCGACCTTCCTCCGGTAACGAGATGTACCGACCCGCTGCCCCCTCCATGGTGCACCACAAGACACCGACTGCCGCTCTTATCAGTCCCGAGCACCTTGCTGATAACAGACTTTACGGGCACCGCTTCCACAGCGCACCGGCGCGCCGCCCACTGCGACTCCAATTGTACAAGGTGTCTTCCTTGATAAGGAGACGTCGAGCAGGTAAAGTGCGTCACACTTGTCCAGGGTTTACGCTGGAATAGCATTTTTAATTGACCAGCACGGAAATTCGTTTATTCCTGACGTTTCAATTATGTTGCGGGATCGTACGTTTCGTTACATACGATTTTAATGGGTGATCTATGAAAATGTCATTACAAGTGGATGGGAATTACCATTAAAACCATTTTGATGGTCGACTAGGTCAATTAATGAAATTGAACATTGAAAATATTAAAAATTAAAGGATTATGAACAATGTACCATGTATTGGTGGTACAACGAATTGAATACAACTTGTGAATCAGTAAAACATCTCTTATCAGATATTTGTGATTATTTACAAAAGAGGGAGACAATGTTTTACAACAATTTTGACGATTTATTTTGATCATGTTTCAATTTTGGGGCAACACTGGACAACGGCAATAGGCCAATGATCCCTGATTCTTAAAGAAAACATTACGGCCAAAACAGTTTCATATAGAATTCAAAGAAATTTCCCAATCTAAATCCACCATTACGCCCCTAATACACAAAATATAAAACGTTTAACGAATTTGTGGAGAAAGTTTTCTTGTAACATTAAATACCTTAGATAAAACCTTAGTAATATTAAGCAGTTATTTATACTTTAAAACATGTTTATATCTCATTCAGGTTTCAAGATAGCGGTGTCAATATACTGATTTGAGAAGTACCGTATAAAATAACATAGCGGATATAAGGGTGAACTACACATTGTAGGTAGGTTAGTTAGATTGTATAAACTAATAAACATTTTCAAGATATTTACCATCGTTCAGTGAAACAAGAAATCAGTAACACTACGTTTCGAGATCTGCAATCTGATCTCTTCTTCAGGTAAAGAACTAACCTAATACATAATTACAAACTAGGTTAAAATAAACAAATCTTACCAAAGCGTTGTGGCACGCCTTAGTCACACATGTTTTTTATTAAGTGCATGTTTATAGAGTTAGTGAATATGACAAACAACATGTAGGTTGTGATTCCTGACTAAGGCGTGCCACAACGCTTTGGTAAGATTTGTTTATTTTAACACAGTCTGTAATTATGTATTAGGTTAGTTCTTTACCTGAAGAAGAGATCAGATTGCAGATCTCGAAACGCAGTGTTACTGATTTCTTGTTTCACTGAACGATGGCAAATGTCCGGAAAAATCCTGTTTCCTTCACAATTCTTCTATCGTCAAAAATAACCTTCAAACAAAGAATTTTCAAGATGACGGTAATTTACCTCTAGAATGTTAAGCTATTACAAACAAATTTCACACTAATACGTTTCGCGTTATCTCTTCAGATTTCAAGATGCCTGTTCAATATTTTGGTAAGTGTAAGAAACACTAAATTATTACATATAATATGTTTATAAACGTAATTTCAAACTGATTACAACCGACTCAAGTCCATGGTTTCTAAAACCACTTTACAGGTGTGTAACGACTTTACACCGTCAAGTACCCAGATGGTGGAGATTCAATACATAGCATAAATTAAAGTCGGTTTTGTGTCGGTCTGTTTGTGCATTGATATTTCCTAAACTACTCAACGCATTTTGATACGGTTTTCACTGTCGGCTTCGTTATGAACTAGGGAAGGTCGCTAGTTCATATTGCATGATACATCAATATATTAATCATAGAAAGTAGAGAACATTTTTTATAATGCGACCATTTTTATTTTTACGTTTCGAATCTTTCAACCATGCATAATTAAATAACATGTAGCTGTTACTATATATGTATATAAAATTGTAGGGCTCCATCATGAATGGTTTCACTAAGAAAGCTTAGGCCTTAAGAAAATTGCGTGTTAAGTCGTGGGTAACTGTTAGTTTAAAATATTTAAAAATGTCTTGTGTTTAACGAGCCAATTAGGAATCATCATAATATGCCCTCATTGTTGTTTGAATTAACTTTCAAAACTAATAATGCAAATGCATCCCGAGTTTGATATTCCACGATAAGAGCAGTACGACAAATTCACTTTCCTTCCAAACTGTGCATGAAGGAAAATTTGGGGAGCAAACAAAGGAATGTGATTTGTTCTCTTGACACGTTTCCCTAGAATCACGTTAGACTGACGCTAAAAATACCTACATATAAAATTAACACTATAAAATGGTTCGTATATCGTGCAATCTAAATACATTTCTTTACTTCGTAATTTTTTAGAGTATTTCCCGAGTTCATCCTAATTTTTCATTGATGACAACACTTTGTGTCATACAAATTTTAATTTGCTATATAGTAAAACTTACTTTCAAACATTGGATAATTCAAAGGGCTTTACTGTTCATTGCCATCCTTAAACAATAATAATAAATAACAAAAACTTATTTGTATATTTATTTAAATTATAGTAAAGATTTTCAAAATACTTTTCTCCACATTTACCAAATAAACAGTACAAACACAATTTTGAAAAAAATTAAACTTTAATTACAAAAACCTTATCTAATTTACATTGATCCACTACAAATTTAACATTTCTTAAAAGGTTCATTTGTATACTTACTTGTTTGTTTACTTACTCTTTTTTATATGTTATTAAAATGTACAATGATGAAGAATACCGAAACATTTGTATGTAAAATAGAAAGTATTAAAAAGGGTTGTACTTTCCTAATGTTGATACCAATTGTAAAAAGATAACCGTATATTGTGGATTTAATAATATAAATAATAATAAAATCTGCGTAGTTTGAAATAATAGAAACTCCAAATATTTTATTAGCCCCTTTAGCTTCGGATTATCTGCCTCACAAATAAACGATTACCTACTCGTGCTTGACACTTTGTCACCAATATGTCACAACAAGCAGCATTACTACAGCCACCTGCACCTGCTGTGATTGTCACTGCTAGAGGCCGTGCCTGTGGCTGGCGTGTCGAGAGTCTACTGTTTAGATTTAATCTTATCTTGTGCATGTTTAGGTGATGATGTTCGTTGACTTTGTACACAATTTACACAGTGAGATCCTTCACTCCGTCCGTCACAGAGCCCATTCTCTGTTTACCTCACCTTGTCTGCAACGCTATCTTCAGGATTACGGGTGTATGTCACCAATGTTTCACAACAAGCAACATTACTACAGCCACCTGCACCTGCTGTGATTGTCACTGCTAGAGGCCGTGCCTGTGGCTGGCGTGTCGAGAGTCTACTGTTTAGATTTAATCTTATCTTGTGCATGTTTAGGTGATGATGTTCGTTGACTTTGTACACAATTTACACAGTGAGATCCTTCACTCCGTCCGTCACAGAGCCCATTCTTTGTTTACCTCACCTTGTCTGCAACGCTATCTTCAGGATTACGGGTGTTTGTCACCAATGTGTCACAACAAGCAGAATGACTACAGCCACCTACACCTGCTGTGATTGTCACTGCTTGCCACCGTGCCGAGAGTCTACTGTTTAGATTTAATCTTATCTTGTGCATGTTTAGGTGATGATGTTCGTTGACTTTGTACACAATTTACACAGTGAGATCCTTCACTCCGTCCGTCACAGAGCCCATTCTTTGTTTACCTCACCTTGTCTGCAACGCTATCTTCAGGATTACGGGTGTTTGTCACCAATGTGTCACAACAAGCAGAATGACTACAGCCACCTGCACCTGCTGTGATTGTCACTGCTAGAGGCCGTGCCTGTGGCTGGCGTGTCGAGAGTCTACTGTTTAGATTTAATCTTATCTTGTGCATGTTTAGGTGATGATGTTCGTTGACTTTGTACACAATTTACACAGTGAGATCCTTCACTCCGTCCGTCACAGAGCCCATTCTCTGTTTACCTCACCTTGTCTGCAACGCTAACAGCCTTGGCTGCTGTTTGTAAAACCAGGAATCAGTTCTTAGATCTCTTAAGCCCAAAGAATATTACACGACAGGAACATACAAATCTAATTGGATTTTGCAGAAGCCTCACATTTGACGAATAAGTATACGTACGGTATACGTAAAGACCCATTAAGGATTAAGTGCAGAGTCATAGACTACTGTTAAAAACATATAGCCTTGTACAGTTTCAGATAGACAAATGAAATGAAATGAAACATTCTTTATTTATACAGTCAAAGTTAGGGCCGCATGGCCCTTTCTTACACTTAACCTGCGACAACGTAAAATAAAAAAAATTAATTCAATATTAACATAAGAATAAAAAATTACAGAAATAATTACATTTAAACAATGTGGTTGAATTAATAGTATTTTAGTAGTATTTTGACATGTTAAAATTAAAATTTAACACATTAATAAATTAACTACTTCTGTAATTCTTAAAAATATAAAATAAAATTGTACTTTTAATATACAAATAAATAAAAGTATTTATTGCTAATGAATCCTAACTTTTATCACACACAATCTCTCACATTCATCCCTCTGCCAGTGTCACGCCCACAGCATCTCAGACCGGACCTGCCTCGGATAACCGCTTAAGCTACATATCTTTCAGTTTCGCCGCAAACCGGGAACGGCTATCGATGGAAGTAATTGTTTGGAGAAGGGCATTCCACAACCTACAAACCATTGCATGGAACAAATAGGAAACACGTCTTGACATTTACAAAGAGAAGTCTGGTTGAAACCTTGCAACTCTACCGTGACCGATAAAAGTCGACCATTAATATCAGAGAAGTAGTAATCCACGGACGGCTCTCCTGTTCTCACAGTGAAATGATTTAATTACGAAGAACTGAGTTGAGAGAAAGTCGCTGGTGAAATTACAGAAAGTATAGCACTCAAGTGGCGCACGCCACGGTCGGTAACTTACTGCGGTAGGTAACAGGAGGGCATGAGAAGCGAGCAGGTAATTACAGGCCTATAAATATCCTGCGAACGCAATAAACACCCCGACGAAATACCGCGCCGATGCCTGCTGGCCGACCGACTACTTCGCACAATGCTTTATCGTCTCGCACTGAAAGCACTCGCACTTAGTTGAAATATTACGGCGATAAAATTAGCATAGCGACATCTTCATACGGACTTTATTGGCCAATTAGTTAACATTTTACACGCCCAGAGAAGTATGTGTTTGTGTGCATTGCCCAGTTAGAAATGGCGTGATAAATGGATGACCTACACCTACACTGATGGCAATTATGATACAAGATGAGTTTCTGAGCAGAATTTTAAAATTTGTATTAAGTGAGCACTAGTTAGGAAAAAATATATCTAAAAGTTTTTTTTTTAATTCAGATCTTAATTCCATTTTAAACCCTCTGATCGCACTCCTGTTCTTATGGGTTTCGAAGTAATTATATCGAAACTAACAAAGGTTACGAGTACTGACTTCTCTGGCTAGACGTTGTGCCAGTTGGAAGCCTGTCTTTTGCATCGTATACTATAGTTAGAGACGTATATTCAATACAAATATTAATGAAGAATATCATCACTTATTATTAGCAAAGTTCTGTAAAAATAATTTTGTGATGGGCTAGTATTTTATTTCTTGGTTTAAATTGTCCCATGCGTTTACGCTAGGATATTCAAATACAGGCCAGCAGCAGAGGTGCCAATGAAAATATAGAAATACTAGCAGCCAACCTGCTAGTTACCTTGCAGTTACCATCACAAAGCGCTCTGCATGCGATGTTCTATTAAATAACAGGTGTGTCATAGGTATAATACCCCTTATAAAAAACTCCTGAAATTCAGTGATTGTCACTATTTCAAAGATTGCACAAACAAAGAGCAACAAACATGTCAAAACATGTGATGCCTCTCAACTGAAAATACCGTTTGTTAATCCAGGCTTGTGCAAGCATACCTTTAAAGTGGCCATGCTTGCTTATGCGATCACGGATCTCGTTGAACAAAGTACCGTTGAAATTGTAATGAAAATTGCAAAAATAGTTGGTATCTTGTAAAATTGTTATAACTATACTGGCAATTTTTTGACTTTTCAAAGGGCCCATATTGTTAATATAGGCAAATCACACAACTAATTTTCTTACTTTCCATCTTATTTATCATAAACTATGTTTACAGTTTGGTATATGTAGCTTTAGAGATAATAATTTTTTATAAAAAAAAAATATAAATGAACGAACGCTAGCGGCTAAACAACACATTTCTCGATCTATGTTCAAAGGACATTTTTTGTTTGAAATCATGAGTACTATCAGCCACATAAGTTTTGACACCCTTTTCAGAACAACCTGTATACTCGTACAATAGAGATAGTGAAAAGCATAGGGATTATTACAAACATAAAATTTTTGCAACCATGGCAAAAGAGCGGCAATTTCCAGTATTAGCGTTGGTTAAGTGACAAATTACTAGTTATAAAATATAATATTTTTATAATATTTAGAAAAGAACTATATAAAATTAGGCACTGATTAAGCATTAGACAAAATTTAACTAGAAGAAATTGAACATTAATTAATTCATAAAACTCCTACTTATCTTACTCTCTTTAGCAGTCCGGGTTTTATACCCGTGGCCCTTTTACATGCATCACAAACGAGACATATCGTTACCGCATGGTTAAAGCAATTGAAATCTCGTTACGTAAAACACGATATGTTCCACAGTAGATTGCTAAACGTCTGATGCTGTCAATGACACGTCCGCCTCGCCTCACGTCGTCTGCGTCTTCACACATGACACTAGATTACTGTAACATAATAAAAGACTGTGCAGCACGGACAGAGTGCAAGCGGTTGGACGAGCGACGGACGGCGGATAGCCCTAGTGCCGCACACCGGATAATGTCCGTTGTCCCCGGAACCGGATGTGACACACTAACTGCCTGGCGTTCAATTAGGCGGAGCTCTGCCTCTTCAATGGCGAGACTGATTAATAACCCTCTTCTGTTCTACCTGATACACTTCAAAATATCCATCGCCACAACGAAACTTGATGCACTCCTTGGTGATACAATTTACTTATGCACGTGTGCTGAAGTGTCCCGGGAACGACTAATTACTTAACTGTAGATTAATTAATTACAATAGAGTGACCGTATTTTATAACCAGCTTATAGTGTTTCGCCATGATACCCTGCATATGGGGGACGTCCCGCTAGAACTTTCATTGGAAATAATGAATTCAGTTAATATGCATCTTTTGAGATAAATGTTATAGTATTAAGCATGCGTTAATTTCAATAAGAAAAATTTTTGCACGCACGCGCAATTTTGCGCCTTGGGGGATGAAAGTGTATGAAATTGTAACGTATTTTCCTGAACAAAGTGATTTTGAACTTGAACTTGGTAAAAACTCTTAAATTCAAGCATAGGTCGCTCGTTGTACATCAGATTCGATGAAAAAGTGTCTCAACAAGTCGACGTATAACAAAATGGCATAGACTAACAGACTACAATGTGTCACATGACCTAAAGATATGCTCCACAAATTGACAGAATGATAATACTAACAGCCGGCATACGGAAACGAACGGATACGTCCTTTTTATGCCTTCACAACCTTCTTCATGGCGGCCTATGGGAGTTGGAAATTGCGGGATCACGATCGTGTTCACTCGCATCACTACTGTATTAAATTTGAAATCATTTTTTAAAATAAATAACAAATTTAAAACAAGATTTTTTAATTATACTTGAAAATTCAAAGCTCAGTTTTTATCTATGGTGCCTAATATATGATAATTAGGTGTTTTCGGAACTTTCAAAAATCCGTGTAGAAATGAAAGTTTTACCATACAGTCAAAAAGGATTTGTATTGATTGAAGCTGCCCGTGGCACCTAAATAATAAAGGTTTTACCGTACAGTTAAAAAGGATTTGTATTGATTGAAGCTGCCCGTGGCACCTAAATAACAAAGGTTTTACCGTACAGTTAAAAAGGATTTGTATTGATTGAAGCTGCCCGTAGCAACCTAAATAACAAAGGTTTTACCGTACAGTTCAAAAAGGATTTGTATTGATTGAATCTGCCGTGGCACCTAAATAATAAAGGTTTTACCGTACAGTCAAAAAGGATTTGTATTGATTGAAGCTGCCCGTGGCACCTAAATAACAACGGTTTTACCGTACAGTCAAAAAGGATTTGTATTGATTGAATCTGCCGTGGCACCTAAATAATAAAGGTTTTTACCGTACAGTCAAAAAGGATTTGTATTGATTGAAGCTGCCGTGGCACTTAAATAATAAAGGTTTTACCGTACAAAGGATTTGTATTGATTGAAGCTGGCACCTAAATAATAAAGGTTTTACCGTACAGTTAAAAAGGATTTGTATTGATTGAAGCTGCCCGTGGCACCTAAATAATAAAGGTTTTACCGTACAGTTAAAAAGGATTTGTATTGATTGAAGCTGCCCGTGGCACCTAAATAATAAAGGTTTTACCGTACAGTAAAAGGATTTGTATTGATTGAAGCTGCCGTGGCACCTAAATAATAAAGGTTTTACCGTACAGTCAAAAAGGATTTGTATTGATTGAAGCTGCCCGTGGCACCTAAATAATAAAGGTTTTACCGTACAGTCAAAAAGGATTTGTATTGATTGAAGCTGCCCGTGGCACCTAAATAATAAAGGTTTTACCGTACAGTCAAAAAGGATTTGTATTGATTGAAGCTGCCCGTGGCACCTAAATAATAAAGGTTTTACCGTACAGTCAAAAAGGATTTGTATTGATTGAAGCTGCCCGTGGCACCTAAATAACAACGGTTTTACCGTACAGTCAAAAAGGATTTGTATTGATTGAAGCTGCCCGTGGCACCTAAATAACAAAGGTTTTACCGTACAGTTAAAAAGGATTTGTATTGATTGAAGCTGCCCGTGGCACCTAAATAATAAAGGTTTTACCGTACAGTTAAAAAGGATTTGTATTGATTGAAGCTGCCCGTGGCACCTAAATAATAAAGGTTTTACCGTACAGTCAAAAAGGATTTGTATTGATTGAAGCTGCCCGTGGCACCTAAATAATAAAGGTTTTACCGTACAGTCAAAAAGGATTTGTATTGATTGAAGCTGCCCGTGGCACCTAAATAACAAAGGTTTTACCGTACAGTCAAAAAGGATTTGTATTGATTGAAGCTGCCCGTGGCACCTAAATAATAAAGGTTTTACCGTACAGTCAAAAAGGATTTGTATTGATTGAAGCTGCCCGTGGCACCTAAATAATAAAGGTTTTACCGTACAGTCAAAAAGGATTTGTATTGATTGAAGCTGCCCGTGGCACCTAAATAATAAAGGTTTTACCGTACAGTCAAAAAGGATTTGTATTGATTGAAGCTGCCCGTGGCACCTAAATAATAAAGGTTTTACCGTACAGTTAAAAAGGATTTGTATTGATTGAAGCTGCCCGTGGCACCTAAATAATAAAGGTTTTACCGTACAGTCAAAAAGGATTTGTATTGATTGAAGCTGCCGTGGCACCTAAATAACAACGGTTTTTACCGTACAGTCAAAAAAGGATTTGTATTGATTGAAGCTGCCCGTGGCACCTAAATAACAACGGTTTTACCGTACAGTCAAAAAGGATTTGTATTGATTGAAGCTGCCCTTGGCACTTAAATAATAAAGGTTTTACCGTACAGTCAAAGAGGATTTGTATTGATTGAAGCTGCCCATGCATGGCACCTAAATATACCACTTAAATCATGTTGACAAGCACGCGTGCGTATGCGCATTTATGGATCTAAGAGACCATCATCAATGTCAAAGAAACACAAAACGGTATGGTGAAATCTTACCGGAGGAGATTGCAATAGCAGATATCTGCCGATCACTACTGTCAGCGAAGACTCGCTCAGTGTGCAGTCAGAAGCATTGCGGCAGCCACAATTAGATGATAGCCCTCTCCACCGCTCGAGTGACGAGAAGATTACAGGCAGACTGCGGGCTGACTGAGTAATTGGCCGCCTTAGTCTCGTCTACTTGTGGGCTTGTGGCTCCCGGACCTCTACCTGCCGCCTGGGTAACTCCGGCAGTTCACCACCGTCCACCTCCACTACACTAGTCCAACCGTCCGCAAACGCATTCCCCCTTCGTAATAAAATTACAAAAAAAAAAACTTTGGTAAACCGATATATTTATTATCGGAACGTAACGGTCAATACTTTAGTATCCAGAAGAATGTAATGCGGTAAAAAGTTACATATTGTACCGTATATACCAATAGTTAATACATTGTTTTATAAATTTTAATGTAAAATTTACCCTAAAATTATTATATGTAATAAGTTTAGTTTTATAAATACATAATGTAAGATTTATATACGTAATGTTTGAACAAGTAATCTCTGAAGTTGCTTGAAATGGACAAGTTGAATTGTGCAAATTTAAAACTACGGAATTTCATTGTTATTAACTAATTTTGTGATTGGTCCAGACGTCTGAAACTTGTTAACCAATAGGAGGCCTAGTTGGTTACATGTGATGTATTATTGCTACTACAAAACTACTGGAGAGCTCTACTTACTTTCTAGTGTAGTTTAGCCTTGTAGACACAGAGTTAGATCCGGATTGAAAGAAGACTCCAGTTTACGGGTATGTACATTTTAATAGAACTTTGAACCAATCAAGGAATTGTTTCAACTTAAATAAAATTCATATATAATCTTTACTGTGTTAAATTTTAAATATCAATAAAACTTCACAAAAAAGTTTTAAGTACGGTAACTGAAAAGTAAATTTGTTTTAACAAAGTAATACAAATTTTAAACCATATTGAAAATCTAAGATTTGTAAATTTGTTTCTTATTGGGGTTTTCGGTGAACCGGAGAAGAAACCCAACAAAAGATGTAAGATGTTTTAGTTACTTTTAATATGAAGAAGTTTTTTTATACTAATTCGAGCTAAATTCAGTAACTATAAAATAATCTGTCCTCCAAAAATGTTTTGCACTTACCAAAATGTATGTATTAGAAGTATAACTTAATTATTGAATTGAGCTTGTACAGAAATCAAATTGTAACTTGAAGATTACTACAAGATAAAAAAAAAAAAAATGCTAACGTAACAAGACTATAAATTTATTTACCAGAACACCAACTCCATTTAAATATAATTATTTATTAATGAACAATAATCTGGTTATAATTAATCTGGTCATGGAGTATCTACACCAGAGGATACAGTACATAACTAATAAATACATTTTATTAGTCCAACCATGTAACAATATTGAAATAAATTATATTTTCAGTTGCTCTCATCTATATACTAGACTAATATATATGATCACAATTATTTACTGGAGTAACTTACATTATTACACGTAACAAACTGTTCTACAGTTTTGCTATGGCCGTCTCACGCCGTTTCGTCTCCTATCTCCGATGGATTTAACACATCTAATAACCTAAATTTAACTTTAATTAACGGTAGTAATTAATTTTGTTCAATTCAATGATTTATTCTATAGAAATTAACATACCTTATTTTGTTTTTTTTTTATGATTTTATATAAAAATAATTAGACTATTCAGTGTTATGGCATAATTTATGAGGTCTGTGGCCAACAAGTTGTCAATTTTTATTTCAGATTTAATATATAGTAATTGTTTTAACAATATACAAAATTGTTTATTATTATTGTTTAATATGTAAACTATTATAATACCGCTGTGCACAGCAAAAAGAAATAGACTCGTCACCACGCACAAGCCTCTGTAGTCCATGTGGGACTAAGTTCATGTGTATCAAGTGCCCTATATTTGCTTGTAAATTCTAAAATAAATTTGATTTTATTTTATTTTTAGATCTGATTATTACGGATCGAAATAAGGAACGAGGATACAAACTTTTTTGGTTGAACGGGCTTATATAAAGTATTTTGAAAACAAAGAGAAAATACCGGTCAAAAGTCACATTTCGGTCTAAACAGATATTATAATTAGACACCGTAGCCTACTGACGGTGATATTACGATGTGAGTTGCTAGATAAAACAATATGATGTCCAAAAGTCAAATCTCGTTTCCAGAACAGAATATTGTTCAAGGACCTGTTATTCTATTCACCCTGTTTCAGGTCATACCTCGACTGGTGAACCGCCTTAGGAATAAGATTTGTGAGCTATGTGATGCTGTAAAAGAAAGGACATGAACCAGTGAAATGTAACTTTCTCTACACGAAAAAGTAATAAATGGATGGAGAATCAATGGAGACCACCAGTAGAGAGACATCGCACTGACGTTGTCAGATAGGGTGGTGTTACATGCTCGATTCTTTGAGGATATCATGTCCAGAAGTCGAGCACGTTTCCTGTAATTAGGTCACACCTCGGCTGGAGAACCACCTTAGGAAGAAGATTTGTGAACTATGTGATGCTGTAAAAGAAAGGACATGAACCAGTGAAATGTAACTTTCTCTACACGGAAAAGTAATAAATGGATGGAGAATCAATGGAGACCACCAGTAGAGAGACATCGCACTGACGTTGTCAGATAGGGTGGTGTTACATGCTAGATTCTTTGAGGATATCATGTCCAGAAGTCGAGCACGTTTTCTGTAATTAGGTCACACCTCGGCTGGAGAACCACCTTAGGAAGAAGATTTGTGAACTATGTGATGCTGTAAAAGAAAGGACATGAACCAGTGAAATGTAACTTTCTCTTCATGAAAAAATAATAAATGGATGGAGAATCAATGGAGACCACCAGTAGAGAGACATCGCACTGACGTTGTCAGATAGGGTGGTGTTACATGCTAGATTCTTTGAGGATATCATGTCCAGAAGTCGAGCACGTTTCCTGTAATTAGGTCACACCTCGGTGGAGAACCGCCTTAGGAATAAGATTTGTGAACTATGTGATGCTGTAAAAGAAAGGACATGAACCAGTGAAAAGTAACTTTCTCTACACGGAAAAGTAATAAATGGATGGAGAATCAATAGAGACCACCAGTAGAGAGACATCGCACTGACGTTGTCAAGATAGGGTGGTGTTACATGCTAGATTCTTTGAGGATATCATGTCCAGAAGTCGAGCACGTTTCCTGTAATTAGGTCACACACCTCGGCTGGAGAACCGCCTTAGGAATAAGATTTGTGAGCTATGTGATGCTGTAAAAGAAAGGACATGAACCAGTGAAATGTAACTTTCTCTACACGGAAAAGTAATAAATGGATGGAGAATCAATGGAGACCACCAGTAGAGAGACATCGCACTGACGTTGTCAGATAGGGTGGTGTTACATGCTAGATTCTTTGAGGATATCATGTCCAGAAGTCGAGCAACGTTTTCCTGTAATTAGGTCACACCTCGGCTGGAGAACCACCTTAGGAATAAGATTTGTGAGCTATGTGATGCTGTAAAAGAAAGGACATGAACCAGTGAAAATGTAACTTTCTCTACACGGAAAAGTAATAAATGGATGGAGAATCAATGGAGACCACCAGTAGAGAGACATCGTACCTGACGTTGTCAGATAGGGTGGTGTTACATGCTAGATTCTTTGAGGATATCATGTCCAGAAGTCGAGAACGTTTTCTGTAATTAGGTCACACCTCGGCTGGAGAACCACCTTAGGAAGAAGATTTGTGAACTATGTGATGCTGTAAAAGAAAGGACATGAACCAGTGAAATGTAACTTTCTCTACACGGAAAAGTAATAAATGGATGGAGAATCAATGGAGACCACCAGTAGAGAGACATCGCACTGACGTTGTCAGATAGGGTGGTGTTACATGCTAGATTCTTTGAGGATATCATGTCCAGAAGTCGAGAACGTTTTCTGTAATTAGGTCACACCTCGGCTGGAGAACCACCTTAGGAAGAAGATTTGTGAACTATGTGATGCTGTAAAAGAAAGGACATGAACCAGTGAAATGTAACTTTCTCTACATGAAAAGTAAATAAATGGATGGAGAATCAATGGAGACCACTAGTAGAGAGACATCGCACTGACGTTGTCAGATAGGGTGGTGTTACATGCTAGATTCTTTGAGGATATCATGTCCAGAAGTCGAGAACGTTTCTGTAATTAGGTCACACCTCGGCTGGAGAACCACCTTAGGAAGAAGATTTGTGAACTATGTGATGCTGTAAAAGAAAAGGACATGAACCAGTGAAATGCAACTTTCTCTACATGAAAAAATAATAAATGGACGGAGAATCAATGGAGACCACCAGTAGAGAGACATCGTACTGACGTTGTCAGATAGGGTGGTGTTACATGCTGGATTCTTTGAGGATATCATGTCCAGAAAGTCGAGCACGTTTTCCTGTAATTAGGTCACACCTCGGCTGGAGAACCACCTTAGGAGAAGACTTGTGAACTATGTGATGCTGTAAAAGAAAGGACATGAACCAGTGAAATGTAACTTTCTCTACACGGAAAAAATAATAAATGGATGGAGAATCAATGGAGACCACCAGTAGAGAGACATCGCACTGACGTTGTCAGATAGGGTTACATGGATTCTTTGAGTTCATGTCCAGAAGTGCTAGGTCACACCTCGGCTGGAGAACCACCTTAGGAAGAAGATTTTGAGGATGCTGTAAAAGAAAGGACATGAACCAGTGAAATGCAACTTTCTCCAGACGGAGAATCAATGGAGACCACCAGTAAGAGAGACATCGCACTGACGTCAGATAGGGTGGTGTTACATGCTAGATTCTTTGAGGATATCATGTCCAGAAGTCGAGCACGTTTCCTGTAATTAGGTCACACTTCGGTTGGGGAACCACCTTAGAAAGGTGATTTGTAGAATAAGTGTTGCTGTACAAGAAAGGAAAGGGACTGGTGAAAAGTCACGTACCGTTCCTAATAGAGAATGCCTCCAGTAGAGATCGCGGTGTCGTTGAGACACGGATGATGAATGCTAGATTCTTTGAGCACTCATCAAGTATGATGTAAGGGCTCACTAGCCACACGTTTCTGCGTAGAAACTGAGCAAGCACTTGATGATAAAGTCAAATTTCAACTTGAGTACATCATAAACCATACAGACACGAAAATAGTGTGAGAAGTGAACGGAAGGTGAGACTCATGTTGATGAACACTTTTTTAAATAGATATTTTCTAGTTTCCTGCCTTATTTGTACAAATATATGTGATAAACACGGTGAATAGTAAAAATGCGTTAAACAGTGCTGGACTACTCAGCTATCTAGAGTTAAAAAATCCTTAATTGCTCTACAAATCTTCCACGCAGTTGTCCTCCAGACTCTGTAGGGGTTACCTTATAGCCATAATTGGACTAGTTAGTGACTTTAACAGGAGGATCAATAGGATTTGGAACTTGCAGACCATCATTAGACAACTAGTCTTGTGATTTTGGGGGCACGTCTTGGAATTACTCTAGCGGATCAGGTCTTTGACCTGACCGGCTGAATGTGGAGGGCATCATGGCATTGCGAAGAACTAATTGGTGGGTAAACCTTTTTGAAAGGACATCCTTTGGGATTATGTCAGCTCCCTGGTCTTACCACCCCACTTTTCTTATACGTCAAAAAAGGAACTTCGAAGAAAAACAAAGCAATTTTCAATTGCTTCAATTGGCAACAACAATTAATTATGGTTGGGATTGAATATCATGGCCTGCTGGTTGTAAAATGCTGAGCCTCCTACCATTGAACATTACATGTGGCTCTATAATATGGCAGGTAGAATTCCATTTTCCTATTGACAGTGGTGTACCCAATATTCGGTGAAGTGGAGGCAACAAGTGAACGATACAAAATTTATTTTAAATTGAAAACAATTAACAAACATACGTGTCTGTAATCAATTCGTACAATGTCAAAAATTTACACTTGCAACGGCTACGGTGTAGACCAACATAAACAATCCAACAAGCCTGTGGGAAATCCCAAGCAAAAATACAGCAGACTTGAGTAACATCTCTCTTCACAATGAAAATCTTTGGAAGATCCGTACGGAGAAACAGTAAGTTTGTTTAAATAACTCTTGTACAACAACTATTGATGAATTTTATTAGTAGTTAGTGATTTATAACTCGGATTTGTAACTCTAATACAATATTCATACGAGTATTATTAGTTTATATTTTAATCTTGTAGACGTGCTCAGATAGATTTATGTCCAAATATTAGACCAAGCTGTGCTCTAATAAGTGACTACTGTGTAAAGATCATACCACACAAGCAAAACGAAAAGTAAAACGTAAGTAGATACTTTAAACCTACTTAGTTACACATATTTGACACATCTACTGGATCAATTACTTACTGAAATGTGAAAACTTACTTTCACACATTTAAAAAATCCAAAAATACTGGATCTCTCTTAGAAGATCCCAGAGGTATAATCTGAATGTTTCTACAGAATCCTGCAGTAAGCAGCTCGTCTTTTCAGACGAAAATATTTAGCTAATCCAGACTTCATATAATGGCTCTCTAGAGACCTTTAATAACAAAACTATTACAAAGTTCTCTGACTATGCAGACACTTTGACGGCGACTTACCTATTCCCGGAATGTGAGAGCGGTGTACATAATGTAGCAGACAAAGCGTTCCCCGGGGACTCTCTGAGAGATAAAGAGCATCTGCCTTTACCCCTCACAACTGCATAAGGTATTTTGACACCGAGGTCAATGAACTCGGTGAGAATGAGTGTGTTTTAATAAATATTCCAATTCATACACGAATGCAATGATGTATATTTAAAACAACTGTACAAGTTTAAAAGTAATTTTACAAATGCAAGCGCTACCTACTCCATCTATCAACTGTTCATTACATTACAAAATGTTAATGATTTGATTAAATATCGAATACATCAATTAATGACGCATACTTAGTATCTTCTAGACATGGTTAACAAGAGAAAGTTACTTTAGAAATGTTTTTTTTTTTCAATATTTGTGTAGTTTCCAATAAGTGTTCAGCAAAATTTGATTTTACTGTAGACATGTTATTTGTTTTCAAAGCTTATATGTGTTCTTTAAACCTTTTATTAAAATTTCTACCAGTTTGTCCAATATAATAGCTTCACAGTCACTACAGTTAATTTTGTATACTCCAGATTGTTTGTATAGTTCTTATTTGTCATAATTTTGGTTCACTTTGTTTTCAATAAGTTTAAATGTATTATTTCTGGTTTGGTAACAGATGGAATATTTTGAATTTTAAAAGGTTTTTCGAACAGCTTTCTTTAATTTAGTAGTGAAAGGTACACATACATATTTCTGAATTTCTTTAGTATTAGGATTAGGTAGTATGATGTTCGTTCTATTGATTTTTCTTCTTAATCATTTTGTCTACAATGTGGGGTTGATACCCAATTTTGACAGCTAGGTATTTTATTATTCTCATTTCTTTAGTTTTCGTCAACCCCATTAGAAACTAAACATAATTACACAAATATTGAAAAGAACATCGACATTTTATATATCGAGAGGAAAGGAGAGAAATTAAAAACAAAATAAGAATTACCTATCTATCTAAATTATAATAGAGATCCTCATAACATTTTAAATAGTAATCTAAAAAATAAGACAAATCCAATTAAAGAAAATTAAAATTTTAAATACAGATTACTAATCAAAATTACAACTGTGTCATTTAAATTTAACATATGTTTAAATGGTCCACATGTGTATATTTAATTGTTTATTATTTATTTAGAGGTTAATGTACACTGATGATGGTTGAATACTGAAACACGTGTATGGCAATAAAAACATTGTTAATAACAGGGTTTTAGTTGACTTTTCATTATACTAATATAAAGATACCCTATTAATGTGGAGTTAATAACATAACATTAGTATGCAATGTTTACAATTGTGGGGTTGTAATTTTCTAAACGTAACCGAGCGCATATTGGACATACCGCGAAGTCTGCACCAAACAGGTCATTATGAGACAATGTGCGCCACAGTTTTGTACCTGATGGGATGATAAACACCACTTTATCAGGATTAAACTAATTTGAAACCTACGTGTCTCTGATGTCAAAACGATACAACAAGAAAACAACTAAGAACTCAGTGTGTTGCGGATAGTCAGTTTTGAACGTTGTTGGCCTCCTACTCACCTTGGTGCGTTCAAGGTTACCGAAATCAAGGAAAGTACTAAGTAGTATTGCCAAGATACCGAAATCAAGGAAAGTACTAAGTAGTATTGCCAAGATACCGAAATCAAGGAAAGTACTAAGTAGTATTGCCAAGATACCGAAATCAAGGAAAGTACTAAGTAGTATTGCCAAGATACCGAAATCAAGGAAAGTACTAAGTAGTATTGCCAAGATACCGAAATCAAGGAAAGTACTAAGTAGTATTGCCAAGATACCGAAATCAAGGAAAGTACTAAGTAGTATTGCCAAGATACCGAAATCAAGGAAAGTACTAAGTAGTATTGCCAAGATACCGAAATCAAGGAAAGTACTAAGTAGTATTGCCAAGATACCGAAATCAAGGAAAGTACTAAGTAGTATTGCCAAGATACCGAAATCAAGGAAAGTACTAAGTAGTATTGCCAAGATACCGAAATCAAGGAAAGTACTAAGTAGTATTGCCAAGATACCGAAATCAAGGAAAGTACTAAGTAGTATTGCCAAGGTACTCTACTGTTAGGCCGTGCTTGATCCATTAAGACGGACTTCGACTCCTGATTCCAGGAGTCATTCCTGTGAGAGTCAGATTTTAGACGCTGCACAAAGCGGAATGTGACGTGGCACTAACGCAATATTCAGAAATACTTCGTGTCTTGCAACTTTCCAAGTTTCTCTCAAATTCAAATCGTACGCTTCAAGATTTTCCTTACTGATAACAATAGTCTAGAGAGTCCTAGACCTTTAACACGGACCTAACCCAACATCGTGATTCACCCCTGATATGATTATCGCTGTTTACGGTGCACACAGAATATGAAGGAGCCCCGGACGAGTCATTAATGAGTCGAAGCGTGAATGAGCTATGAATATATAACGTAATGGCCGTTACGAGCCTGAAATGTTACAACACGTATTATATATAACACACTTAGGCAACGTCAGCAGGAACTAATCAGGTCTTTGATCTCAGTATAAACTGATCGGTCCATGGTGCAGGATCCGTGGTGAAACCGTAATCAGTGGCAAATTGAATGTAAACATATAACAAAGCATAACCATAACAAGTCTATAACGAAGTATATTAGATAGTCACATCGACTTGCTAATAAACATTACAGAGTTCTACTTCCGAGTATAAAACCTGATTTAAAAAGAAACAAACCCCTAGTTAATATTCAGCTTTTAAATCTGCATTGTTACAACGTTAATTGTGCAAAAGTGACAAGTATCAATCCTTGGTTAATTACTCGTATAAGCAGAAGGAGTTATGTTCTCCAACCAGGACATAATAAATTACTCAAAACTATAAAAGACATGAAAGAGAGGGTATGTCAACTACAGGTACAAAGTGGATAGCTGCTTAGAACGGACCCTTGGTTCTCGAGGTATGTTGGTATACAAAATAAATAGTCTCTTCAACATTTCATGTAAATGCAATTTCTTTCATTTTATTTATGGAGATGTTCTTGAAATATGAGATACAGTTTTGTTTACAACGGATCTTCTTGTTTATAATTACATTAAACGTAAACCTTAGCTGACAATCTCAATTACAATTTAAATGGCAAAGGAAATTATAAATATTAATACATTAAACTAAAGAGTTTGCTAACCGATTTAAAAAATAGTTTTCGGTTACAATCCTTATACATTGAAATGTATTTTAAACAATGCAGATTCAGGAATTTATTCGGACTTTTCATCAAAGATAGAGGTTTAAATGGTAAGGCTAAACTTTCAAGCATCGTGCATTAAAATACAGTAATGCATAACTTTCAGATGCAAATATTCATCTATTGATGCTTTATACAGATACAGAATCTTCAAAAAAACTTCCAGCAACAAATGAACAAAACACACTTTCAAATATAAATTATTGATTGACTCAATTTATTGGTTTGGGTTCCGCTTGTTTCTTTTAATTAGTGGTTTTCTGATACAGAGTTATGACATTAAAAAAAATTAAAAACATGATCACTGATTTTCTTGTTTTTCTTTAATTTCGGCGTATTTGCAAATATTATTTTTTATTTGGAATACTTAAATCAATGATGTATGTATACTAATAATTTTCATTATACTAACTTAGGGTGAAATTTAAATTTCTAAATATTTATTTTTACATAATTATTTGAAAGGAATTAACAAAACCTAAATGTTATCTGCTCCTACAGCTCTTGCCGCTTGCACTTTATTTGGCCCAAAAAGAAAGTTTTAACGAATTACAATTAATATTAACCAATTTACTGGTAAAATATTACTTGGTAAAATACATCTCTACTGTTTTGTTATGTTACACTACGGTATTTCTCAGTTCAAAATGTACTAAACCTGGTTTAGTTGAAAAATAACTTTGGAACAGTACGGAATAGAAAATGATAATCGAGGCGCTAAACTATTCCTGAAATATGTACGTAACAAAAAGAAGTGAATCGTACTTACAAACTTTTCAAACTGAAATGAGTAACGTTTACGTAATTTGAGATTCGTAATAAGACTTTAACTAGGAACCAGTATTATCGAGGCTTCCTCGTTGCGTCTGTACCCTTCCAAAATCACGTAAATCGTACAGAAAATATAAAACATTTGAACAACTGAGTTTAAAAAAGAAATTGTGTTTTCAGAGGCAACAACAACAAAAACTGGAAATAAAATAAAAATTCATCGATTAAAGAAGGATAATAAAAGAATATCTCTAACTTAAATAAATTTAATTAGAGCAAACAACGCCAGAGCGCGTTGTTCAGCTACAGCGTACAACAGCAAGGGAAGCAAGCAGTGGGACACAGCCATTAGCCGAGTCTAAAGCAGGGATTTGTTATCTGTTGTTATACTATCATTAATTACAATTCTCTCTCGTACAAAACGAGCCCTTGTTTAAGTAGTTTGCTGACTGTTAGTAAGATTACAACATTGTAAGCAAACTGCCATAGAATAACTAAAGCGATAAAATTGTGTTTGCTCAGTTAAAATTATAAATTACTTGTCTCTATCCTCTTTTTAGAACTTAAAAAACATTTTTTGCACTTTGTGTGCTTGGTAATTGTGCAAAAAAATAATATTTCTCAAAGTAAAAATTGATCGATCAAATAAAAAGAGAGGCCAATGTTAAAATAAATGGAGTTTATAATGGACTCTGGAATAAGTCCAACATTTTAGGGATTTAAGTAGTTTCCACAGATTAGTAAGATACTTGCATCACACAAAAGGTCACTCAAATTTATTTTAATCCCACGAAAAATAAGTGAAATAAAACAAAAATTCAAAAAGACCCAAGATTATCAACACATTCTATCACGCAAATCTGTATATCTATAATAATATTATATACATATATATATATATATATATATATATATATATACACACACATATGTTTGTGATATGAATGTTTGTCTGTATGTCCTTAATAGACTCAGAAACTATTTGATCGATCATTATGTAAATTCATATGTATATGTATTTTTCCACGTAGAAGGTTTATATGCTATGCCTATTGATGTAACTCACCATCAGGCGGTTCTGCAAAATATAAATGTTATCAAAGCGCCTTCACGTTATAAACGGCAATTAAGAGACAGTTACGTATATTAAAGTAGACAAACAATAATTGAAGGTGCTAATTGTTTATGTATACTTGTCTTTAAAATACGAGTAAATTTCTGGTTGAACTTAAAGCTTGAGTGTTAGACTACTTTATAATAAAGTACATGTAGCCTACGTGTACAATGGCTATAAACATACACTTCTGACAGATTTCCTTGATCGTGGCAACGAGGTAAACTCTACATCGGCGATGGAAATATAATTCACTTGAACCAGAAGTGCTCATAACACGGGCAAAGCTTACGAAAAGCGTGCGAAGCCGCGGGAAACAACTAGTCTAATTGTATATTACACTATAAATATAATAAAATTTGTATGGTTAATTCTAATAAAACGTTTAAATGTTTAAGTACCACCTTTGCAACAATTGCGACAAAATAATTCGGTACACTTTTAGCGAGAACGACAAGACATTTCACTCAACTCCTTAACAAAGGTGTCACAATTCAGTGAAATCCGTAAATAAAAATCTAATTTTGTTTAAAGTGGAATGTATTTATTTTATAAACTTTCTGGTTAAACAGAGGAGACTTAAGTAAAACGCCAAAATATTTAATCACTAAACGTCGTTTATTGACGTGGTCTCTCCTAAACCCGGATACTCCCTGTTGCGTAAACAAAAATAACTGCTGAAACAATTTATCTAATGGGGACGTCACCCCGGTCCGGAAATTGCTACGAACAATTCATTAGGTCCCTTCGTTCTTTCGGGCACTTCCATTACAGAGGCGTCTCACTTTAAACGGGACTCTACTCTACACAAACAGCGTGGGACTTGGCGATGAAATAATTTTTGACATTCGAGGCCTGGTTGTCGTTGATATTGAACAGTTGCCAGTTCGGGGCTTAGTTACTCATCGACCACCCCTATCCCTCGTCTGAAAACCCCTGCAACTGTCTGAGAATCACAGTTCTGAAAACTTTTTAGTTCGTTCGTCTTCGATCAGTCTATCAAAATTGCATTAAAAAGAATACAATTGTTTCAGACACCGAGATCGAAAATCCTCACTTCTAATTTAGAGCGTAAGAAGATGTAATCACCTATTAAAACAAATTGAAATATCCCCTCTTCTGAGTCAATCGCTAACCCCCAGTATTGATTGTTATTGTCATGTTTAGTGTTATCATTAATTGGTTTGTAAACCAATTAATTGTTATGCATTTTGATCGCTATAATATTTAAAAGGTTAAAGAGAACTTTCAAACGAAACATCTTAAATTATATTTATTTATTGAATTACTTATTATAATGCGATGACATTGTACGGTGTGTGTAATATGTAGCACAGAGGAGGGCATTTTAACAGTTAAAACCCTAGTTAAAAACAGATGCTGAAGCTCTATTTTATAGACCAGCTGTTATGAATCATATTGCCAAAAGTTTTGTCGTTTATAGTGTGTGGTAAACCAATATGAGTTTGTTACATTAATAATTAACCGGCTATAGTTTAAACCAAAAATAAATTAGTAATTAATCTACATAATAGTCTTGCAATCATCCTATCCCGTAGGAATAGCAAAATATAAAAGTGCACTCGCTTGGGAAATCTAGGAAGAGGAATTATCCTATAATACCGTGTATGAGAAAAATTACACAAGGAGGAAAACATTTTTTGTGACAAGTAATTTCAATAAACATAGACAAAATATAAAACAATTAAATAGAAGAATGATCAGTACTATTTTACTTACCTATTAGGTATCAATTAATTAGTATCAAAAAATATATCAATGTGAATAATTAATAAGTAATTCAGTAATTTAATTTAATAATTATATTAAAGATTTTAATAATAATTTAAATACACCTAAAACTAATTTATTATTATAATATTAAGTTTCAAGTAATAAAACTAAAACTTTACTTAGAACTTAACAAAATAATACAGTCACAACAACCTTTTTTTAATAAATCGTAGATTGATAAATTTTGAAATTAAAAAAAAATATTAACTATAAAAAAACTGTGATCAATCTACAAACAGCAAATATAATCAACTTACACGCAATATAGTACAAGGATCATGCACATTTCTACTGTTAACAACCCAAATGACCCTCCAGTACTACGATATAGTCACCCATCCACTGCCACATTCCGTGATTCACTTTCATAACTCGTCGTAACCTCTTTTCGAAGAGAAAAAGGTATTTTCCACTGTATTGTGCTGTGAAAGTAAAAAAAAACCACTCCTGTTCTCACGCTACACAAACTCGTGTGTATTGAAACAAAAACATTCTTCCTCGGAGAGAACGCATTACTCTTCCCGCACTGCACAGGACACGCTGCGCTGTTCTTTACTTTGTCAAGAACTGTATTTTGTCGCTGTTGTTTCCGTTAGACAAAATCGTACATCACACCTTACAGTTCGTTGAAACACACTGTTGGACACTGTATTCCGTACAATTCAAGAAACACCAAAGTTTAAATGTGTTATGGAATCTACAATTAAAAAACAAAAATGCAATCTAAATTAATTGTATAGAACGTTTATACAATATTTAACATATATAGTTAATATATATTTGTTATTTAAATCAAAATTAAAATCCAAATATTATTATTAATTTCTTATTAATTATTATTTATTTATTATTAACAATATAATTTATCAATCATTTAGGAGAATAAGTACTACATGAATTTACAAATTCCTTCTGCTTTTGTTGCTTTACTTCTCCTCAATTACGATTAAATGTACCGACATCCTTTGTTTGATTTAATAGTTCTATTTGGTTGGCCGGTGGGTGCAGACCTATTATGATCTGTATTCTGTAGTTCGGTTTTGATAATTCGTATTTAGTTTTTATTAAGTGTATATTTTAGAGTTAGTGTACAGGGAATAGACACACTAACTCCCTGCCGTTGTGGTTCCAAACTTATGCCTATCACAACGCTATGGTATATTTTGTTTAATTTAACCTGCGTTGTAGTCGTGCATTAGTTCAGTCATTTACCTGAAGAAGAAACCAAATTGCAGATCTCAAAACTTTATCTTACTGATTTTATTGTATAACTGAACGATGGTAAATGTTCGGGAACAAATCCTGTTTCCTTCACGTACCGAAATATTGATCACTTTGAGGCGAATGTAGGGTTACTTTTAGGAATAATAAAGTGATGAACGGTTTATGAAGCTAGAATAAGTATTAACAAACATATAACAATATATTTCCATATTCCATATTTAACAGTGGAATTACAAGAAGACAAACATCTAAGAGTTGAAATACAGTTTGCATTATATATAAGCACTGAAATAGTTTTTCATTACATCGTGAAATCCAGGAATTATCTGAATTTGGTACGCTTGGTTTGGTGAAGTCAATATGGGAGGTTATGGAAAGGGTTATAATAAGTGTTAACCTTAAAATAAATAAAGAAGGCTGGCATATTTGTTATGATTTCATTCACAAATGCAATTACATATTCACATAATAACATGGTTGTATATACACTTTCTGCGTGTTAAAACAATTCATTGCAATATTCAGAAAGCACTTAATCGAAGGCGGCAAACCTTTTAAGAACAGTGTCACCAAACTTCAGTTGTGAAGTTTTATCACTATTATTCTGGGTTCTAACCAACCGGTAGTAACCCAATGATTTCCTTATGAAACTCGGAGAACCTTTGAAAAGTGGTCAAGGTCTTGGGCAGTGGACACTGACCTAATACCGAGCCTCAAACGTCTTCATCACGAATCTTTATTACAATAACATGCCTGCCATTATCCAAAATGAAACAGTGACGAAATCATCGAGATTTACTGAACTCCCGCTCTGGCAGCATGGGCCATCACATCAAAGCCAGAGTCTGTACCAGCCATGAACCGAATTTTGGGCCAAGGCGATCTGGCCACGACGCCACGTTCCGACAAATGTAGATAAACAGTTCCCATGTGCCAAGGTCAAACTGGCCATCATCGTCTAAGGTCTACACAAGGTCTTTTGCTAATGCTGGGAACATTTAGCTTTATTCAATTGGACTTTGTTACATGAGCTGAATTGAAGTTTGTAATTTCAAAATACAATTCTTAAAGCAAGTCAAATTGAAAAAAATTATACCTGGGATACAATTTGTATTTGTGGATAGGTAAATTTAGTCTCGACAGATCTAACAAAAACAAGTAATGTAATGGATAATTAAAAGAATAACACTGAGGACTATTAATATTATTCACTTATTTCCCAAGAGTATTAATGGCACATCCTATCAGAGATCCACTGCAAAATATGATTATCAATTCCTTTAATGAGAATTTCCACAGGAAAGATTACCTGACTGGTGACTTCGTAATGCCATGTAAATTTGGGAGGATGAAATATGTACCGATCATTATCCCCAGACCACGTTTTCTCTTTATTTATTTACAACTGCATATGTTCAAACGTTTCAAGTATTAAATATTGACACTTAATGTGAAAAATGTTTCCAGTCAATTTTCTTCAAATTTGGTATGATCATTCTTTTTCAATCATTCTGTACGCCATGTTTACCTACCAAATCCAACAAGAGGAAATATTTCTGGGGGATACTTTTCCAAAACTTTCCGTTTCGAACTCTTATTGATGCCGAAAATCCTTTTTATGGTTTCCTTGAAAAGAGAAAATTATAAGTATTTCTAGCTTGAATAAATTAGGTATAAAACCCGTAAGAAAACTATTGCTATAGGCCCTAATGGTACAGAAACGCTTGGAGAAGACGAAGTGGCGAAGCCAAATTAGAAATAAGATTATCTGTTTAGAAGGAATCCAGGAATGTTACAAAACATAATATAAATTTTTCATGTCTTAATAGAAATTCATCTCTTCCCCTACCATCACTGAAATAATTAATATACATTTTAGGGCCGAGCACCTCTACCGCTAAACGCCAAAAGCATGTATTTGGTTTTAATTCACAAAAGTGGAAAAACAACAGTATCCACCACAAGACATTAATTTGAAAATACAATGCACTACGGCAACAACAAAACCTGCAGCTGTAACAATTTCCAAGAAAGACATAAATCCAGAGAGTATTGTTAGGAAAAGTGCTCCCCCGGGGTCCTCCGAACCTTTATCAATGAGATAGCGCAGCGGGGTACTCTGGCCGCAGTTATGTTATGAAATATTGCGGTGCACCAAATGTACTTTGAGTTTCGAAGGTAACAACTCCATTTCCTTTAGCTCAACACTGTTTTTCTCACTATATTTATGACTGATTAAAGCCAATACCATGATTTTTAAGAAGGAAAACAGTAAATTTTAAATGGATCCTGGTAAATATTACAACATGATGTGAACTGAAGTGTGTAAAGATTCAAATTACTTCTTAACCGATGACCCTAAACTTTTGAGTTTGAGTCCTAACAGTTCCTTAGAGAGTACTTATTGACTTTTAATACACCTTTATAAAGTGATCTTACAGAATTTCTGAAAAACATGAAACCAACTAAGAACCCTCTTTAATTTTACGACACTTTTCGTACGTTCATGATTTACTATCGAAAACAACAGACCACGCCCTGTTCCACCCACATCTGTAAATTCATTATCAAAGATGTTTTAAACAGACTGAACTGGACTATATATAGGGGTTCTTTTTATCTACGGACACAAGTGACTGAACATTATCACATGAGCTACAATATATCACGGGATTAAATCTTCACACATATCCCTTACATTATTCATTTATATTCTAATGAGACAATCCCATGATTTCATTCCGATACACAGAAGAAGTAATGAGACGATTGCGTAAAATGTATGTCTTTAATATGAGCCTCCTCCCTTTAATTTGCGACCAAAATTGAAAGAGTAAAGACGTTTAAGGTTTAACTTTGTCCTTGTGAGACTAAAGTCAACATGGCCGCCAGTAAAGTCGGCTCTTAATCGACTGCACGTGTTTGTATGAGTTCATGAATCCTACAAGCAGTCAATGCATTAGTACGATAATCGATAAAGATATCGGTTTGAAGATCCAAATATTTTACTCTGAAACATAAAAGAAATAATGAAGAGTTTGCGTAAAATGTAATCTTTTTAATGAGCCACCTCTCTTAAATGTGCGTCCAAAATTAAGAGAGTAAAAGGGTTTGCTGTTTAACATTGTTCTTATGGGAAGTCAAGATGGCCGCCAGTAAAATCGGCTCTTAATCGACTGCACGTGTCTGTATGAGATCATGAGCTCTACAAGCAGTCAATGCAGTAGTACGATAATCGATAAAGATATCGCTTTGAGAATCCAAAGATTTTGTCTCATACATAGACGAAGTGATGAGGAGCTTCCGTAAAATGTAACTTTTTTAAACGAGACACCTCCCTTAAATGTGCTTCCAAAATTAAGAGAGTAAAGGTGTTTGAGGTACAACGCTGTTGTTTTGAGGCTAAAGTCAACATGGCCGCCAGTAAGGTCGGCTCTTAATCGACTGCACGTGTCTGTACAGCCGGATCTTAAACGCAATCTACAATCTTAATGAGCCCGTATGAGTTTATGAACTCTATAAGAAGTCAATGCAGTAGTACGATAATCGATAAAGATAGCGCTTTGATGCAGCAATTTCATTACCCTAAACCTATACTAACCGTTTCGGTCCCAATGACCGTATACACGAACGTTCACCACTTGATTACTTTAAAATATAAAAGTTAATGAAGATTTTTGTATTAAAGATGTGAACTAAAATCTTACTTGCTAAACATTTTATAATAATTGCTATAGACCGGGTTATCGGTGGGTTGCAACCTGCTGTACTGTACTTCTCTATACGTAAATCAGCTTCAAATGAAAACTGATTACACAATTATTGCTGGGTAAGCAATGCATTGTTTGATTTTGCTACTTCGCTACTTTTTGTATTGTACTTAAGATTTTTATGTATTTTCAACATCAGTGTATTTTATTCATTTTAAGCCCTATTTAGTTTATATTCTAATTGTAATACTGAGTAAACTTGTAATTTCTATAAAAAAAAACGTAAAATTTGTAAAAATATATTTTATTTAATAAGATAAGATAAACTAACAAAATTTGACGTGGTAACTCATTTTTGAACTCTACGGTTTAGAACTAAACTAATCTTGTAAGTGCTACTATTTGTTACATAGTCTTTACATATAAATATATTCGAAAATGCTTCACAAGATTATTTAGAAAGGTTATTTTTTAGTATAATATATTGCAAGAATATATATTTTAACCAGTTTTACACTATAGTTTAATATTCTTCATGCTGATACAATTAAAGCTCCGGAAATTGGTTGAGAAAATAATGTTTTTGCACATTTCCTAATACTTTAAAACTGAGAAAATAATATGGGGATTCTCATGAGAAAGCTTGAATTGAATTGTTCGGATTTGAAAGTAAATACTTTCTCAAAAGTTGCCAGAATTGAAAGAAATAAATGTACATATATTTTATATATAAAATGTTCAACTCATAAAATATAAACTATGCTATTCTACAAAACGTAAATTAATCTGATTTCGACATTACCCATGTCATTCATAAAATAGAAGGCGAACTTAAAGAAAATCAGTTCCACAGTCAATGAAAGAAAACATCTGATATCGTTTCAAATAATTGGTTCTAAAACAAATCAAACTTTTTTTATAAATTTTAGTAACGAATCAAAATAACTTTTCTCTTGAAGAAAATTAAAATGTGTACTATTAGGTACATAATTTTATAAAAAGAAATACGATTAAGTAGATTTTGAAAATGCAGGGTGCGCTTTTGTCTGTAAAACGGATGCAAATATTGTATTTTATGACCGGAAATTGAATTGGCGACGTTTCTTTGCAGCTAAAAAAGCATCAGTATTCGGTTAGTCAAGAACAAAGGGACAATCGAGTTGATGCAGCAGAATGAAACAATAGACTACAGGAATACTTGAGTGGATTAGATTAAATTGGTTTTTATCTCGCAAAAAATATACAACATCGCGAATAAATTGCAACAGAAATCTAAAAATTATATTTTATATTATGTGTACAGTAATTTTGAAAATATTGAAGTACAAAAAAAACTTTACTCATTTTAATGGTGTACAATACAGCAACTACTAACTGCTAAGAAACTAAGAATAGTTACCTAATTTTTAATATTTTTTATACAAACATAAATTAAATTAAGTTGATAATTTTATTTTAAATATTAAAGACGTAAAAATTTAAATTTAGGTCAGCAACATTTCACACCTCGTCGCAGTAAATACAAATATTACCCAAGAAACCAGGTAGTATAATACTTAATGTAATCCCCAGTCATTCAAATACAATTTAAATCCCTCTTTTACTCAGTCACATAATTTGTGCACTGTTAAATTTGTAATAAAATTAAGGCAGCGTGCTCCATGGAAACGTCTTGTTGAATCCTTCCTATTACACCTCTTAATTCGATTCGAGGAGGGTGAGGAAGAATTACAGAAGAAATGTAGTACACTAAAAAACACAGTTTCATTTATATTTAAACATTTGGCGTGCTTGACAATTTTGGGGGAAACTCTAGTAATTGATTAAATGAATAAATAAACGAAAAAACTCCGTTGCCGTCTAATCTCGATCTATTCGTTTAAGTTAACAATAGGTAACTCTAAAATTACGTTACTGTGGTTGAATTTTGACCGAATGCTTATCTTACTATAATTTAACTCATCGTTCAAACTTTTAAAACACACTTCCTCTAGTTTCTAAATAGCACCCATTTTAAAACGTCAAACTCCAAGCACTATTTTTAGGACATGAAAAAGAAACTCCATAAAAAAGATAAACTTTTAGTATTTTTAAGATCGATTGATACGTAACTGAGATAAAGTAGTTTCATTACTCATATGCAGCCATAAGGGAATATGAAATTGATATAAATTTCAGATGAAAATTTTGAAAAAACCGCCATTTTGAAAATGGAGATTGAAATAAATTGTTAACAGTAAGGTAGGTTACAAAAAGTCACACGTCAATAGTGAATTGCCAAACTACGAATTAAATCCTTTTATGATTTTGTTTTTACACGGCAAACAGAATTTGTGATAAAGTGATTTTTTTCAACCTGTTTAACCATTTACGGTAGTTTTCACTTAGAGCCTTCTATAATCTGTCATCTCTTCTTAAACATCTGATAGTAATTATATCTTAATGTAATTACCAATCAAGACCTTCAATAATATAAAGCACTTCAGTATATAACCGAGGAGTATTACTTTTTATATTCAATCTACTTTATGTTGAGTAGATCCTGATCACTTTTCCCTTGTCATCCATTAATCAAACTCTATTTATTTCATCCGAAAACATAAGGGAGGTGCCAAGAATCACACTAAGCAATATTTCAGAACAGAAACGACGTGAAGTTTTAAAGGGTGAAGACGTGTCATAACATAACGCCGGCTCAGAGGGAAAAACTATCAGGAGAGGAGACATAAGCGTTTCTCTCAACTGTGAAAGAGGAGATAAAACAGTTTCTGATAAGAGTTCCCCAATAGTTCCTCTTCAATTCTGTGTAGGCCGTTGCTCTGCGCTATCTCCTCACACGTCTCAGAGTATCGGTCCATTTCACTCCTAATGTTTTACAAGCACACCAGTTCACTCCACTGATAACAAAACCATTACTGAACTCAAATAAAACCATCCGAGTAGAAACCATCACTAGAGCACCCCGCACCAAAATAGCCCGATGACATCTGTCGCGGTGTTGCTACATCGCTGATGACCACCAGTTTTCGTTCTATAACGTGGACATAGATACTATTGTCTGTTTGATGCTGTTTGCAACACTGATGAATGAAAACTAACGTACTTAGATTTGTTTATCGTATCAAATGATCCTGTTTTTGTTATTGCAAAAGATGATGAGACCGATCAATCAATTTAACTCCGCTGATAACAGACCATTACTGAACTCAAATAAAACCATCCGAGTAGAAACCATCACTAGAGCAGCCCGTACCAAAATAGCCCGATGACATTTGACGCGGTGTTGCCATATCGCTGATGACCACCAGTTTTCCCGCTACGGCGCGGACATAGTTATTATTGTCTGTTTGATGCTGTTTGTAACACAGATGAATGAAAACTAACGCGAGTGCATTTTTATGGTATCAAATGATAATGTTTTTGTTATTGCAACATATGATGAGACTGATAAAATAATTTCCATACAAATAGAACTGGCAACAGTGTTGAACGCGGTGTGAAGAGGGGGGGGGGGGCATTGAGACGCACCATAAACCGTCGGACTATTTAGGAGCAGTCTGCTCTAATGATTTAAAACCCACTGATGAACATATAATAATCAATTTAAGCAAATATGATTCCATTTGAAAAATAATAATTAAGGGGTGGAGTTACATCAATTTTATTTTAATCTACAATAAACTCCTGAAAATGGAATAAAATGGACAAAAACTTGTATTTCATTGTGTACCCTGTGATACACGCAGGTATTTACATTTTTGAAAATCCACTAGATAAACACACAAATATTACTAAACATTGCATACTAATATTGCAGCAATTAAATTAAAACTAAAAATAATAATTATATTCTCTAACAGATTAAAACATAATTTTACTATGAAAATAGCTGTCGGCAACCACCATTTTGTTTCTATTGAAGGTATCAACGTTAATATTTCAAGTAAAATTTGAACAATCATGTGGCTGTCCAATTTCTGTGAGTCCAATTTCAATACTATTGTATTCAAAAATTCCATTACGTAAGAAAAAAATTGACTCAGCTAAAGATCATAGAGCAGAGTTTAGTTCATTTATTTCCTTTTACAAATTCCACACATACCCAAGTATAATACATAGGATGATAGTATCAATATAACATGACAAAGCAAAACACAACACGGAAATCTATGCACCATTAGGGGAACACCTACACATTGGTATGCAGAGAGCCGCGTTGCAGAGTCACGCCGCTTTTCTGCAGAATTTACTGCGACACTGCCCTAGTCCCCACGTTGTTCGTACGCTACAGCACAGATATTGTTACAACTACATGTAAACATTTACATTTCAGTAAGCCAATTAATGTCAGTAAACATGACAAATCACAACACAACACCTAGAGCTATGTACCAGAGGAACACCCACATTTTGTTATGCGGAAATTCGCGTTGTACTCACACAGTCTTTCTGCAGACTTTACTGCGACACTACCCAAGTGCTGTTCATTTGCTACGCCACAGACATTGTTACAACTACATGTTGCCCTTATAGTGAACTACATTAAATGCACAACTGTTTTGTGTTGTAATGCTTTTGATTCACCGATATGTCATCTACGATCTATATAATGTACAGAGTGGTATCGGCCTCCTCGTTAATGTAAAGATAATAGGTAAATAGTAGTAGAGAGTGAGAACGAAACTTTTGAATTGACACAACTGATAACAATGTGTGAGGGAAAATAAGGTAAATAAGAGGGATTTAGGTTTGGTTTTCGGAGGTCACCTCTGTCACGAACCCAACTAATTCCCAAGAAGTTGTTAGAATATATGTCAGCAATTTCTTTCCGTGTAGGTTTTAACTGAATCGGAATCTTGACGAAAGGAAACCTCGCCTGGGAATAAAGACAGACGGAGATATCTTTATGTACCGCAGGATGTTTTCTTAAATTGGTTATTAAAGAAATCAAGACCCTTAGTTATTCTTTCACTGATGGTTTCCTGAATTCCTCCAGAAAATACGAGATCAGAGACTGTAGTCTGCGGATGTTGTAACGGGTATAGGCCTAGCCTGTAACCTAAATCAACTTTTACAATTAATAATAAATTCGAGAATAATATAATACAATAAACAATATTTTTCTATTAATAATAAATCTAAATGAATAGGAATCCAAACCGACAATTTAATTGCTTAGTTAATGTTATCATTCTCATATTTGAGAATAATCAAATTTCAATTTATTATGAAGCTTAGTTGTGCATGGTGACATAGCCCGTCACTGACAGTATTGTAACCTCAAACATAAATCTCAAATGGTAAAGCGGCCATATTTAATAAAACTCGATAGTTTTCTCATCAACATCAAAGAACAAAACTAAACACGGCAAAACGCGTGCCACGACTGGCTAACGTAAGGATTATTCTCATTGGAGGGTAGCGACCCCGCGGGAACGCAAACTCGTTCTCTGCGCACCGAATTCGAGTGGGTTGTTAGCCAGAGGTAAAAGCGGATCATTTTTCGACCAGAAAAACGGAAAATTTCCGTTTTGAAGGGTATCACTTTTCCCTCTCTGCGCTACTGACGCGGAGTTTGGGAAAGAGAGAGTCTTCTTCCTCGACCTCTTGATGATGTAGTACGTTGTGAAACAGTTTTCAAAATTTTTCAATTATTAATCAGTCTTTTTTCAATGTGATCCAAATTTAAATTTTTCAATTATCTGTGAGGACCGCCGTGTCGCCATCATGGGATTTGGTGAATATGTTTAAGAGTATTTAAACCTTTTCGATCAACATTTTTAACTAAACAGACTCTAAATTTTAACTGCTAGGGAGTAGGGGTATTTTCTAATTAATTATTTCAAGCTAATTGGATTTTGTGTTGTAGGATGTTATTTTAAGCATAGCCATAATTTCATTTCATCAAAATCATGTTTCATTAGTATTAGTTTTTATTCAATAAATCTAAAATTTGTTTCTATCAAAATTTTTAATTTTCATTTTACCACACATAGCTGCCCTACGCGCCGCACCCATTGTAAAAACGACCCTGTAAAGACAAAGAGTCAAAAGCTAATATATTTTTCACAAAACCTATCTTGTTACTATTTATTATAATGTAACGTATCTGTTACAATGTATTTCGACAACGGCACGAGAACTTGATAGTGTAGCCAGTTTATAGGCTTAATTGAATGTCTTTTCAATCCTAGACTTCCTTCGCCAACATTTCATGCTGTCTAAAGCAATCTGCCTTATGACGTAATTCCCTGTTTTTCACCTTGGGACGGGGTTATATTATGGATGGAGTCCTTCGGCGCAATAAGCGTGTCGCATATTTTTGCATACTCCATTACTTAATGTATGGGATTACTGGCACAGTCAGATCCTGCCCTCTGCAATTTCTTAATTGACATTCTCAAACTGTATTGTAGCCGTAATAAAAAATCTCGGTAAGCATCGTTACATGAAAAAAACGATGTGCAGTTACAATGCATTAGAGATGAAACAAGTATATGCAACCAGGGATCTGAATAAAGTTTTTATGAAATGCAAATTCATCTTTTTTATATTACAAACTAAAACATTACGTTACTTAATTTCACCCATTACTTAATTTAGTTTAAAGGAAAGGATATCCATATAAACCTCTCGAAACATTGACGTTCATACAAAATGGCAAATTAACGTTATTAGATCTCCGAATTAGCGCACTTCATTCAAAACACTGATTTATATTCAAGAAAATAAAAAACAACGAAAACAACCTTATTGCAACAAATTCAATAAATCATAAATAATATTACTAGTTATAAATAATTACACCGTAGAGTCCACGTTACTTTACCAACGGCAACGGTCCACCATCACTCGTAAAATAAACAGCATACCTGAAACAAATGAAACACATTAATTCCAATATTTATGTCAAATAGTATATATAATACCTCTGGGTAAAGTATAAACAACTAAGTGCTGAATAGAAATGTCATTGCCATATCAAATGTCAATAACAGTGACAATGTCATTGTAGACAAGTTCACAAGAGAAAACATTTATTTATGGTATCTAAATTTGACGCACAGTAATACTGCTAATAGATGAAAATAATTAATAACTTCAGGTTGAATGACAAACGGTAGAAAATATTTAAAAGTGGGTTCTTTAAGTTCGGAATGAAGACCCCAAAACTTGAGAACACTGGTAACGCAGCAAGGGAGGAAGGGTTGATTCAATGTGAATGTCGAGTTCAGCTCCAGTTCACCTTTCTCTTAGCGCAGCGTATGTCACAAACGTAACTCCAGGAATCTGTCACCCACTACAAAATATAAAAATATGGTGTAATCTAGCTGAAGAGAAATTAGCACTGTCTCGTCTGGTACACATTTGTATCTAAAGAGTTCGTTTTGAATTCTTCGTCCTGCTCTTTTTCTCTTCAGATGAACACGAATCCAGATTCCAAAAATAAAGTCTGTGACAGCGTAGAATTCTAGGCGCTAAACTAAGAGGAAGGTGAACTGGAGCTAAAATAAACATTACAACTGGTAAGTTATAATTAATTATAATATAGTGTACGTACGACACAGAACTGAATTATGTTTGTTCGGCCTGAACCAATTTATTATTTATTATTACAATTAAATTTTTATTGGAGTTATAAAAAATGTTGTTTAAAACAAGTTAGGTGGGATTACGACCCAGATAGAAGACAAGCAAAGTAGAGGAAACATTTCAATGAGTAGGAAGTCTAGGAAGTTCACAGGCTTTGAGCTAAACCACAGTTATTACAGATATTATACATTTTAATAATGAAGGTACAAAGTGAACACTGTGGACTACAACGAATAGCTCACTTTCTTAGCTCCCGTTGGGAGGATTAGGTCACCTGAATAAACCTGGACACAAATTCCTTCTTTGTTCACTAATGGAGACGTTATGAGTTTCTCAAAAGGCAAAAGCAGTTCTAAATAGCAGTAATCGAACCATGTAAATAACTTGAAACTAATTACACACACAGAATTAATGGTCTTGTTATTACAAACTGCTGCCTAATTTAAATAAATTTCTTTAATCAATTCTCGAATGCTTCCAAGACCTCTTTAGTGTGTAAAATTGTGGAACTAGTCGTTTTAATAGTATTTTTTTGTATAATATAATTTCTAACAAATGACGATTATTTCCATAAAGACAATCAAAATACAAAAAGAATCCATTCAATTACAACGTCAACACTCTAATCAGAATCCGCAGGTAAAATGTATTAATGCACTCAGCTGATGACTGATGTGGTTGAAAAAGTGTTATTATTCCGGTATGACTATCTGTGTATTTGAGTTCACCTGATCTCAATAACAGCACGAGTTATTCAAAATCAAGAATGATTGTAGTGATTGTAGTACTCAACCTTAGATGTATAAGATGTAGGTTTACCATCTTATTCATAAGGACTATCACTATTTCCAGCATTTTATCTTATCAAGGATACGTTATACAAGGTCTTTGTGAAGAGGCCTAAGAATAAAGCTGGATATATAAATATATATATATATATATATATATATATATATAAAAGAACCTCGATACGAAAAATTTAAATTTTTACAGTTAAATTTTAATGAGACTTTCAAACATTTGTGTTGGAATTTTGATCCTTAGTACAGCCAAAACTACCTACTCCCTTGTGCATGCAACGAATCCTGTCAGCTGTGTAACTTTTAGATTTTGTTATCCCGTAAAAATTACAAATATTGAAATATTACGTTTATAAAAATGTTTTGAAGGTTCCAGACCTTCTATCGCAATTGGTTACAGCATCGGTTGCGTTCTACATTTGCTTCTCTCATCAGGCTAGAATAGTGATCCTGTAACTCGAAGTCGCTTACATTTGTTATGAGCAAAACGCTCCCGCTTAAGTGAAGTGATCAAGTTAGCTGAAAGCCTCTAGTCATATCTAAAACATTTCCTTCATTTCATGGGTCCGCATGAAGTGGTTCCCTCGTAGACATGATAATAACTAATGAGTTAATAGCCTTCGCAGTAGTATCAAGGGAAGGGAAGTAGAAGCATTTAAAATTATTTAAAACATGACACACGACGGTAAAGCAAAATTTCTCTAACATTCAAATTGACAATGAGATTATACTGATGTAGATCTCAGGAGCAGGATAGCGCCCGACTATTCTACCCCCCCCCCCCTGGTAGAAGATGATTGAACCATAGTTCATAAGCACAACATTTAAGACGTGTCAACTTGTATAAATTTGTGACAGATTGAAATGATGATTGTTTTACCTATTCTAAAATCTAGGACTGCCACCAGAAAAAAATATCACCTACCTGAGTGTAAACCTAGAGCATTACAATAGCCAAGACGTTCATGCTTTTATGTAACCAGTTTCTCCCCGACAGTTTTAAGTAAATTAGAGTAAATTTAAAAGTACACCTAATTATTGCAAGCCACTAGGAATTTCATGAGCCATAAACGCGAATCTAAAAGAGCTTTTATTGTATTAGCAATTAGTGAGTGCGGCAGAAGGGACAGGTAGTCGCCTCGCACTCACGCCCCCCTCACTCACGAGTGCAGAGGGTCGGGACCAGCTAGCCGGGCACCTGACGTATTCCGTCCTGGGTTATTCAGCGACATCTTAAAAACTCACAACCAAGCAAGACTCTGCGAAAAATTCACTGTATTATACTTTGCTTCGTGTCATTTTTCTCGATATAACGTTTACAATCAATTTCATCATATACTAATCAATGTTTAGGGAAAACTATTTAAAAAAAAACACAAATCCGAATTTGATTTAGGAAATGCATTAGTTCAGCGCGTCTGTAAATGTTAACTTACCTGGGTCCAGCTGCAATTCCTAATTGCTAATGCTATTGATAAACTTTCCGGATCAACTATTCTGAAAACAAATCATTGGTGCCTTCATCCAAGGTATCAAAACACCTCAGACCAATTAATTATCAGGAATAAAAGAGATTAGTACATGTTTGGCAGTACTTTCTAACCACGTGGACCATGAAGCGGGTTCGTAAATATGATTCTTAGTTACAAAGTTCCACCAAGAACCACGAGGTCTTGCTCTGGAGTGGGTAAAATCAATAGCAGGAAGAAATAGAGGTAAACCCACGAGACCCAAAGTAGAAAGTAAATTTCAAACACATTCATGACAACAAGAACATAAAAAAGATGGGATATTATTTCATTTAGACAATCTGAACAAACAAAAAGTAGTATTCTTTTAACGCGTTTGAATACCAGAGACGCCAAAAGACCAAAACTTTAGCTTAGCACCTCACGTGACTGCTATTAAACTACATATTAGATCGTGATTAGTGATTTTGGATAACTTAATTGCCTCTTTAAGTTCTTTCAGTATTTTGTAACAAATACTTACGTACTCATTCCTCCGATGAAATTGCGGGAAGGCTAAAATATGTTACACTGTGCTTATTTATATAGGGGTGCTGAAAAGTCATGAAACGGTAAAGTGTCTTGTGTACTCGTTATACGTACAAACATAAACCTTTCTACAGTGACATAGAGCATAAACGTTTTGATGCTATTAATAGCTCTTCACCACCTCTGGGAGATGGCTCGTAAGGAGTCGGTGTAAAATCTCAAATGCAAGCATAGATCGATGTGCATACCATTTTAAAGGTCTTAATTAGTAGAACATCATGCCGCAAATTAGACCTCAAAAGGGTAATCGTAAACAAAATGGCGGCGCTCGATAGTTCCAATACTGATGTTTTGTGCACGTTCAACAATGGCTTCACTTTATAGTAACCATATCAGATGAAGCTACAAAACTTCACACATGATTGCTGTACACAAACATCTACTTTAACATGTTGTTCAGTATCCTGGAATCTTTCTATGGGAACGGTCCACAAGGGGTCAGTAGACAATCGTTAATGAAAGGATACGTTGATATGCACATCATTTTAAAGGGCTAGCCAAGCAAAGAAGTATGCCGCAAACCGCACTTCATGAGCGTTATCCGTTTCAAAATGGTAGCGGTTTAAAGATTTTTAAAGTAAACCGTAAATTCAGCGGTAAACTTAGGAAGTTGCTTTAATTAGTTTACTGTCACATTAAAGATTGTGAGTGGAGGAGTACAGAAGATATTAGACCGTTTCACACACGCAATCCAGTGGTAAGGCTATGTTCTCAATATCTCGTTAATTTTGTATATAGTTTGGATCACAAAACCGAAGAAACTGTGAGGTAAGCCTTCTACTACGACAATTAGCTGATCCCTAAAATAATAAGACCGTAACAGAATCCCGGGAAACAGGTTGGCCAAAATGTTCAGTTCGGTTGTAGAGACACTCACTAGGTGTGAAGAAGAACACGGTACAAGTCAACGTAATCAAAGGAAGGCGCCCTAAGAGCATTAGACGTTAGACGTCCCAGTATGGTTTCCCGACCTCGTAAGTCTCTTTCGCTACACCCACACTGGTAAAAACTGAGGTAGGGTTCGTTCAACTGTGAGTGCAGAAACATGCTCTCCTTTGGGAGACTGATAGTGAAAAAATTGCTGAGCGAAAGCTAATAAATGATAGGATAGTTTATTTTGTGATCATTAGTCTTGAGTTATAATTCAAACAAGGATATAAAAATTAAGAGACAACATTACAGTCACTCCATGAAATTATGATCTTGGTTGGATTCTCCACAAAATTTCAAGATATCACCTATCATCTGGAGATACGATATAATAATACTTGACATTTAATCCCTAAGTATTAATTTGGGAATACTCATTTTACCCGTGAGCAACTCAAATGAATTCAATTAAATTCATTTTATTTTGAATTTTGACAATAATACATTGTTTTGCAACGTCAGTTTTTAAAGTTAAAATTCTAATCTAATATTTACATCCATCCATACTTACAAGCATCACACACACACACGCGCAATCATTTAATTTGGTACACCAGATCCGTAATTTGGCTGATTTTAGGTCAATACCAATTAGTTATCCCAGCAACTCTCCATAAACTCATCAACCGAGTAAAACGCATTTGCCACCAAATGGCACTTCAGTCGAGCTCGAATGCGATTTAGATTATCTTCTTGTTTGGTGCATTCAGGGTGTTTGATTTTGTTGATCGTCGAAATTCCTCAAGAGAGGAAATAAAGTTCAAGTAAAAATGAACTGTAGGTAGCTACCAAGACTGTTGATAAATTCTGTGTTTTTGACCATAAATCCATTAAAAATTAGTTACTGTCTAATATATTCGTATGTTTGAATGCTTCACTGTAAGTTGCACCACAGTAAACTCTAACATTGTTATCGAAATCATCTGTTTCAAAGGAAAAGACAACTGAGAATGGGTTTTGTTGCTCATCGAAATTCCTCAAGAGAGGCAATAAAATTCAAGTAAAAATTAATTGTAGGTAGCTACCAAGACTGTTGATATATATCCTGTGTTTTTACCATAAATCCATTAAACACTAGTTACTATCCTAATATATTCGTACGGTTTAATGCTTCACTGTAATTGCCCAAGTACACTCGAAGGTTGTCGAAATCAGCTGTTTCAAAGGAAAAGACTAATAGTGAAAACATTCACCACATTTGAAATTATAAGATTTAAAAGCCAACACTGACGTTGTGTTCTTTTACACTGTACCAGTAGCCAAGCACACAAGAAACGTGTTATCTAAGGAATGCGAAGCTCAGCGTTTCCCAGTACGCGAAACACCTCCAAGGTCAACATGCCGACTCAGACCATCTAGATAAGGCACACTGCGCAAATGTCTCTGCCTCATTGTGTTGTTTATTAACAATATCTTACAGAAATGTATTACTTAAAAAATGCTTTTGACATAGATTGTATTTACAATATTTTTAATACAGTTAGTTAGCTTAATTTACGATGAAATATTTTAATTAATGTTTTTTACGCCTGATGAAGAGGACAGATTGCAATCCTCGAAACGTAGTGTTATATTTTTACATATAACGATGCCAAATGTCCGCAACCCTATCATGCTTTTAATGTTCGGGCAATTTTTCATTCCCACTGTACACGGGTTCAAATGATACGTAAGAAGATAAGCTAAAACACTATATTTGAGATTAGTAGCCGTGATGGCCAAATTAGTATTTTCGTCTTCACAATAATAGTATAATAGGTATTAAAGCAGACTACGATTTCAGTCCAGCCGAAGTCGGACGTTCCGACGTTGTTAAGAGATAGAAGGTTAACAGCCAATTTACTCATATTAAGCGGACATACTCGTATTTATGAAGCGATAGTTATCTTTTGAATCCTTCATAAGGATACGTGAAATTCGTTAGAATAATAAATTGATTTTTGGGTGCGAAATCTTCAATAATATTTCTAAAAGAAAAATAGTTGTTTGAAAACATTATTAGCCTACACATACTTGGAATAAAAAAACACATTAATGAGTATAAAAAAACAATAATTATTCTTCCGTACGTAGTTCAAAAACAATTGTTTTTTTTTTCAAGGAGCCGAGACCTAATTTGCATTGAATAAGCACAAAACATGTTTTTTCTCAAAATTTAGTGAGAAATTTCCTCTAAGATAGAGAAACTGATTGTCATCTAGCGCTAGTTTTGGTGCAAATAGAAGAGTATCAAAAGGGTTAAACATATTAAATAATAATATTTCTAAAATTATTTTTTTTTACACAAACGCAATTTAATGTTCAATCAGGGTCAACTAACCTTATAAAGAAAGACCCTTAAAATGATGACTTTCAAACTATCTACCTAGTTATATATGACAGTGATATACCTATTATTTATGTTTCTGACGGTCGGTATCAACATCAGTAAAGTATAATTTGAGAAAAAAATTATCATTTATGGTTTTAACTCCTTTAATGGTCACCCTTCCATTTAGACTTCCATCAAAAGTAGTTCGGCTGACTATCTACTTATTTCTTAGGAAAATTCTTCTATTGATTTAAAAAAACAGTTTTTCATTAAACGATGCAATTTGGCTCTTGATTGCTAGCATATTACAACACGTTTTAGTGTAGAAGATATTGTTTGAAGCATTCGTTTAATAAGAGATGAAATAATGATAAAAACATTTACTTAGTACCCAACTACAGAATTTCCCGCCCATGTTCCGTGGAAGGTTCAGAACAAAAACTGAAATAGAAGTGGAAAAATTGGCGAACATTTGTCTGTAACGCCGAATCGTGGCACACCATTTCCTTAATGGCCCCGATTCAGCAACTCTGAACAGATTTCTTACTTTGCCACCACGCGTTGAAAAATTTCACCCCGATATATCTTGTAATCCTTTTTTATATTTATATATATTTTCAGATAATAAATTAATGTAAATTTAATTTTCCACAGACGCATCAATAATGGATAAATCGATACATTTTGCTGATATATAAGTTGATATGAAACAAACAAACTACATTTAATATATGCACGGTTAAAATGGGTTTTAATTAAATATAACAAGCTTACTAGCTTGAAACGAGTGAGTTATACGACATAAAAAGCTCTATTGTACAATATCATCCGTAACATTAATAATGCACATTCAGAACCCAATAATTTAATAAAAAATAAGTAATTACAACAGAAAAAATAACACAGCCGCGCCATGATGGATATGAATGTTTTATCAGGCATCATATTAACATGCATATTTAATTACGAATAATTACACAAAATGCAATACAAATACGTTTTCAGATATTTTTGCTTCTCTTTAACATGATAATTGTACAGTATTGGTCAGGACATAATCTACACTTTATGAATTATGTATATCATCATCCCTCATTTAAAAAAGTCATATAGAAAAAGTACAAATTCGTACTCGTGTGATCAGTCAGACATAAATAGTAATCCTAACAGTTCTACCAAGTGCTAAACACGTAGTTGAATAAAAAATTAACAGGGTTGCTACAGGAGTCCAATAATGAAATTCCCTGACTTTTCCCTGATTTCCAGACCAAATTTTTCATTTTTCCCTGACTTCTTTCGACGCAATCCCCAGGGTTTTTGGCTGCCTGCTTCATGCGCCGCGTCGTCTGCAGGCTTGGACTCGGCGCGGCGGCAGTAAGTTTATTTGTGTAAAGGGATTTTATATTTTTCCCTGACCAACGTCGAAATTCCCTGACTTTTCCCTGACTTGAGACCAGATTCCCTGACTTTTCCCTGATTTCCAGTCCTGTTTTTTCCCCTGACTTTTCCCTGATTTCCCTGACCTGTAGCATCCCTGTATGAGTAAACTCAATAACCCACTAGAAAATTTGTTTCAGAGTCAAAGTGCATCATAGAGAAGATCTATCTACAGACTTACACCATTATCATCTTACATATCGAAAAAGTAACCATTGCTAGCCACAAATTGAGAACGCTTGGCATCCTTTGTGATTTTTCCGCTTAGGTGAAATGTTTTTGGTAATTAGTTGAAGTTATTTTACATGCAGCAGTAAACAAACAGGGCAATTCCTTAATATGTTTATAAAATTATGTTGAAATGCTAAAAACTAAATACTTAGGAATTCACGATGGATACAAAATTGACGTTTTCAAATAAAAATACACACAAACTGTAAACAAATGCGTGTTTTAATAGCAGCGGTACATGGAGGAATACGTGTAACACGCACAGAGTAAAGAATACAACGCCAGAAATTGGAAAATGCATGTTTGATGTTGACAGTATTGCGCCTAGTATTGCGTGTAATGGTACCTTCCCAAGATGACCGAAACCAGAAGGCTCCAGTTACAAAAATTACGTGGCACCAAAAAGTTAATTGATATTATATTCATTGATGCTTCTTATAGTCTCTCTGTATATATAGACATCACACAGTTTCGCTGTATCCGGTTCTGCTTTGTTGCATTTCTAACGATTACTATATGCTAAAATTTAAAAAAAAATGTGCTTGTGTGTAAAATGTGCTTTGCTTTAATTCAAGGATTGAGTTACAATTTAAATGTAAAACTATCTTGTGATTAATATTTCAACAGAGATTTGGGCATCGCAGACAGAAGAATACGTGAAAACCCAGAAATACCTCTACCAATATGGTGATCTGGAGAGTTCCCAACTATTCATATTCCACTCTGCTACAACTGAAATAGGGAACCGCGCCAAAATCTTAAATCACATCACTCCTATACAGAGAGAGAGAGAGGGACTGTTAAAACAAAGAGTAAAGTACCCGTTCTGGCACAGTCGGCTGAAAGGTACATTGCATGTGCGTATTTCAAGACATATTTGAATACAATATAACAATGTGTGGTTGTAATCAATAGAGAATTGCGAAACTTATTGTTTAAACCCGTCCTACTGATAGTTACGTAAGTTATTGCATATTCATATCTATGTATATGGACGTAATCAAGAAAAATTAAATACGTTTCTAACGTCTATTGTAACACAAAGTGGTTTAAAGACATAATAATTCAATAGGACTGCTTAGTACTATATATAATACATTATACCGGTTTGTCAGATAAGTTAAGATAAAAGGGTACAGAAACAAAAATTTCTTTAAAATTTTGTACGGTTTCTAATAAACACTTCATTCATGTTTATATAGTACGAAACCACAGCTGGAATTTTGTCCAAATCTACACGGCGAATACTCGTATATACGGAATGAATGGTTTACATTCATAATCGTTGAAGATGTGTACAACTTAATAACAACCAAAAATAACGCTATGAGAGAGATCAATTAGGCAGATTTCTGTTCAATCTACCTGGAAATCAAGAATATGATGAGGCATGAATATGAAAGGTGGTATAACATACCATTGGGTTGTGGGTGTTTCCCTTATGAATAAAATTAGTTGATAGATAAGTCGTAACCTCAATATTATAATTTATTTTGGTAATAATAATCGATTTAAATCTTTTCCGATCTTTCCGTGCATGTGAAAGAACATACCATTGGGTTGTGGGTTGTTTCTGTTATGAATAAAATGAGTTGATATAGAAGTCGTAAACTCAATATTGTAATTTATTTTTGTAATAATAATCGATGTAAAAGTTTTCAGATTCTTCCTTTAAAACTTACTCGGAGCTAAACTTATGGGCGCCACTTGTTTCTTTCACATCTACGTCCTCCGCAGGATCGCGGCGTTTATTGATTTGTCAAAGCTGAGCGAAGGGATTTCCGGATAGGGCATACTATTCAACTCATATAATTAGTGTTCTCGCTACCTTTACCTAATTTTGGAGGATCGACACATGGGCCTACTAACTTTAAATATCAAGGATGTCCCACTAATATTCCACGTAAGAACAATCCTTCAGTAATCAGGTAGGAACGATACAAGCGTGCCCGCACATTATACGTAGGTGCTATGGGATTCCGCGAACACGCTCTATTGGGTCTCTGTACTTCAATCAGAGGGCCAGGCCCTTGATTCAAGTACTTGAGTCGGTGCTTGAATATTGATTACGCCCTACAAGCATTATCTTGGTAGGAACTAGATCTTCACACATTGTCACCAATACGCTTTTGGCAGTTAACAAAATATTATGGAGTTGATTACAAAGAGGCAAACTACAACGTACTACCACTTATTTTCCAGAGTTGCATCTTAATTCAATAACACGAATAAAGACAATCGCATACGCATACATCTTTTGACAGTTTTGTCAAGTTAAACAGAAAATTACGAAGTTATCAGTTGTTAAAAGTTGGCCTTGGCAATAACATTACGGTTAGTTACGGTCCACACTGTTCCTTGTCTCAAAATACACGCATGTAGGCAGTTTGTTTGCGTTGGCGAACTCGAACTTGACGCAACGCAAGTTCGTTTGTAACAACCAAACGCTACGAGTTGTTTCTTGTTAGAGGACTTCCGCCTTATCGCAACCTAAGCTAAATCCAGTTAACTGATAGATCACAATCGAGAAGAGTCACATAGAACCAAATTTGATAATATCGAGGTAGTTCAATTCAACGAAAATTCGGTTAACACGGAATAATATTCATAAAATCGTTTTGATAATGAAAACATGTGTGCGCCTTTACAGCCACGATTTTACATGGACCTATGTTTAATTTGCATTTCACTATACGTTAATTTATCTATGCAAGTAAAACACAAATAACTTACTTAAAATATATTCGATTAAGGCGGATTTTCGGTTAATCGGGATTCGGCTAATCGGAATTAGGTTAATTGGGATTCGGTTAATCGAGATTCGGTTGATCGAGATTCGGTTAATCGATACTCTTGTGTATCGGGGAAATCATGGCATTTACTAGTATGTTCGTTTACACTACGTCCATGCAATCTGGGTTTAATTACTTAGCTGAATGAGACGTTACAACTACAAGAAAAATCACAACCGAGGATCTCTGGGTAGAACGTCAACCTCAACAGGTGGGACAAGATTTAACACGAGCCGGCAGTATTCAATGTAGATACACCGTCCACGTGTGTGTTTTACTTCATTTCCAAAGTTACCGCACATCGATAGTCGCCCGATGTCGGACAATCGTTACCCATATGGTGAGTGAGGCAGGCATTTGTTCACGTGTCTCAGCGGAGCCTGCATGTACTTGGCGGACTGCCAGACACGACTGCGGCATTCCCTGCCCTCCATGGCCCGTCTTGCGATATAAATACTCGTCTCAAGGTTCCGTTCCCACATCTTCTGGAGCGTCCCAATCGCCGACACTAGAACCTCCACCCTGCACTAGGGCGTCTCTTACAGCTGTGATCTCAGTTGTATACTTCAAAATGGTCTCATATCTTATGATTGATATAGAACATTTCAATTTAAGGTGCACACATTGCTTAATCTCAATATCTTAAAGAAACTAAAACATCGTTAACCCATAGTTATATTGATCGATTTCCACAAGAGCATAAGGTCTTTCTACAATCTGGGCTGATAAAAATACGTATAGAAGATACGTATCTGCAGTAATGAAGACTTGACTCCACATCGCATTAAGTTAATAACGTGAAAAAAATGATAGCATTTACAAAATTGCGGTAACTGGATATTCTCTTTTATTGCAGCGTCCGTTATCTGACGCTGTCTCAGATTCGACACTTGGAATCTGGAGTCTTGTTCGTCTGAAGAGATCCAAAGAAAGTCGACGACGAAAAAGCTCAAAATGAAACATTTACATCGTTTCGACTTCGATGTGATGGACACGATCTCTAAGCACGGTAGAGCAACCGAGTTTTCTACACATAACGTAGCTATGGTAGGAAGGGTAGAATCCCCTCCAAAAATGAATTTTGAGTTTAGCTCCAGTTCACCTTCCTTTTCTTTTTCGTCGTCAACTTTCTTTGGATCTCTTCAGACGAACATGACTCCAGATTCCAGGAGTCAAGTCTGAGACAGCGTCAGATACCAGACGCTTCAATGAAAGGGAGGTGAACTGGAGCTAAACTCAATATTCAATTGAACCAAACCTTCCTACCATAGCTACGTTATGTGTAGACATTCTCCTTGGACATTTGGAACCCCACATTCGACTACTGCGCTCTATTACTATCAGTTTCAGACGTTCTAACCAAACCAGTAGCATTTAACCGACATACTAAAATATTTTAAGGGAAAAGGAACAAAACCATTTGCAAATTTTTAAGACCTCCGCGGAAATTCAACCCGCGACCTATCGATTTAATAACCACAGCCTCCGCTACGTTGAAGGCCATTCGACGATACTACGCTGCGAACAGACATCCTTGGTACAGACTAGGGCACCGCCAAAACTGAACTATTTGTGTCAAACTATAAATAATTAATTAAATTTCTCAACTACAACATCTAAAAATGTAAAGTATATATTCATCTACATAAAATACTATTACATAAATAACGTATGATGCACTGAGTATGAAAAAAAAATTGATTCAAAAAGAAAATCAATTATTAAAAGAGATTAAAAAGGAAAATTGAAAAGAAAGGCTTGACGCAGTTCACACAGAATTTGGTCTATATTCGTCGTGTAACTTAGTTATCATTCATAATTAAAGCAAGTAAATTGGTACAATCAAGTTATTGCGAACCTTATCTAATGTTATTGTAGTCTATTGTGACGTATAACAACACGGCGTTTTAGTGTAGTCAGATTCATATTATAATGATGAATAAGGTAGAGATTGTAACGCTCAGTCGTAAATTGTATTGTAAATTAAAATTGAAGACTATTACTTGATAAATTATGGTTCATGCGATAGTCAATAAATGCCATCCTGGTATATAAAGACACTCTAACATCCTGTAACTGGAGTTCGAATTTCAGTTTAGGCACAACATTTTCAAACGGTAACATGTCATATCGTCGTTTAATCACTAATTTCTCAGGAGCCAAAAAAAGTGTCTGAAAAAAGCGCAAACTTTTATGTCCCCATTAGTGATAATAATTGTATTACGTAATAAATTAGTACTGTTACATTTTTAATATACTATTTTAAAGGGAATTTTATAATTTATAAAGGATAATTACCTTGATACACGTCCCATGAAAGTGTCTTGTTGGAATGAAAATTAAATTACGCCCTAGTTGGTAAACTAACACTTGATTAATTATTAAGACACATTTTCGGTTGCAACAATAATTGCAATCTTTTCGGATTATAATGTTACTTATTAGTAAACTAATGTGTAGTACATCTCTTTAAAGTAATGTAAGCCTAGTCTAAAGTATCGTGGTAAAAGGTTCAGGGCTAGAAATTCAAAATATTATAAGAAACCCATTACGTATAAAGTAGTAAAATGAGCTCTTTTCGTAAAAGACTTAGTAAATTGATTGGGTAACAAACAATTATCGATCTATAGTAGTATTAATGTAGGGCTTGGAAGAACAAAACCAAACCATACAAATGTCATACTTCTACTGAAGTTTTGATACTAATTTTCACCTAGCACAAGATACATTGTTGTAGGAGTCAGCGTGAATTAGCTTAGGATACAATAACGATTAGACACATCTGTGTTCAATTTAACATTCGGATTATTTGTAAACAATTATTTCAAATCTTCAGATATAGTAGTCATCAATCACGTTTCACAATAATTACATTTTACATATCTGTCTCTAAACAATCCATATTTTCTCTTCAATATAGACTTAATATAAGAATTAAGCTAAACCGGCCGTACAAGAAAAGAAAGGTTTTTGAATGAAAAGGGTTTTTACCTTTGAACCAGAGCCATTGTCAATGATCATCTCGATGTTAGACCATTCTGGTGGTGTACAACTCTTAGTAGTAAGAAAGCAACACAAAGGATTCATCGTGATTGACCTATCGCAACTTAAATACCCACCGATATAAACTTGCATCATAGAGGCGGTGGAATCCGTCCGACCTGTCCTCCTCGCTGTGTCGTGTCGTCGTGCTTTCCCTTTCCTGGGTCGGTGTCCTTGCAGCAGTCCACACACGTGTACAGCGACCTCCGACAAGCCTGGGAGCTTTTACTTGCTCGTCTATTCCTTTACTATACACTCCAACACAAGATTGTTGTGTATGAAGACATTGTACCATTGCTACAGTATAACCACCGCTGCCAAGCCTCTAACTGTAAGAATTACTTGCTCGTACATTTCTTTACTACACAATCCAACACAAGATTGTTGTGTATGACGACAATGTACCATTGCTACAGTTCGACCTCAGTCAAACCTGGAAGCGTTTACTTGCTCGTATATCCCTTTACCATACACTCCAACACAAGATTGTTGTGTATGACGACAATGTACTATTGCTACAGTTCGACCTCAGTCAAGCCTGGAAGCTATTACTTGCTCGTATATTCCTTTACTACACACTCAAACACAAGATTTTTGTGTATGACGACACTGCACCATTCCTACAGTACGATCTCCGCTAAGCCTGGAAGCTTTTACTTGCCTGGAATATATTCCTTTACTAAACACTCCAACACAAGATTGTTGTGTATGATAAACACAGTACCATCCTTACAGCGACCGCCGTACTCCTTTACTACTCACTACAACACAAAATTGCTGCATATGCCTTACCTGTGCCATTGCTACAGTTCGACCTCCACCAAGCCTGGAAGTTTTTACTTGCTCGTATATTCCTTTACTACACAATCCAACACAAGATTGTTTCGTATGATAACACAGTACCATCCTTACAGCGACCGCCGTACTCCTTTACTACTCACTACAACACAAAATTGCTGCATATGCCTTACCTGTGCCATTGCTACAGTTCGACCTCCGCCAAGCCTGGAAGTTTTTACTTGCTCGTATATTCCTTTACTACACAATCCAACACAAGATTGTTTCGTATGATAACACAGTACCATCCTTACAGCGACCGCCGTACTCCTTTACTACTCACTACAACACAAAATTGTTGCATATGACTAACCTGTACCATTGCTACAGTACGACCGCCGCCGCCCAGCCTTCAACTGTAATCTTTACTCACTAATATATTCGTGTACTAAACACTCCAACACAAGATTGTTGCGTACGACAACTATGTATAAGTCATTGTAAAAGGAATAAAAAATTTTGAAGGATATCTTGCTTAAACGTATTTCTTTTCAAAAGTTTAAATCCATAAACCATCCGACACAGATTTACTTATAAACAAACAGAAGTATTACGTAAGTTTTTACATCCAGTTTAATAACTGTTTTAAAGGTAACAGTTTTAAATAAGATTTCACACGAAATACCATTCCGAGTGTACCTTTTGATCTATTACCATTTAAAATTTCATGTAATATTCATTTTTTTGGGAGTATGATAAAGTGAAATAAAGGAAATTTACAGCAGATTAGAATAGTATGATGTTTCTTTAATAGTGTAAACATTCTTTGTTTACCACCAATCGTCTTACATATGATTTTTAATGTAAAAACTTTAACGTTTTTAGAACACTCTTTAATATTATATTTTTAAATTATATATCATGTGTCAGGTTTACATTCGATCGCGTTTATTTTAGAACCCAGGACCGACAGTTTTAGCATATCTGGTACCCACAATCCGATATACAAGTTGAAACAGATTCCCAGTATGTGATTTAGGGATATAGCATATATTCTTTGTTATAGCTCCGATCGTTCTCCTTAAACGTTAGGACAACTTATCACAGTAAGCATGTGTACTGTCTACTTGAATTATGGAACTTAAACTTATTTGAACTTGACATAGGCACGTCTGGAGTTTCGTACTACAAATTGTATCTGACTACTTTTGGTTATATTTATGGAGAGGATGATTTAATCTATTCACAGCTTTTGTCACCTATCTCGAATAGACGATGTTACGAATCAGCCGGCGTTTACTGTTGTTACTTATTTCGTGAAAACCCATATAATTTTTATACAACTGGAAACGTGATTAAAAGCTGATGCATGTCTTTCTGGTTTATTTTGACATCAGAGACAGTTTCAAAGATAAAAAGATTTCCATTTCGTAAGTCGTTGTAACTAATGCTTGATCCTTTTTCCATAATGTTATTGTGCGGTAAATGCTACGAATAACAAATAAATTGTAGATGAAGATTTATGTTTCCAAATTAACAAATCATGATTTTCAAGTAGTATTTTCCAGTCAATGTTACCTAAAACACATTAAAAGAAAACATAAAACCAAACATGTTCTAAAAATCAAATAAGTCTAGAACGCTTTCGATATCTACGAATGTTCCATGTATGCACATAATTATCTTACGTACACCCTCCACCCTTTATTTTTACAACCGGTGTTCATATCTTTGACTTACAAAAAATGTTAAATTTTTTTTAAAAATTTTTATTGCTGTTTACATCATGGTGTTCTCTAGTATATGAAGTATTTTTTTTTTTTTTATAAGTAAACCTCCATTATTTCCTACATGCCTCCCATACCGCTTCATGACTGTTACGAGTTTTAATTTCTTGCTCGAAAATGTTACGAACAGTTCATAATAAAAACTGACCAAGCCTTCAAGTAATGAGTTTTTCAATGCCAAACTCGAGGAAGCAAGGAAAACAAACAGAGATATTATTTAACAGATGTTACGTTATGTTCTTAAACCTATTTGATGATTATTTATCAACATTTGATACAGACTCTATACAACCAACAACACGGACTCCACACACGGATACCCTGTCAGATCGCTCTAGATCCACGATAAGAACACAATCTGCCGGTAAATACGCAATGCTCTAATGCTGCCAGACGCGCCGGAACTGGGTTAAACTAACGTCATAACGAACCAAGCGAATCACCGGCATTGTTAGTTTATCGTGCTCGCTTAACTGTTTACTCTGCCGGATTGAAGCTCACGAATTATAAAGCGGCCTTTAACTAGGGACTGGCGGTTTTCATCACGGGTTCGGTTTAACCACTCTGCAAAGGTGGTTACTACTGAGAGGCACACAGATAGGAGTCGACAGTGATCCTCAATGACGTCATGTACACTAGAAACGTTCTAACTACAAATCTGAATTCTTCTGAAAGGAAAACATAATTGCAAACGCACAGTGGTGTATCTAGAACTTAGGAAAAAGGGATACCGACCGGCGAAGGAAACATAATGATTTCGAACGGGCTCTAGCAAAAATTCTAAGGTCCATCCCTGCAGTATTTCAAAAAAATGAAAGCAATGCTTGGGGATTATAAGTATTGGATATAGTGTTTAACGTGTACAGAAGAAATCTTTCTCGACATATATTGGAAAATGATGCATTCACATTTTTGTTCTTTAGTAGTTTCATAGCAGAATAATAAAAGTTCCGGTGAGCTAGGAAAGATACAATGCTAAAGAGTGCTGAAAGCACATTTTGTTACCGTGTTTTTTCACATCGACTTTCCACCAATCTATTAATTTTTTTTACTTTTTGAATAAAAAAATCACACATAAAAATCTCGTCCGCAGTTTTTATACATTTTTATGTATTCTGTTTATTTTTATTTTTTCTCGTCGGTATCATCGTTACCTACTAAGACTAATGTAAAAATATTCGGTAACGCTCAGCCAAATCCCAAGGGATGACATGCACCATCATCGAACTCATGATAGCATGTTGGAACCAATGGGCTCTATGGTGTTTCCTCTTATAAAAGTTAAGCTTTATTCAAACTTACAAGTCAAAAGGTTGATTAGTTTTCGAGCTATCGTGCGGCGACAGACAGACAGATAGACGGACAAAAATAAAAATTATCTAATTCCTCGAGCTTTGGACTTGGCTAACGCTCAACCAACAATCATTGAAATTACACAATTTTATACTAAATTTAATTAAAATTACCATGTGAAAAGGCTCTGTTATGTTTAGTTTAGTTTATGGTAACAGGTACTATGATAACTTCCATAAAATCCAAAGGATTGACTACTTTGAGTTTCACTACTATAAAAAAGAAAGAAAAACATGCAGGTTAATTAGTAACATATCATTTAAATTTAAATTAGTTCGATTGTAACTAATTCGGACCTAACTAAAGAATAGGTGTAAGCACTGTTATTAAATCATAAACAAAAACAATTTAGACTTAACTGTTAACGAATTGTTAATCATATACTATTTAGTCGTAACAGAAGGTTCTATAACACTGGACGTAACACATACCGCAAACGCTAACCAAAACTTTACAATGCCATGTGATCAAACATTACAATGCCATGTGATCCGTTAATAACGTTGGGGTTTCTCTGTAACGTTAATGACTGTTTTCCACACATGTTATTTTCCAACTTATATTTCAACATCAATAAAGTGATAGGCCTATTGTCATTAATCAAGAGAAACTTCACACTGAGTAGATAAAACATTGATAGCAATTCTGTCTTAGTTGACAGTTCCCATTAAAGAAATTCTAAACGAAATTGTAATTATTTTTTTAAATTTAATCTTAATCCCTTTTGATACTATTACATGTATTAATTGTACAGTGCATTTGACACACGATTCAGTATACATTATTCTTAGATGTCCTGTGTGTCTAAGAAATAAATACATTTTTCCTGCATTTGAAACTGAACTTTTAAACTGAAACCTTTCTCCCAAGATTCAAAATGATTTCTTCGAATTGTTTTAGGAGATCCGGCAGCAGCACGGTTTATATCGCTGGACTTTGGATCTGAATGACAAATAACGTAGGTTCCAATCCTGTCGGTGGCCGTACTACAAAAGTACTCTATCGACCCTTATTCTGTTTGACAAGATCAGCGCTCACGAGGATGGAATGCTAAAAAGAAGATTGGCCTCTCCTTGTACAGATAAAAAAGCGACAATCAATATAACATGTCATACATATCAATTGGTTGTCTCTAAATCCACACTGAGCCAAGTCACTCTGTAAGGTATGTTCAGGTCAATAATCGTGCAAAACGGTTCACATGTCCTTCCTTAACCAACAGACGGAAAACTACTTTCCTTCTAGTCTTGGTTCGGAAAGCCAATTTGTACTCTAGAAGCATACAACCTGCTTTTTCTTGAATTCGATAGAGAAAATCTTACTAAGAAAGAAATCATCACCAGCCACGTTAGTTTGGGTGGAGGTCAAAATAGAAAGGCATCAGAGGTTTAAAAATATAAAAAGATAATTTGTTCCTCAATGGTCAACTAATGGTCAAGCTTGGTGTACTCAAAATTGACAATCAAGCAGGCACATGAGTAATAGTTATATTACAATCAGACAACCAGGCGAAGGGACTGAGAGTCGCCACTTTAATGGCCTATAACTAGTTATCTGACGCTGATTTAACTTTTAATAGGTGTCTTGTCCAACGGTTTTAAGTGAATAAAGTTAAGAAAACAAGCTGTGACAACCCCTTTGACATGACACCCTTCCAATTTGACCTCCCATCAGAGCTAGCACTGACTGCTATTGGTCAATTTTCTCCTTATGGGGAATTACTGTATCGCTTCCAAGAAAAACTAGGTTGTGTGCTTACCCAGTAGAAACTCACTCTGGGCTCCTGGACTATTCATTCAATTACCAAACACGCCATTTAAAGATCATTGTTCAAGTTGTCATCAATATTATGTATAACAAATGATGTACGACTTAAAACATTGGTTTCGTACACTTCCCGGTTAAATACAAGTAAGCGGTACATGGAGACATGGTGTACTGAAAGTGGGGTAGGGGAATACGCTTGTAGAACAATCTCCAGAATGTTCGGGCCATTACACCGCGACAGACAACCACTCCCAGTTATCGGTGCCGACAGCTATTGGCGCTGTCTGTCTGTCTGTATGTCTGTCTACTGATAACACAAGTCGAGAACCGATCAGCTCTGGGCGACGACACGACGACGGGTTCTTGGCAGTAATAAACCACCGACCACAAACCACAAACTATACCGGTTATGATATGGAATTGCACGATCAAACAGTGGCAACGACCGCTTCCTATTCCTTTACGTACGTGGCTTAGTTAACTCTCAATGTGGTGAATTCCCTCTCGATAAAATTGGCGTACATAAATTTACGCATTAAAATATTTCGTAAGCCTAGAACTGATTGTACATAGTAACTTTAAAGTACCATGCAATCAATAATAAAATACATCCAGATTTGACCTTTTTTATACTCAGCGTTTAAACCAGTGATGTTTGCACGTGTTTACATTATTTCATTAATTAATTTCTCTTATTTCTCAGTTAAAGCTAATTAGTTTGGGACTGTTTTATTGTGATTCGTGGAACCAAGAATTGTGGTCAACAACTTTTGTGGTGACATGGATAAGGAGAAGCCAACATTTCAGTCTCGCCTTTGATTTATTTTCCTGGAAGGCGAGCTACACCAAAGGATTTTTAGAGGAACAGTTGAAATGATTCAGTTAAGGGAAGTGTTTTAGTTATGAAACTATTTGAGAGGAGTGTTCCAGTTAGACACATTAGGGTTAGAACTAAGTTTGAAGAATTAAATTAGAACGATTAATCACATCAGAAAGTGACAGCAACTCGCTTAAGTCACAATTCCCGCTTTATAATCTTTGTGGTATAATAAAGTATTAATATAAGTCCTGCAAGGCTAACATTCTCTTTTATTAATGGTATACCACCCTATATATTGGGGTATATAACTTAAAACTAAAAAAAAAACATTTTATTAATTACGAAAATTCAATTCTACTCTCATCACAATTCATAAGAAAATTAAAATGTAACAATTAGATGTAAATATTTTACTATACTGGCTGAACCATTTTTCCAAATCCTTTACCATTTATGTTATTTATGTACTCATTGTTTAGAAAAATGAAATATTTATTCATTTGTGAAGTTACTTGGCGATTAAATCCTTAATTGTGAAAGGCCGTGTAAAATTAAATTAATTATTGGAATATGTGTTTAAATTCACTAGTGGTATTAAATTTTAAACATTTAAACATGGTCGGCGTTCATTAGGCATATATACCTTATACTTATTTATACTTATATAAATATAACTATTCTTCAAAATTCAAGTCAGTTTGTATTTATAATACTATGCGTCAAAGGTTATTTTGACAATAAACTAGAAGAAAGTAAAAATATATAAAATGTATTTATGCGACCCTAATACCATCACTTTAAACAGCGAAGAGCATTTGTCTCTCATGGACAAATTCTGTTTTTCAAGGTACACCATCAGCAAGCTTGCGATGTCGTCTAACAACCTGCCCCGCTAGGTAAATGACTCGCCGGAAAAAAACTTATCTCAAACGCGAGTCCAGCTAGCGTTGCTCAATAAACGAACATCATTACCTCCCATTGTTCCACTGAGCTGTGGGACACTGGACGTGGATTCTGCAGAGCAGACGACGTGGACTTCCACTTCCGCCTTCGACCGCTGGAGCTGGATATCTCCACTGGAACCACTAGATGGAAACTCCAGTCCAGAAATCGTGAAAGGAATTCTGCAGTATTATTTCTTGTGAAGTTCACAGATTGGAAACTCTTTAGAACCGCCAAACAGTTAATTTTCCTTTTACCCCCAACATATATTTCCTTTTTATAACCGGGTACCAAATATTATTTAATTGTTGTCAAAACAGTAATAAATAATGATAGGCTAGTATGTTACTTTCAGCATTACTTATTTACAAACAACGTACTATACCACACCAAGCGTTGCACAACAGGTATACATGAGGTTAACAGGAGGTTACATGCAAAATTTTAAAACTCTAGGTAATTTAATTTTCGGAATTTCCTGGGACAGACAGTCAGGCAGAAAACATGTTTAAATCCCCCGGCAGGCAAATGAGAAATTATGCCCAACTACTGAGACATAGGATCAACGATGCTCTATCAACAATCATGGATTGTCATTTATATACGTACCTCGTTCATGTATAAGTAGAAATTTATTAGAAATTCTACAATTAAAACTTTTCTAAGGATATTTTGCAGATACTTTGACTGCATGTTTTACACGTTATATTACTATATTCAAGCTAAATACAAATTTATTTAATGTGCAATTTTCCTGTTGCCATCTTGGGTAGGTATCCAAGGACCAGAATAAATATGTTCGCTTAATAACATGGAGTGACACATACACCATCATCGAATCTAAAGTTGACAATACAGAAATGAAATTAAGTGCAAAATTTCAAGTCTACTTGTGAGTTCGTTCTCGAGATCAAAAGTTAGATCGTTCTCAAGATGTCGTGCTGACAGACCAAACAGAAGTACAGTACAATATTTCAGCCTCCCCGAAAAATACGCTTCGCTAACGCTCAGCCAATAATGTACGTTGCGACTGTGTTAGCTAGAGACAACAAATTTGCAACTTTTTAAAAGAGTACATAGCTTAGTTTTCGCTTCGCTTTCCCAATAGTGTTTAACCGCCTTCATTGAGCATATGTCATTACTTTTGAAATGGATGGTATAAAATAGCAGAATTGTTGCGGACATACAGTAAGCCTTGTGCCCTGAAACCGAACACTGTCTCTGTTTGCTTGCGGTATTCGGTAATGGTCACCCGTTGTTGTGCAGTAATGGGTGTCACTGTCCTTTGTGTTCGCTTTCATGCGATGGGTTGTAACGTACCCAATGTGTAACGTTCCTGCTTATTTAACATTTCTACATGCTCAAATATTTATGTTTGTCTCTATGTTCTTTATAGAATCGTAAACTATTTGACCGATCAGTATGAAAATTTGTATGTACATGTTCTTTTTCGAAGAGAAGGTTTATATGCTATGACCATTGATGTAACTCGCCACCAAGCGACGCTACAAAAAGATAACAGTTTTCAAAGCGCCTGCACATTATAAACTGTAATTACGAGGCAGTTACGTATATTACATAGCCAAACACTATTTGAAGGCGCTACGTTATGATGTATATTTGTCTTTTTAAATAAATTTCTGGTTGAACTTAAAGCAAAACAAGAAAGTACACTTCCTAAGAAAGTACATGTACGTGTATAATGGCTATAAAAGTACACTTTTGACAGATTTCCTTGATCGGGGCAACAAGACAATTTCTACATTTGCATTGGAAATATAATTCATTTGAACCGGAAGTGTTCACATACGGGCAAAGCTTACGAAAAGCATGTGAAACCGCGGGAAACAGCTAGTAGGTTATAAATCTGAATGCCACTATGAGTAAGCACTATGACTAAAACCACCGGGTTTTAGGTTAGTTAACAACAAACAGATCTACCAAATCTACGTGTAAATACAAAAGAAAACCTTCAGAAAGTGCCAGAGGTAAAAAAAGCCCGACAATGTATCTGTCAGATTGTGACGAAGATACAAAAATTGTATACAATAATAAACTAGTAGTATATAGGACGTCATATTTGGAACCAATTGGATTTAAGAAATTACACATAACAAAATTCAAGGAATAAAGAAGGACTTCCAATGTACCAAGCCAATCCGAAAACACCCATATTATATGAACTGATACAAACGAGAATCAAAGGATCCGAAAGAACGTAAAAAGTAAAAAGAACCGCACAGACAGACAGACAGACGCACTGTCCTTTAACCATTTAAAATCAAGGACGTTCATCCTTTTATCCAAATGCCAAGTTTCTAGTCTCCCGGTCCTTTCTATCAAGAATTGTCGCGGACGGACGACGACACGCTATGTTGGATCCTTAATGCTAGTGGCTGGCACCGATTGCAGGATAAAAATTAAATCCTGCCTTCAAAATAGCATAAATCGCTACTTCATAATCTCCATCAAAACAGTTTAAAATAAGACGATGTTGTAAAACCACAGTATTCAAATTTTAACAGCAATTGCGGGAAATTAGTTTTATACTGTATTCAAGCGTTGATAGCAGTAGCACTTCAAAAACCACTAAACATGGCGGTGTTCATTTAGCTAGATCCAATAAAGATAGCGGTAATTAACGTCTTGTGTGAAAGGTTAACCACTATCAAGACTGCTCTTCGCAGAGAGAGAGGCGTGGTGGCCGGAACTCTGATTGGCTCACATTATCGACTTCCGGTCAAACAGATGGTAAAGCCCCAGTGACTAGTTACCACAAAACAATGTTCCAACTTGTGAAAACATTTACGTAAGCGTTGCCTTATCCTATGTATTATATATACTGTACTGAAATTTTACATGGCCATTCTTGGGGAACCTGGGATATGTATATATGCCTATTTTTATTTCGTAAATCCCACCGGGCTAAACCAACCCCACTGGTCTTTAAAGTCACAAAAAATCCCATCTTGGTCTCTAAAGTTGCGACATATTAATTAAAAGAGCCTGCCAAACGTATTAAATGTTCTGTATAAACATTGTTTATGACAGCACTACCATGCATGTTTCATTCATTTAACCACAATGTTCATTTGTTTACATTTATAGTGTGTAAATTCTCTAAGGAGTGATCATCAGTTTTCACTCTGTTTTTATATTTCAGCGATTAGATCAGTACTTATCTTCCTAAGAAAATGTTCTAAAACGTAATGTGGCCAGAATTTGACTCCGAACACTCCCTTAGAAGCAGTCGGCAAGAACTATGCTAGATGAAAGTTCGCTGGACCGTACTTTGAATTAATGTACCAATTCCATTTCTAAATGCAACATAACATGACATATACAAGATCTATTACATTTTATAAAGAAAAAAACACGTAAATAATGTCATTGTTAATGTACTTTTTAACTGCATATTTTGAGAAAATAAAAAAATATAGCATATTTTAGATATAAAACACAAAGTTACTATCTAACTTTGACTATAAATTTAAAGACTTTTATAAAAACCTATCTTACGAGTAGTTGTCTTTTTACAACTTTGACAGGCTTCTCTTATCTCTTCTCTGTTTATGTATATATAAAGTAAACTCAACATTGGCGTCGGGAATATAATTCGCTCGAACCAGAAGTGGAAGTGGTTGGTGTTGGTTAATAAACACACACACACACACACACACAACATTTTTATAAATGGCAATAGCTTAATTTAATTTCTCAATAAACATTGAATCGCAAAAAGTACTTGCTCCGCCGGGATTCGAACCCCGGTTCTATCACTTGGCGAGTGAGTGTTTATTAAAAATTTATATATGTATATACCTAACTGGGTTTGAGAAACCCAGCCCTACACTTTACACAATTTCAACGAATGGAATGTCCCGGTTTTTTAAATGTTTTAGCCATTAAACTTGTGGATGCCAACAAGAAAAAAATATAACCTGAAAATTGGGAGAATTTAATATATTCGTTCTGGAAACTAATCGACTCGAATGTTTAAAAAGAAGTGGTCTTAATCGCGTAAGCCGGAACGGCGCCACAGTTCGATAAGCCATACTTTCCTTGCGTTGTAATAACACAGCGCAGTGCGCCAGACGAGCGGCGAAAGTTGTCCCAACACGAGATGAGCGCAGGTTGCTGCAATTAATGTGCGCATAGTGCGCCTTCTCACCAGACCAAAGTGACCAATTCCAATCCGCTTTAAAGACTTCAAACATTCTTTTTGAATTATGTTCATATTAAAACTCTCCAAAATCAAAATACACGTTGTTGAACAACTGTTTTTACGAAAAACTTGTTGGGAGCCATTTTGTTGCATCGAGGATGCTGTAAATGTAATCAATAAAACAACCAAGCTTACAAAGGTACCATATAATAGTAAAACCGATTAAAAGACTGAGGGTATTCTTTGTATTAAAAATCTCCAAAATCAAAATACAAGTTGTTGAACAACGGTTTTAACGAAAAATTGGCCGGACCCATTTTTTTGCATCTAAGGGGTTGTAATCAATAAAAACAACCAAACTTACGAAGGTACCATAGTAAATCCGCTTTAAAGACTTCAAACATTTTTTTATATTAAAACTCTCCAAAATCAAAATACAAGTTGTTGAACAACTGTTTTAACGAAAAATTGGTTGGAGCCATTTTATTGCATTAAAAACATCCAAATTTATGAATTACATAGTAGACGTATGTTTATTTCCCGTCTCACTTCGTACCACTATGGGTTTTGTGACATTCTTTAAGGAATTACAGGGTATCATAATTTATAAAACGTAGCATACTTAAATCCTTTGCCTCTCTCAGGTTTTGAGTGTATTACTATTTTTAGATGACTTCCGGAAAAACCAATTTATTATTACACGAATAGGCTTTCAATGGACCTTGGTTGCCCGTAAGATGTACTAAATAAATGTTGGGGAGATAGATGTTGTCTATCGATTTCAAGAGAAACTAGGATTGTGTACTTAAGAAGTGAAAATTGGCTTTCGGCTCGTACATTGTTAGTTCAACTCAACAACACACTTGATTACTACGAGTAAAACTTACATGTGTTGTTCAGGGACAGCTATTCTCAATCCACTCACCTATAATAATCTAATATAATATTAGATTATTTCTTTACTCGATGATTTATACTCGTTAATCATACTGATTTTCTCTGTGAATAAATTGCAAAACCCTCCCAGCACGTTCGTTGCAAAATACAAATTGCTACTGTAACAGCTGATTCTGCTACAGTGGAGTAGCACACAGCTGACTCCAAGGTCGATTACGTCACGACAGCCAACTGAACAAACATTTACCCGACATATGGTAAAACTGGCACCCAAGGATTACCACTACTGGAACTACTGCTGCGAAGGGATAAACTCCGTTCTGATCTCGATAGACTTATTTAGTTCAGCGAAAAGGACGATTCACGATTAAAACTTTTAAAATTGTTTTAATGCTAATTACTGTACCGCTTTTCGTATTTCAATTACGATCATTATTATCTCCGGGGCCAATTGTTAATCACATTTTGTCTAAGTGCATACAAATGTAAAGGCATCACAATTACGTCGGTAAGAAGGATCTACCGTATTTATAGATTGATGACGAAATAAGTATATTTTTTTATGTTCTAGTTTATACGCTAGTAGCATTTACCTTTATTATACTAAATTTTATAATGGGGAAACATTTCAAACACATTAATTAGCAAATTTTAACGATTTCCTGGAAATTAAACTCGTGACCTTATGGTCAGAGAGGCGCACCCTACTTTTACGCTACGGTTAAGGCTAATTTGTAACGTCATACAATACTCATTAAAAATTATCTGTACTGAATGAATCTACACATAAACACTTCATTTTAACCATTCATTGGAAATCCCTGAACTTTCATCTTCACTTTTGGAAATTTTATTAAATTATAAAACAATATACTCGCTTATTTAATAATTTGTAATTCCTCTCGGCAACGAACGGTGCTCCAAATCATTATTAAAAGAGACTTCCCGGCAATAAATTAGAACTGCTTCAAATACTTTGAGTACACGATGAAAAGATTGAAATAGCCCAAGGAAATAGCAGTTCTCTAAAAATAGCCACTTTAATGAAAAACTACGATTGGAAATTATTGATTTTGTGCCCGTCAAACCATCAACTCATTAAATTGCCAATCATTCCGACGGAATCCCACGCGAAGAGAAGAAGTGGGCGAAATGAGATTTTCCTGTACCGGATACTGCTGGAGATCATCGCCAAAGGGCTCATAACAGAGCGTAATCAAGAGATTGGTTGACACGGTTCAGCAAAAAGCGGGTCCGGGACTCTGACAGCGTTTATTCTGGCAACGGCATTCATTACTAGATTGCTGTAGGTAAACGTCGTCCCGGGACTTCGGTCTGTGGCGCTGATTCGATTAGGCATCGTAGAGGTACATACAAATACCAAGAGAAGGTAGAAAGCAGCATACAAACCCTTCTTTGAAATTAACCTAGAAACCGTTTAATCGCAATTAATAAAATATAAATTTTCAAAATTTCCTGCACTTACCATTATTTAACCAAGTTGTTCTGATATAAAGGATGAAAAAAGGTTTATGTAGCGTTAGAAAAAATTAAACCTTAGTACTTACTATGAATTCAAAGATATAAATGCTCTTCTAATTAAAATTAACTATAAAAAATTATTAGAAAAATTTATACTTATTATATTGTAATTTAATTTCAAACGTATTTTCAATGCAGCCCTTAAAACCCCAACATGTAATAAAAAATAAGTAATTTCGTTTTTTTTAATTGGGTCATTTAAAATGTTATATTCGTACATTTATACGTAGCTGACGCTCAGAAACGGATTTAATATTTTGAGTGATATCTTCGAAAGCGATATGATTAAAATAATAAAAAATTTAGTACAATTTAAAAATACATTTAAAAAATATTTTTGAGATAAATTAATGATTTTTTTTCTTTTTTACAATTGAAAGATACCATACGACCTGAACGCTCCAACAAATATAATAATATTGGATACGCCAGGAAAGTATAGATGTGAAATTTGATCGGACGTCAGAGTTCGCTGCAAGCTGCGAGAGCGTGGATTCACGGTCATGTTAACAATACCGGCTCTCTATGACAAAAGCCACATGTGTCAACCAAATCTGCACGAGTTCAGGTGACTTGTCCACACTTCCCATATGTGTGTGTGTGTGGGGGGAACTGACGTGAATTTATAAGAAATCAGTATTTTTGATACTGTCGCACCACTCGTTAATCTCATTTACAACCATTATTCTCCTATTTCGCTTATCGTTTGATTTGTTGTAAATGTTAAATAAAACACAAACAACTGAATCGATACTTTGCTTTTACTAACTATGAAAAAGATCAATAAGTAGCAGTATTCGTACCTTGTTTTAGTTTAAACATTACACATATATGTAATAACATTAAATAAGAATTAACGTATTGGGGAGGACAGTTCAGAGAGCAGTCCGGCTATTACATCTGAGAGTGCGCCTGCGAGAATGATTGAGTCGGTGTGAGTCTGTAACACTTCCGACAGATTATAGAATTACAGCTATTAACTAATGCAACCCCAGCGTCATTTGGTTAGAAAGGTATCTCAATGACCTTCTATGTCAATGTATACAGAATGGAATAAATTCGCAAACGTGACGTATTACACAAGACATGGTGGATCGCATGCAAAAACTATAAAAAAAAGAACAGGCTTCACTGAGATTGCAATATTTTATGTTAATATCTTATTTCATTATTGAGACACCCGCCGAACAGACATAAATCATAAAAAAGCAATTTTTTAATCCCCTGGCAGACGAAAGGGAAAATGTGCCAACCTACTGAGAGATGACGCTCAGCCAAATCACATAGTTGGATATGTACCATCATATAAATCATTCTTTTCCATTTAGTATGCAAAATTTGAAGTCTATAGACGAAGTATTTCTCGATAGAACACAGGGATAGATTGGGTGCAGGTAATTCATTAAAAAAATGTCATATGATTTTATTCAGTTTCAAGTTTATTGTTTCTGAGACTTTCTCGTTGCCATCGTAAGACCAATGTAAACGTGTTAGCTAACGCTCAGCCAATCCCTTGGTGACTTGCATAGAAATGATTTCATGCAAAATTTAAGACTATAAATCAGTTCGTTCTCCAGATATAGTGCGGATAAAAGGATAAAAAGGGTTAACAATCCTCTCGAGTGGAAGGCTTTACTAACGCTCAGACAATAATATTACTTATTTTATATCCGGCGTTCACATCGTGGTTCAGACCAGTAAATAGAAAGATGCCGCAGCGTACGCTAACGGACCTGAATCGTGTCGTCCATTTCCAGTGAGGAGATTTAAGAGGGTTTTTAATCGAGGATTTAGCCCGCCTAGCGATTAAGAGCAGCAATGTGAGGCGGACTGAGTCAAATTTGATAACCCCTCCCGCTTGTCGCCGCGCCGCCACTCCCCGCTGGTTATTTCTGTTTTAACGATCAAAGTCAAATTTAGTACGTCGTGAACAAACGCGCTTGTCAAGTTCACGGTGTACGTTCGATAAAAAATACTGGCAATTCTTCTTCAATCATTTGTGAACAGCGATCTTAAATTCGTGAAACAAGCAATTATTCAAATATCAATGTTTTATGGCTCATTTTAAGGATGTAATTAATACTAATTGAAACTCTTTTTAGTTCTTGCTGTAAAATGTATATTATTTTTTTATTTGATCGATCACGAAAAAGAAATTTTTTATTTTTTCTTAAAATCCAATACAAATTGAAAAATTTAAAAATGTGTTTGGAACAAGCATATTATATATTTATATCTTTAACATGATGCACACCCCATAATTCTACGACCGCAAATAAAGGCGTCCAAAGTTTAACATTGTTCTTATGGTGTTAAAAAATCAAGATGGCCACGCCAGTACAAGCCATTCTTACGCTGCTTTATAAGACCGCACAGAATATACAGTATTCTGTTTTTTTTTTTTTTTTTTTTTTTTTTTAATTTCGGGCTCCAATTACAACGGGAAAAACATATCTGATTACACTTTTACTGCGGAACCATACACAAAGTGACAGAAACACCAAAGTATATTCAGCTAGGAACGCGATAAACATTATTATCAATTATCTTTTGAATTAAAATTTATATTATTATATATTTAAAAGTGATGGAATTGCGCAATGTCTGAACGCATTGCTACAACTTTCTTGCCAGCTTTAGCACCGTAGTGACTATACAAATTTTCAAGGTTTCTAATACAAAATTATTTAACGTTTCTGTATCTCACCAAGGCGATAGAGTGTTGTTGATATTATGTATCACCTAGCGGAGCGTTCAGCCTGTCCAGACTCCAGGTTACGACACGATCTCCCCTAAAGTCCTGTCAGAGGTGGGCTTTGTGAGAAATGCCCACGGCAAAGCATGCCTCGTTCCACTTCACCAGACATCACGGCACGGGGTCCTTAATAAAGACATCACCAGTCAATCAAACTGTTACAAAATGTCCTCCGCCACCCTTGATTCAGCGGATCAGCACCACACATCTAATCCCTGCACTGTATTGCGTTTCAGTAACCCTACTCGTATAGTACTGATAATCAAGATTTACCATTTATTCCTCTCCCATTCAAAAGGAATTTTAGGGCTATGTCTCAAATATATTTATTTCACACTCAAGTTACTTGATTGTATGTATGCACACTTCCTGACTTAGCTCTAGGAGAGCTTCAAGGATTTTTGTGAAATTCGTAGGAGATGGTCACATCAATAAAATTATCAGGGTTATTTAAAAGTTTGCAAGTTGGGTACTCCTGTAAGTCACAGAAATCGTTTATGTATTCTGAAAAGTCGCGTTTCCAAATCAAGAGGCCAAAACAAAATGCATAAAGACCAATTAAGAGACTAAGCATTCTTTTAGGTGACCATTGATGTTTTTGTTGGTACCCACTTGATACAGGATTTTGCGGGTTGACATCTTCTGTTGGTCCAATGAGATTTCGGTGGTTTTTTTTTACAAACTCATAATCAAAATGTTTAAGGGACATTTACTGAAGAAAGCAAAAATAGAATGGTTCCACGAAGAACTGCAACTTTAAGTGGAATACCTTGAAATAACGCCAAAGGGAATAGGGCTTTAGATAAGGGCCTGAATGTTACAGTATGGATATGAACCTTTCAGAGTTATGTTAAAAAAAACACATACAGCAAAAACAAAAACAATAAAAGACACCAACCAGTCATATTATAGTTTCTAAACAAATAAATAAAACTAGCAACATTTCCTAAGCATTCGGAAAGAAAAAAAACTAATACCTATGATTGAACTTCAATTTTGTTTAAAGAGCTACTTTAACTCCATACTATGGAAATTTCTTGATTTTAATCATAGAGAGAAATATTTTTCAAAAGCTTGATTGTGTTGTATGGCACATATACCAGTATGTCACTGTACAAAAAAGTACTTCCTATTCTTTATTGTAACTAAACATGGTTGCAACTAAACCTGTTATAAAAATACATTGTATAAGAAGATGTACTTGCAAAGTATATTAGTATATTTGGTGGAATATTTGTTTGTTTAAATTGTATTGTACTATCCTAATTATAGTACGTATTGTGAACTGTACACATTATAGTCATTAAACGTTCCATGCAATGACACTTTATTTAATTTGACATTTTTATATAAAAAGTGTGTTAATTCCTTAAGTTAAGATTCACTACATGTTATTTCATAAAATCATTAATGCACACTAAAAAGATATCCTAACTTCAGACTTTTTCCTTTATCTGGTAACAGTATTGCCCGAAATGGCTATTAAAGGCCTATAAATCCTTGTGAAATTATAATACACGTTTTTATTTTTCTTCTATTCAGAGAAAATTACTTGAGGGTTGTGACTGGATAATTAACACGAAAATTTATTTTCATTTTCAATCTCTGTCAGTAAATTAATTAATTAATTAGTTAATTTTGGGGAGATCGTAACATCAAGGCAAAATAAATATGACGTTCCAATACAGCCTCAGCGAGCGGGCATTAGTTAGTAACGATCCATAAATTATAGTAAATGTATTATTTTTACGAAAATTACTACACATACCTGAAGATACACATCAGAAACAAGATCAGACACATACCTGAAACAGATAAATTCTATAAATTAAACTGGAAATTATTGAATACATGAACGAAGTACAAACTAAAAATGTACTAACTGAATTATTACTTAACTTATTTTCGACGAACATAATAACAAAATAAATAATTAATGTAAATTAAATATATGACCGGATGCAGATGTTTACAGCTTTACAATATCTTTATTGCTCATATAAATTAAAGTACTTGTGAAGAAATTAAATTATGAAAATTAAAAGTACTACGATTACACAATTCAGTTTTCACAGTTGAAGTTCTGAGAGGATACATACCGTCAATGTATAAACCGGATGATTTAATTAAAACGTTAGAAGAAACTGCTCAGCAACTTTTTGCCTCCAGCTTTATTCTCTTGATTAACTCTATTCTTTGTAGCATAAATCCAATGAGAACGTTTTACAATGCGACTACTAAAAGACACTATTTTAAGTTTCTTTAGCTCGATCTCTGAAGCTAATTTAACTATTATGAACGTGTCGATTGATGTTTACTATGTAAGACTAAAACGCCAGTAATCTGACCAGTAAAATGTGTATATTTTGGTATTTTTATTCTTTACTTCCATTTAGACATGGGCAAAGGTAGGAAGGTCGCCCCACCTCCACCTCCTCTGAGATGTTTTTCCGCCAAACAAAATTACTACGGCGTAGTTCGGTTTCTTTACTGTTTCAGTAAAATCTCGTACATTACTACGAAAAATGTACTAGACAATGCCTTCATGAGTTTTAATGAACAAGCACATCGGATTTATTTTGAAACAATGAAAAATGACTTTTTCAATTCGAAGATGCTTATTTAAACCCTACTTTGCTAACCAGTTGAATTTGAAAGTTACTAACAGTTTCCGAGGACAGTTTCGGCTTGTTAGTCCAAATCAGTTGACTTACGTGCCATAGTGTGCAAAATTTAAAAACTAACTAAACTGTAAAACAATTTACTTCTTTTCAAGGTTAAGAGGAATATAATTTTCTTGTCACCAAGTTGTATCCTCAGAATGATAAGAAAGATTATGACGATGAGCCAATGCGAACAGTGAATTAACAAAGTTACGGTTGAAGTTTCCACAGGGCTGTCAACAGAATCTTTCACAAAATAACTGGAATATGAAGGTTTTAACTTTTGAACACTAATAATCCAATCCAGTTGTGAAAAAGTTTAGATTTTTTTTCGTATGATTAAAATTTATTTCCTGCTGCATGGCACTTCCTTCCTTAGTATAACTAAAGATAAACTTCAAAACGCGACCATTTATTTAGAGTGGGACCTTTTGAGGTCTGCTTCGCGGCACTATTTTCAATTGGTTATATGACATTTTGACCTACAATTCGACTTATTAATACCGAATAAGATTGTCTACTTAACCACTTGTGAGCCTATTGATTTATACAGTTTTTATTGCTTTAGCCTATTGGTAAAAAAAACATTAAACCGTTCCGGAAATTTCCTACCACACTGTAAAAGTGAATATGGTTAGAACAAGTGCGGTTTATTACAAACAAAAATTGAATTGAAAAATAAAACGAGACCACCTACTTCTCTTTCAATCTGACTACTCCGTCTGAGACCTGAAGCATGATAATACAAAGAAACAGTATTATATTCGAAATTTGTACCAAATTCCTTACATACTAATACTAAAGCAGTCCCTTAAGTTATTTGTACAGAAACTAGAAGTTTACATTAGTCTTAGAGGTAACCTATGATGGCCCTGTTAAAATCTTAAAAAGGTTAAATTTGTAAACATATTATGTAGTATAGTATAGTCCTGTTAAAATACACATGCAACCTATGCGCAGCCAGTGAGGTAAACTCTTATTATGAAAGACAAAATAATAAGCATTAAGAAATAGTTAATATTAACAAAATCCATTTTTGCACTTATTTGATTTGGAAGTTAGTTCTGAGGTCCCGACACCAGGGCAGCGCCAAGTACCTCCGATTTTTAAATATTTGCCACCTGAGCTATTAGTTTACGCGGTAAGAGTGCCACGATGTATGGCACTGGACTGGTTACGTACATCTTGTACACGCAATGCAATCAAAGGTATCACGTAACTCAGTTAAATCTCTATTAACTGTAGTAACGTATTGTGTTCCATATGGATTATTGTTCTGTTAAAGGAAATAATTCATTAATACGTAGAACCCAGTTCACTTCACCAGCAAAAGCTTCAAATCAGCACATCATATGCATGGGAGTTTGTTTTATAATGGTTTGTACATCTCAAAACATTGCTGAAGACGTATGAAACCATTGAGAAACGTTGAGATAACTTTAATTTAGAATATTTATTTCCGGTAAATCAGTAGTTTATAAGATATTATAAACTATAATTTTAAACTGATATGAACAGATTTGTTATATATATATATAAAAGACTGCGACGCTCTAAATTAAATTCTAATATCGTTGGAGAATTTCACAATTGAGTCGTTTAAAAAGTAATTAAAGCCGGCGCGAAAGAAATCCTGCCAAAGAATGAATGGGAGTTCGGCAAACAGAGTCAAATTGAATTATTAAATTAAAAGAGAAAACACTTCTGAAGACCCATTGTGGTGACAAATAGATATCGCTCAATCGTTCTTCCATTGCACAGTTTGAAGTAGTGCAATTTGTTCGGTCCGTTTTGTCTTTACAGCGCGTTAACCAATGAGTTTCATGACCTATAAACAATTTACACAAATTATAAAACAATTTCTTGCTTACTTTAATAGTGTCACATTATTATACTCTGTTGTGATAAGACAGGGGGTACACCATACCACATGTCGCGTAACAGGCTTCACTAAGGTTGCATACAAAACTTCAAGTCTGTAGTTCATTTAGTTCTCTATATATTATCATACGACCAAGTCGTGTGTATGTAGAAATGAAGTTTCTTGCAAAATTGAAAGCATACAGACAACATTTTTCTCGAGATATCTTACCACATTATATGTTTTTCCATTAAGTTACGTTTCTAAGCAAGAGATTTTTTTCAAATTAATGTCTACACACTAAGTTGATGTTGTATGTGTTACGGTCGTTAGACAACATGTATTAATATGTCACATTCTAAAATACCATATGACTGTACTCAGATTGTTAAAGAATGTATTTAATCGACAATTTTCCCCTTTGGCATCATAGTTACCCACAAGACAAGAGTAAAAATGTTTGCTAACGCTCAGCCAAATTCCTGGAGTGACATACATTATCACCGAACTCAGTTTTTTTCTATATACAAATGCAAGCTAATGCAATATTTCAAGGCTATAGGTCAGTTCGTTTTTCACAATATCATATCATTTCACGGACCGAGAGACAGACAAAATTCTGTCCAAGGCCTTCGCTAACGCTCAGCCAAAACCTTCTTTCACTGCACAATATGAACCCACATTATTCAAAACCATACAACAATACATTTACATTTAAAAAATGCAGAATGAACTAAAGTACTCCACAAGTGTGTTTCTACGGCTTACATTTAGATCGCAGCCGAATGACTTCTTCCATGAAGTTCATTAATTCGCAACTCTAAAGTATGAAACTTCAAGGACGTCAGAAGCGGGAGCAAAAAGAAGGAAGTAAAATTAACAAAGTCTGAAAGAGGGTCGGCCGGCCGGGCAAAGGTAGAGATAATGAGATGGCTAATTACAAACCTGACATAAGCGAATTTACACCTGTTTCATCCCGACTTAGAAGTATCCGCGAGTAAGCTCAATTACACTTACTGAAAGCTCTCAGGCTTCTATTACACAGCCTTTCTATTAAAATCGCACTTTTTTCCCCCAAAGCCAAATACTTTTTACACAGTATTGTAGCTAAGCGGTTACAAAAATTAGAATAAAAATTACATCCAACGAGTAAATTATTAGTGGAGGGTTGTGTGTTGTGAATTTATGAACAATTGAGAGCAAATAAATAGCAATAATAATACAATAACAGGGCATATACTTTATTACGCAATATTATATTATTATTCCTTATAGTTCATACGAAATAGCTGAAAAAAATCAACTAATACAAAGCCATCCAAGTCGTTGTCCCCTGTATGTAAATCATCTAACACTGTTTAATTTATACTCAAACTGTATTCTTCAGAATGTACATTCCGTCTTTTAATGGTCTAATGAACAGAATTGCTCATCCATTTCCGGGACGATTTACACTCCTGTTGTTCATTCTCTGACGTGTCCTGCATTTCCGTGTAGGTAGTTTTGTAATCATTCTCAGGTATTGTTATAGCACAGAATAACGTAAAGTACCTGATTAGAACAGGTTACATATGGGCATAGCGACTTGGTAGCGTAAAAACCACAGAGCCACGAGAAGCCACCCATAGTTTCTACTATATGACAAAAGCAAAAGTTCGAATCCATAAAAGGAGACCACTTTTTCGGATTAAAAATAAATTAAGTTGCCAAGGTTTTAGCTAGCTAAAAGCCTTTCTCAAGAATTATCCGGGGGCGGAGGAGGAATAATAGTTTTTGGAGATTTAGAACAGTAGTGGAGGGGAATACGCTGTACAAAATATGAAAAATGTTGGAAATATGGGACATTTGGAGGGGGATGAATTAAAACATTCCCTCCTCGGATATGTCACTAACACCAGAATAGGTGAATAGCTGTCCAGAGGGGCAAGAAGAGCTCAAGCCTAATATCCAAAAACAATTCCCTGAAGTACCGCACTGATAGTGCTTGAACCCAAAACACCAGAAGAGGGGAAGTGCAGTCTAGAAGAGCAGGAAGAACTCGAGGTAAGCATGTAAAATCAACCTCCTAAAGATCCGGGGTGATCGTGCTTGAATCTCAAACACCAGAAGAGGTGAAGAGCCGCCCAGAAGAGCAAGAAGAGCTCAAAGGTAAGTTTGTATTATCAACCTCCTAAAGTTCCGCGGTGATCGTGCTTGAACCCAAAACACCATAAGGGGTGAAGGCCGCCCGGAAGAGCAGAAAGAGCTCAAGGTAAGTCTGTAAAACCAACTTCCTGAAGTTCCGCGGTGATCGTGCTTGAACCCAAAACACCAGAAGAGGTGAAGAGCCGCCCAGAAGATCAGGAAGAGCTCAAAGGTAAGTCTGTAAAATCAACCTCCTAAAGTTCCGCGGTGATCGTGCTTGAACCCAAAACACCAGAAGAGGTGAAGCGCCGCCCAGGAGAGGAGGAAGACCTCAAGGCAAGTCTGTACAACCAACCTCCTGAAGTTCCGCGTTGATCGTTCTTGAAGCCAAAACACCAGAAGAGGTGAAGAGCCGCCCAGAAGAGCAGGAAGAACTCAAGGCAAGTCTCCACACTGTCATTACACATTCACATACCGTCACGTCCTTCCCGTGACTAACCCGTCCACAATAGAGACATCTAATCCCGGTGTCCACCGGCTACCGAGGAAATTCCGAGTGAAAAACCCGTCTTTCATAGGCCCAACTTTTTACACGCGCCTTGTTCAATCTGTTGTGGCCAGCCTTTTATCAATCTATCAGTCGAACAGCAGGTAACGGACACTAAATCGTATTCAAATACACAAACCTTTGTAATCGTGAGAGACATTTCAAGGTCACGGTAAATCCGCAATAGTAACATGGGGGCGAAAAACTCCCATGCTGTTAAGTTCCAAGTTCTATCCGAGAATAAGTCTAGGTACCGAAATACTCTCACTAACCTGTAATTTTCACCATTAGCTTCGGCGTCAGTTCAAATAGTACTCGTATAATTTTGGGAAATTACCAGAATATTATTTACACCAATAAAACCAGCTGACCATAAAGTTCAATAAATTATAAACCTAATACAAACAAATAATAGATCGATTCGTTTGTTTGTACCTGGGGTATTCTTTTATTTCTCTTCCTCCATCGACATGAAGTATATTTATAAGAATACATTTTAACTAGTCCAAAATATTTAACTATAACGTAATTATACTTTCTCGTTCATCCTACGACTCTCACGAAAGAAACAAACGCGCATGTAAAATATTACATTTTATACTTGAAATATAAAAATATATTCGGTTTAATTTTCAATCAAGAATTTGTCTTAATCAGCTCACCCCTAAACACATGAAGCTAATAAATGTTGCAGGATACTATTTGTTACGCTTAAGAAAAAAGTAACCTACATTCGATCCAAAGTTTCTGGTACAATGATTATTTGTGATATTCCCAGTGAGGTGGCAACACTGTGGCAACCGACTCACAGAAGCACAGTTCCCGACTAACTCCACAAGCTATAATCAAGTTGTGGCTGGTGCCGCCGTGCCGCTGTTCTACGCAGGATGTAACTAACACATAATTGAACTGCATCGACTCACATGCCAAACTCGATTATTTCGAGTGATTCGTTTAACTGCAGCCATGTACACTGTACTCTAACCACTACGACCTCTTGCATCCAAATATTCTCAAATATGAATTTAAACGTAAACAATTCAAAATTAAATGTCATACACATTTGCATTTACCTGTCGATAATGGATTTATTGAAGAGACTGACCTGGAATGGACACGTTGAATCTATCTATTCGCAAGTCACCTCAGACATTTACGTCCTACGTAACTTTGAAAGATTTAGTACACCGGAAGTCTTAAGAATGGTATATTTTGGTATAGTGCATCCCCATTTGTGGCACAGCATAAGAATCGGGTAACTGTGCTAAATACTAACTCGATATTTTAGCAGAGTTTTTAGGCTTCTAAAGAAGGGTGTCAGAATTATACACAGAGTCCTGCAAATTTGCAGGGATCTTGGATTATTATTGATTTATTTTCATTTTATTAAATTTTGCAAGTACGGCCGTCGCAAGATAATCGAATCAAGCAACGTAGAACGATATTGCTGCTTGGATGGGTGACCGCTGAGCGATCCTGTCCTTCAAGCAGCTCTTCCTGCCCGGCCATTAGTAGTGGTTCGGGAGTTGCCTGTTGGTCTCCAGGTTCAGGTTCTTCCAGGTTGTTCATAACCAAGTACAGTTAGAGAGGCCTTAGCCAGAGTTAAGTTATTAGCCTTAACATCACCTGGTAAAAACAAGACATTCTTTAACTCTTGAATTTGACATTTTAATTCTATTACTTTTAGATATTATTATTGTTATTATTATTATTGTTGCTGTTGAAATATCATAAACTTTTTTCTTGTTACTTTTAAACATAATTTTTATCAAAGTTGCTGCCGCCAAGTTAAACAGTAAAATTTCAAAATGAAACCATCCTTAGGGTATTGTTTTTCTTTCTAATACAATATAACGCATGTCCTATTGTAAACAATGTAAAATGAAATAAATAGATACATACTGATTGACTTACATCAAAGTACGTCTATTCGGGAAGGCACTGGTCACACGACCTGAAAATCCCTCTCTACCGGATGCCATATTGCGTGAAGCCACATCATGCACAAAAAACTTACCATACCATATTTTTAACCCTATTTATACCCTTCCATTCGTCGTCTACCAAAACAAGTTCGGTCTTTCTTAGCGGAAATCTATCTATCGATTACAACGAAAACCAGATCGTTTACGTACACAATTCGAATTGAAATCTTCGTTTATATTGGCAGCAAACATAAAAGATCACAGTAAATAAAAACATATCCATTTTAAATACTTGGCATCAAAAATTCCATCGCGTATACGGGGGAAATGGAGAGGAATAAATGCCCTGAGTTAAGTACGATGTTATTAACTTCAGACTCAAAAAGTGCCTCGTGCCCCACCCCCCCCCCCCCCCACCCCCCCCCCCCCCCACCCCCCCCCCCCCCCACCCCCCCCCCCCCCCACCCCCCCCCCCCCCCACCCCCCCCCCCCCCCAAGTTTTGGCTCAAGTATAACAATGGTAATGGCGCATTGTGATGCACTTACACGCTAATACACGACGCGTGTATCACAGCGGTATTGACACAAAACAGAGCCGGCCCGGCATGCAATAGCCTCCCCATTCATGGCCCGAACGGCAGCGCGGCGCACAGTGTACAGGTCAACACGGTCCAGCGGTCTTTCCGATCTGATAATTTTCATATTCTCTCGTACACGACATCCTGTCTGTCTGTCTGTCTGTACACTTGTCCTAGTTTCTCCAACGCCGTCCTCACAGACACCAGACTGCAGGTGCGCTATTGTCGGCCGAACTGTGAAAGCGTTCACTTTTTACACCGCCTTCGGAACCGTGAAGTTAATTACAAGATGTAAAAAATACTATGTCAGAATGTAATGCGTTCCTCTGTGTTGTTATTTTTGAAGGGTGAAATGAAAAAAATTCTTTACAATCGGAATATCAAAAAATATATTAACATCGAATTTGGCTATATACCAACAAATGAAAAAGAATTTGTTTATACCTACTGTGCAAAGCCTGTTACGGAACTGTGTGCGTACTTCTTGTACGCACTTTAGTTATGAATATGGCCGATTAATTATCATACTGGAAATTAACAAATTCTAACTCCTGCTTATTTTGGTACATAATAATTAATTACTTGGAATCGGTGAATGTGGACAAATAACGTTTACTTGGTGTTAGGGAGGAGGGAGTTTGTTATCTAAACATCTCCAAATTAAAACTTAAGTTCACCCAAGTGTTCTGAATTTATTTTTTTCATTAGTTTGAAAGACACAAATGTACATATTTCTATTTAAACTAAATGTAGCCCAGGAGGATTCACTTCTTTTATACCTTTTATTATTCTGGTTTATACCTTACAGTTGAACCCACAGAGGGTACAGCAAAAACCGATGTCACTTAATTTTGGGCAACCTTATCCAGGAGCGGCAAATCATTAACAGCAAATGTTTAGATTCTGAAGCGCATAGAGTAATTCGATAAGTCAAGTCTACTTCGGGAGATGACTGTTGGAGTTGGTGGGATTTGTTCCCTAAGAGTTACTGTTCTTGCCAAAGTAGACATAAGGGTGTGCCACTCCCTACCTGCTTTGACTGGATAGGCTGGTTCAAAGCTGGCCTCTCCGTCTTCCTAGGAGGGGACATGACTTAAGATTAGTGCCCTGAACGTTTTTCCTATGAATCTCGACAGGAGGCGACCCCTACTCCCAACCTTACCCATCCAAAATATCCTATCATTCCGGAAGCAGCGCAAAGGTCCTTATAGGACTAGGCATAATTTTCTAATCTTTTTGTCCCAAGAGAAAATATGTAGCCTGCATTCCAATCAAGATAATGTTCACCTATGCATAGTACTACATACTTAGCGTTCACAATTAATTGGTGAATATCAATCAATTTTATGAATTAAATTTATTTATTTACATGTGGTGTCTTCGTTATTACTAGAGGCCAGATTAAACTGTAAAAGAACTGACTATTGTACGATGTTTGTAGTAGTATAATGCTTAAATACAAACATATTTTATAAATAACCTGATTTCACATTACAAAATACCCTCAATCACAAATGAGTGAAGGTTGGCGGAAGCCTGAGTCAGCTGATCGATGCAGCAAATTTGCAACAGCTGATACTCAAGTTAGAAACAAAAAAAGTGCATTCATTTTTGGATTAATTACCAGAAACTTGAGTCAGTTTGGTATTTTTTAAACTCCACATAAACATGTCCAAGGCCGCATATGGAGAGGACTGAACATCTTACGTGTAAATTATGAATATAAAATTATTCATAATTTCAAAATGGCAAAATTCTAAAACCCATAATTTTGACAACTTAAGAGTTAATTTTTTTTGTAATTTACTTTGTACTGTACATCAGGTTAAACGATCGGGTGATGTATGACGGAGTGGTGGCGCCAATAATGATGACATGTTATCGCCAACCAGTGCAGCAAATTAGAGCATCATTGTTGTAAATCGGCACTCGGCTGGCGATAAAACATGTCATCACTGCTGATGACGCACCTCCGTTATTTATCATATTCCAGGACTAAATATTTTGAAAAATTCAAACAACGAATATTATTCTTAATATATTGTGAAAATTGTGGATTCTAGGTTTATGACATTTAAAGACTTATATCTGCATCGTTATGGAGTAGGAACAGTTTTCATTATTTCCCATACTACCGACAGAAATAAAAAACAGATGTGTTAAATATTTCATTTTGTTGTGCAATTTCAATTAATAAATATTTAATTGAAGACATATATCGAGAGACAGGAAATAGTAAATGTTTGAGTACATCACGTTTTACTTATTAATTATTGCATGAATAATCATATTAAAATTGTCCAACCAAAGGGCATGTTATAAAATCCATGAATTCGAATCCACGTGCATAAACGTAAAATAAATAACGTAAAAAACGTAAATATTATAACGTAAAAATAATAATAATTAATAGAGATTAATAATAATTAGTTTTAGCTATTAACACGTTTGAACCGTAAATAATATCAAACATGCAATAGAGCAAACCTTAAGGCCGAAAATTATCAAAATTGTATTCAATGGAACGGAACAAGCCTCCCCCAATTGTTGTTTAATTGTTGGTTAAAGCAAAGTATTTTTAGTGTGGTCCAAGAAAGCTGCATAAACGGAGCACTGTACATCCATATTCCCGACTATAGACAATGCTCTTATAGAGGCTTATGTTGAGAACGCTGCCTTGCAGCTCTGGACTTCCTGGGATGCTATATAACAATGGATTATTTTGAGGTAGGCATTATAGGCTATTATTACCAGTGCATTATAGTGTACCATTATACACCCTTAGGGAATTGATAGAGATACAGTCATTATCATATTAAATCAGGGAGACAAAATTTGCTACGAATTGTTTTAGTACGTTTACCACCTTTACAATCATGTTACAAAAATAGAACACGACGTTTCAAGGATTTAAATCTACCCCCTTCCTCAACAGTAAAAACCTTAAGACGTAAGGGTATGCTTGATAGATGACGTGCAACATATTCTGTTGTTAAACTTAGTTTGAGTAGCAAGTCCATCGCCACACTTTTTAGCTCTTGTTTATCTTGTACTTGGAGGTTTACTCCTAAGGAAGCGATTAGATTTTAATCTCCGAAACGTTGCGTTCTTTTTCTTGTAACATATAACGACAGAAAATGTCCGAAATAGTCCAGCGCCAATAGAAATCTTCAAACAAAAGCATTGATTTTTGTTTTATTTAAAACACACACACACACACACACACACACACACACACACACACACACACACACACACACACACACACACACACACATTGAATAAATATATATTAAGACGAGAGGCCGATACCCTTTTAAGCCTTATTCTGCCCGTCCTCATGGGCCACTGGCCTGTGCGAGGATCTTATCAAACAGAATAAGGGGGAGAATCGATACAGTACAAGGTCGATGGTACTAATAAAAAGTGCAAGGGTCACAGACAAAATTCGAACCTGCGCTATCTCTAACTCTGACTCAAAGTCCAACGTCTTAGACCGCTCGTCCATCGACACTCCCAATAGCTGATGCACATCGTTTCATTGTTAAAATTTCTTACAACGTGAACACTAATACTGGTTTTAACGACAGGAGGAATTTTAAAGGATTTCCGTTGCCAACGCACAACCTGCATCTATATTCAATAAAACCGAACTGGTTGTTGCACAACACCATAGGGAACAAAGGGACGACAGCATTTGCAGCATGTGTGTGCGTGTGCGTGCGTGTACGCCCAGGATCGATGAAGTACAAGGTTGTACAGTGTACAGTGTACAGTGTAGTGTACAGTATACACGCACCACACTACAGTGAACTCACACTACACTACACCGCCGCTTAGCTGACAGAGCAGGCAGCGCACTCTACCGGCAAACGTGTCGTCTATTTACGAATGCATGCACACGATCACAGGGCAGCTCTCGAATTATTGCCAAAGAGGTGAAACACGTTACCATGGAGTTTTTATTGCTTGAGAGCCGAACCGAGTGGAGTGAAACGACCTTCAGTTTTATACTATATGTTCTATATTGAACCTTAGGCACTTTTTACACCGTTACTTTTGGTCGTAGAACCGTTGATGTTGTCATTTTAAAGATGGCATTAATAAACATCCCGATGATGTTTCATGTGAAGTATATATACTTATTTTTTATTTTTTCAAAGACGTATAAAATATTAAAAGTTTTAGTTTTTATTGTGAAAACCCTAAAAAATCTTGTAATGTATGTATGTGGAGAATTTAATATGAGAGAGAGATACAAGAAACAATCGTGTACACGATGCATTTATGGGTTATATACTGTATTTTTAAGAACTTTATGGGTTATATACTGTACTTTTAAGAGCTTGATGGGTTAAAGACTGTAATTTTAAGAGCTGGCTGTTTTTACGGCAAACTCCATACACTTTTATAACTTATTTTTTTGCAAAATTTATACTGTTTTAATATTTAATGAATTGTTAAATTTTGACAATTTTTTACACTTTTTCTGTAGTTTTTATATAGTTTCGTCATTAAAGACAACTATATTTTTTTACTATATTTTACACTTTTTCTGGATAACCGGTAAAAATATACAATAAATCGTTTTGATACTCTTCGCAGCGTGAATAGAAGTGAAAACACTTTATAACTAGAAATATGCCTATGTTCAGTTTTGCTAGTCTAAAGAGATAAAAAAAAGTTGCCGATGAAAAACCTCAAAATACGTCTTTATATCGTTTCGACATTAGAGACAACTATATTTTTTAATAAATTTAACACTTTTTCTGGATAACCGGTAAAAATATACAATAACTCGTTTTGGTACTCTTCGCAGCGGGAAGAGAAGTGCTACTTATAACTGGAAATATGCCAATGTTCAGTTTAGTTCCCGTTATGCTAGTCTGAAGAGATCCAAAAACAGTTGGCGACGAAAAACCTCAAAATACGTCTTTATATAATTTCAACATTAGAGACAACTAGACCAAAAAATATAAAAACATAGTGTTCTAGATGAATGGGGCATTCTCATTGTCTCATCAGATGCACAACTGAGTGCACTACGATGTTTCCACGATCTCTAAGCACAGGGGAGAAACTTAGTTTCTCCACATAATGTAACTTGTGTTGGAAAGGGTTAATTCAATGTGAATGTTGAGTTTAGCTCCTCTGACGCAGAGACGACGTAAAGAGTTCGTTTTCAGCTTTTTTTAGCATCTTTTTTGTTCAACTTTAGACGAACATGACTCCAGATTCCAGGAGTCAAGTATGTGACAGCGTCAGATTCCAGACGATGCACTAAGAGGGAGGTGAACTGGAACTAGATTAGTTATAGTTATAGTCACCGTGTGAAAATGTATGTCCTCATGAAATATTACAGTAAGTATTAAGCAGTAACAGAAGACGGAACACTGTATTTTATCCTTTTTTTATGATATATTCAGCAATACCTACAAACACTCCTCAGAAGTTCCGATTTAGCACACACAATTAAAATAACCATTTCCAAAAACAAACCGTCCTAGTTAACCTGGCCCCACTATCACCAATAGCCCACCTACAGCTGTTAAACGACAGATCAGAGAACTGCTGTGTGATCTGCAGTGTACTGTGTTAATCAGTAGAGATTTACATTGTAACCTCGGGATCAGCTGAAGCCAACCAAATGAATCCATATGAGTAGAGTACGGCTTTGACATTGTCTACTGACAATTTGTGTGGAAACGAGAGGTATGAAGAGAGAGTATTGAATATTGAGGTACTCTGTGTGCAGGGTGGAAATAAATTACTCTCCATTTCTTAACTTCATTAAAGAGATAACACACATCTTAGTTGTACGTTTATCATAGTTCATTTTAAAATATGATTTTATTTTATCCTCTTTCTAAAAACGGGAAAACGTAGGGTTGACTTTTCAAAATTTAATTCTACTTTAATGCGAGAGATTTTTGAGATCCACTATATGCAAGAAAAAAAATAAACAAAAACACCAAAAAATATATACCTGACTCTGAACAATGTGGCGGCTAATCCTCACCCTCTACTTAATTATAACTGTTCATTTAAAAATAGTAATGCATCCAATCGAAAGTATTTTTTCGGCTTCGCACCTTTTCACAAAAAACTGGGAAGAGTGACTAAATATTCTATACTCTATACTTGTGGTATAAAGTAGCGGACACATATTTTAGGAAGGAAATATTTTTTTACAATAGTTTTACCTAAAAAATTAAATTTAAATATTAATACTCGTGATTTAGTATACGGATATTTATGAATTTGCACAATACTGCAACGTCTGAATGTTTCGAAGTATTTTTCGGTTCCTCCCCTTTTTCCAAAACTTCAGGCGTGGACAAGACAGTTCAAAATCTTAAAAAAATATACCTACTTTGTGATTTTATGAAATATAACGACGCCCTACTCAATGTTTAAAATTAATAGGCACCTATTTTGTGAAGAAAATGCTTTATTAGCGTTTTGCATGTTAGGTTAAAGGTGATTATTTGCACACAAAAAATTAAATTTGAATCTCAGCACTCATGATTTAGAAGAAGGTTATTTATTGCATATACAACACTATTACGTCTAAATCTTCCCGTATACAGAGATAACTTTCTTGCCTTTTGGTTCCTGTTTTCGGTGTTAGAAATATCACCATTTGAAAAATCAGATATTCAGAGCATTTTAAAGGATTAATAGTCAGTCAATTTTTTACAATTTGCAACGACATTTATGAACAAACTTCAAACTATTCCTCATTTGACGGAAATATATGAACAAAATATGCCTCTTATGCTTTCAAAGCCAGTTTTTCTGACATTTGAGTATTTTACCTCAATTTGGATACCGAAAGTGACACAGAAATGAACGTTTAGAAACGCTTTACATGAGTGTCAGCACAGCGGTGGTAGCGGAGGGAGGAGGTGAGGAAGGAGACTGCGGCGGTTGACTGGTCTGCCACCCGGGGAGAGCCATTTGGCCTTACACTTCGCTGATCTCTCAGTCTACCCGCTCTGAACTTATGCGAAGTCCTCGCGTTTTCCATATCACTCCAGATAATCCTGTGGTTGATGACGAAAGTATCCGTGGTGCAAAAAATTTTGAGGTTGGAAAATATTTTAATGTTAAAAAGTTATATCCCTTTAAGGTGATTTTCCTGAATACAGAAATAGTAGAAAATTTATTTTGATCTCTTCACGTTGAATTGCAGGTAGTCAAAGTGTGAAATTTATACAACCGAAAAAGCTACTGAAGATAAAAAACTTTTAATTCCGGATTTTTAATTTTAATTTGGGAGTGCCGATGACCGAGCGGTCTAAGACCTTGGACTTTGGGTCTGAGTTAGAGATAGCGCAGGTTCAAATCCTGTCTGTGACTGTTGCACTTTTTATCAGTACCATCGACCTTGTACTGTATCGACTCTCCTCCTTATTTTGTTTGATAAGATCCTCGCACAGGCCAGTGGGCCATGAGGACGGACAGAATAAGGCTTAAAAGGGGATCGGCCTCTCCATAATAAAAAAAAAGGTTTTGTAGTATGTACATCAATTATATCTTCTGCGAGTAACTTGGCTTTTTTTGTTTATGGCTTAAGGAAACTGTATTTATAATAATGTAATTTAAACATTTTTCTGGCAACTTTTAAAAAATAAAACAAATGTCAATTTGTGGAACTATATTTCGTACACATACAATACAAGTTTCAAATTTGTATAAATTCATCCAGGCCTCATTATAAAACAAAATCTCCTAAATGTCTACTTAAAACCCTCTCTTATTTTACGTGGAGTGTTCAAAAACACAAGTTATCTCAAAGGGCTATGAATTTCCCATAAAACATTTTCCCAAACCAAAATCCATTGTAATATGATGGCAAATTTAAGACCCCACCTTCTTAAGACTAGGTTTCAAACAATGCCTTTCTACGATTAACAGAATATGGATTCCTTACAGAACAAAACCATGGTTTACTATTCATCCAGGCCTCATTATAAAACAAAATCTCCTAAATGTCTACTTAAAACCCTCTCTTATTTTACGTGGAGTGTTCAAAAACACAAGTTATCTCAAAGGGCTATGAATTTCCCATAAAAAATTTTCCCAAACCAAAATCCATTGTAATATGATGGCAAATTTAAGACCCCACCTTCTTAAGACTAGGTTTCAAACAATGCCTTTCTACGATTAACAGAATATGGATTCCTTACAGAACAAAACCATGGTTTACTTGAGTTGCATCAATGCCACAAGACTTAAAATGTGATTACTATTTTAAAATAGAGCTAAAGAAATTGCTATTTATTTTAAAAAGTATTCTTTCTAAAAACGCGAATAAGTAGGGTTGGCTTTTCCAATTTTAATTCTAGTTCAATGCGTGAGAAGATTTTGAGATCCACTATATGCAAGAACGAAAACGTCAAAAAATATATACCTGACTCTGAACAATATGGTGGCTAATAAAAAGTTTTGTACGTTTTGTATATTAAAAAACCTCACCCTCTACTTAATTATAACTATTCATTTAAAAATATTAATGCATCGAATCGAAAGTATTTTTCGGCTTCGCACCTTTTTCCAAAAACAACAGGCATGGATTATATTCAAAATATTTAAAAAGATTTGACTACTTTGTGACCCACATTAAGAAACGTTGAACAGTGAAGAGTGACTTGACTAAATATTCTATGGTCTCTACTTATGGTATAAAAAATAGCAGACACATATTTTTGGAAGGAAACACTATTTTACAATAGGTTTAGGTGTGGGAGACTATTTCGCAAAAATTTCGAATTTGAATATGAACACTTGTGATTTTAGAATAAGGTTATTTATAATTTGCACAATACTACAACGCCTAAATTTCGCCTAAAGAAATTGCTCAATTTATTGGTTTCAGTCTATAATCATTCATGTATTATAAATATTCCATACTCACTCTAAACTGTTGTCGCAATAAAGTAACAGGTAATTTGTGTCGCCCGGTTCATTGACTAATCAACGGTGCGATCCGATATGCACATTCACGTACGAGTATAAAGACATTCAAACGTACGCCAATCTATATCGACGTAATAAATTGGTTTCAAGAAGCACTTAGCCTTTAGCGTTGTTTTTATTAAGTCAATCAGCGAGCATTGAAAGTGAATTGTTTAGCAGCCCGAACGATTTCCACGGGGATCGCTCGCGTGAATGAGAACAAACTCCATGATGGCTTTATAACGTACTCACTTTGCCAATAATCACTTTTATTCAAACAATTCGTGTATTCTACACATTACTAAAGAGCATTAACAAATCAATAGTTAAGTTCATGTGCAATATAAATTATTGTACAAACTTGTATACTTCCAACAATTTTAAACGCTTCTACTCATATAATTTCTTTATAACAGCAAATGTTTGAACTTGTCTGCTACCTCAATTTTGTCGAAATAAAAATACCTGTATAACGGCACTAAAATCCTCTAAATCCTCTACAGTACAACATTTTACACTACAATACAAACATCACTTGAACATGTACGATAAGGATTTGTTTCAAGTATATATAAAACAACAAAATGCTATTCAAGGGTTAACATTTTCGAGAACAGATCTTTGGAGGCAAAGAATGGATTTTGAATTACTAATTTTTTACAACTCATGTTATTTAGGCTTTTAAGTATCCCTTACTTAGTTCATACTTAAGGTGTGTTTTAATTTAAAGAAGTTTGATAAACTCCCTATCTTTAATGCAAATATTTCCCTTAAGATATGATTAACAATTTTGTAAACTTACGTTTCAAAAAATGGATGTGAATTATAAAAGAAACTCTCCAATGTCGTTTAAAACCGTAAGAATTCTCCTAATCAAACACAACCGAGCTCAATGTACATTATTTACAATAATTTTAGCTCTGAATGAATTAAAGAACATGTACAAAATAAAACGTTCTATTTTGCTGCAACAGTTGTGTTACAATTAAAAACAATACCTTGGAATTTAAAGGAAATAAACATATGTTTTAAAACAAAAGACCATAACATTAGTGTAGAAACAAATCTTGAACTCGCTAAGACTTTAAATGATTTTGAAAAAAGGTTCGAAAAGAAAAGCTGACGAGCGCAGCGAACACAGCTGATTACATTTATCCCTTACTCATCGCACATAACAGATTATCTAATGTAACACATTTTATGAAGTAACAACATCCGGTGCGGCTAAAACAGCGCAACTTAGTATAAAAATAACTCCTGTCAGCTGTGTACGACTGTAATCAAACCGCGACCTTGAGATAAGTCACATGACCTTGAGGCCGACTGGGGGCCCGCGGTGGATTCACTCCTAACGTATACGGCCAACAAGTCTGTTGTGCGTACGAAAATACTATTCGTCACCCAAAATCCTACACATGTGTATATGTTGTTTATTTTGGTTGGAATACAAGCCCATTTATCGAGATTTTTAAATGCTGGTGCAAAAAATTAACCTATTTCTGTACACACACAAGCACATGTTTGAGATTGCCAATTACTACTGCAAGAAAGCGATTAAGAATGGGGACGAACCTTTACGAGGTAATTTATTTCTGTACACACACACTCGCACACGTTCGAGATTTGCCAATCACTATTACAAGAAAGTAATGAAGAAGGGTAATGAACCCTTAAGAGGTAATCTATTTATGTACACACTCGCACACGTTTGAGAATTGCCAATTACTACTGCAAGAAAGCGATTAAGAAAGGGATGAACACTTAAGAGGTCATCTATTTCTGCATTCACACAAGCACACATGTTCGAGATTGCCAATATTAATAATGCAAGAAAGTGATTAACAAAGGGGATGAACACTTAAGAGGTAATCTATTTCTGCACACACACACACACACACACACACACACTCGCACACGTTCGAGATTTGCCAATTACTACTGCAAGAAAGCGATTAAGAAAGGGGATGAACACTTAAGAGGTAATCTATTTCTGCACACACACACACTCGCACACGTTCGAGATTTGCCAGTTACTATTCCAAGAAAGTAATAAAGAAAGGTAATGAACCCTTAAGAGGTAATCTATTTATGTACACACTCGCACACGTTTGAGAATTGCCAATTACTACTGCAAGAAAGCGATTAAGAAAGGGATGAACACTTAAGAGGTCATCTATTTCTGCATTCACACAAGCACACATGTTCGAGATTGCCAATATTACTACTGCAAGAAAGCGATTAAGAAAGGGGATGAACACTTAAGAGGTAATCTATTTCTGCACACACACACACTCGCACACGTTCGAGATTTGCCAGTTACTATTCCAAGAAAGTAATAAAGAAAGGTAATGAACCCTTAAGAGGTAATCTATTTATGTACACACTCGCACACGTTTGAGAATTGCCAATTACTACTGCAAGAAAGCGATTAAGAAAGGGATGAACACTTAAGAGGTCATCTATTTCTGCATTCACACAAGCACACATGTTCGAGATTGCCAATATTAATAATGCAAGAAAGTGATTAACAAAGGGGATGAACACTTAAGAGGTAATCTATTTCTGCACACACACTCGCACACGTTCGAGATTTGCCAATTACTACTGCAAGAAAGCGATTAAGAAAGGGGATGAACACTTAAGAGGTAATCTATTTCTGCACACACACACACACTCGCACACGTTCGAGATTTGCCAATTACTATTCCAAGAAAGTAATAAAGAAAGGTAATGAACCCTTAAGAGGTAATCTATTTCTGTACACACACTCGCAAACGTTCGAGATTTGCCAATTACTACTGCAAGAAAGCGATTAAGAAAGGGGATGAACACTTAAGAGGTAATCTATTTCTGTACAAACACAAGCACATATGTTCGAGATTGCCAATTACTACTGCAAGAAAGTGATTAACAAAGGGGACAAACCCTGAAGAGATCATAATCTATTACACAAGACCACATGTTTCTAGACTGCACTAACCATTGCAAAAATATGATGATGAAAAAGGGGCGATCTCTTTTTTGATTGTGTGGACACTATGGAATACATCAACACATGTCTGGATATTCTAGAACGCACTATATAGAAAAGCACTATATTTCCGGATGATCACTCACTTTTGGCACAGGCAATACCGCCACTAGAGAACATTGCGCTATTTACATGCAATGGGTTTTTTTCAAACATAGCCAACGTTCCGACAGTGTCCCAACAGATTCAGCACGGCAGGTACATGTATCACTGATATAATTCGACAACTTAACACACCGTTCCGATGAAACAACACACATCGCAGATTATTGATCCATGCTGAACGAAACGACAATTTGCGTTTAAAATATATTGCAACGGTGTTCTCCCTTCGTCAGTCAGCGTTTCAAATATTAAAATAATAATACCAAATAATATATATATAATTACTAAACTATTTCAAGTTCGTCTTACATAATAAAAATAAATCTCATACTTGACAGCTCACCAAGGAGATTGAAATGTTGTTCCAAGAAAAAGTAAGTGACTTAAAGTAGGTATTTACCAGAAGGCATACGAGATCAAATAGTCTCACAAAAAAGTATAAATATGTTTCAAGGTCATCGTCTTTTCCTGGTACAATCAGTTTTTGATATGGATTATATTTTAGAAATTTTAGTCACAGTCCTAAAGTTCCCTGAATAATACAATTTTTCATAACTAAAGGAACTAACAGTAAGAATTTTGGCTGAATATGAGGATTGAATGTATTTTTGACAAAATATAATATGAATTCTGGATTCAGGGAGAAAGATAAAATTCCAATTAAATATTACATATATACAATTCAATTTCCTTCAGATACTTTCAAATACATATTTTTAAAAATCCGTACCCTTAAGTGGGTTTACTATAGGTCTGATTTCAAGTTGCCTTTAAATACTGTTATATGATAAGATGTATTAAAGGTCTGCAACTTTACAAATTTTAAAATATAAAAAAAAAAATCCCTAAAGAACCCGATTATATGACCTTAACAGACTGGCTTCACTAATAATAGATATTTCCGAGAGTAGGTATAAAAAATCATCGCAGAATGCAATATTCTTTGTCGGTGTTCACGCTAATTTCAAGACCTCTTTACTTCCTGAAGAAAACGATCAAAGTTTTTGCCAACCAACTAAGTTACCAAGTCTGAAGTGGACTAGTTTTTTCACATTTAATTAAAGCGTTTCTGTCTCTTCCATTCAAGAATCTTTCTTGTGATGGAATAATCTTATCCGTCAATTTATATGTTGTACAGAACAATTGTTATAGGTTAATGTCAACCATCTTTTGAAACTTTATTCACTTATAGTTGGGGGAAAAATGAGGATATACCCGTTCTTGAACACAAGAGGTTCTAGTGTCATACAACGTCAACCAGATTGTACTTATTAATTTCCATCAATATTCGATTGCACATTTGTTTAAGACTGTAACGGCGCGCTTGCTTTATGTCAATTCGACATCATTCAGACGTCAAGCTTCTTATATCAGAACTGGAAGTTTCGTTATTCATAGTTCGGAAAAGTACTTCCATGAAATTTAAGCGTAGTTTTTAGTTCAAATGTATGTTTTGGATTCCCCGCTCTTTTGTTACTACACAAGTGATATTAAAAAAATGTTCATTTTGCATGTACGCCTACGTGTGTTGGAATCGGCTGTGAGAAAACAAAAAGACTGATTTCATAAAACTCATAATGTGAGTACAATTAATTGGTAAGTGCACATTTACAATTTATCGTTTACAAAAATATCTTTGGTTTCCACAAAACTCAACATTTACATACACATTCTGGATTGGTGTTAATTGAATTCGTACTATTTATAGTTCAATTTAAAAAATGTTGAAAACAGTATAAATCTCTAAACAGTCTCATTCAACAGAAAATTGATTTAATTTTGAGTTAGACACAACTACACTTTTCGACATGTTTTATTCTCATGATTTTTATACTCAACACGTACTTAACCTTAACATAGTTTTCGGTCCAGAGAAATCAAAACCAAAATATATGGCTCTATACATTTTGATTGATTCCTTAGTTTGTGAGGCCCTAAAAATAAACCCTATCCACAAAAATATTACAATTTTTACTTCATACAGGTGATGACATAGTGGCCAAAACGACTAACTCAAATTTTCGGAATTCTCTAGTCCATTTGTTTGATTGCATACAGACTATCTAAACTATCGGAAAAGCTGTGCTCTAATATCAATTAGATAGCGGCATTGTATCTATGTAAAACAGATTAATAGCTCGTTACATTGATTGTGATATGAATTTATAAAAAATACGATTTAAAAATGTAAAATTAGGTTAAGAGTGAGAATACATTGGTAACATAGTATTATGTCTATATACCATATGACATCCATATGTATATGGTAATCAATCAATCAATCATCGACAGCAGCTGGGGAGAAGAGTACGTACTGCAGCACTTCCTCCCTAGTGCTTCTGAAAAGTGAATTGACTCCGACTGTGATTATTCAATCAATTACGCTAATTGCACTGCAACAGACCACTGAACGGGATACATCTCTTGTGAGTTTTGCATTACGTTCAACAGCGTAATTTTAATTTTCTGTAGCCATAACATCTGTATTGATAAATAAAAACATTTTTTTAGATCACTGCAATCTATTGCACTCTGTATTATTGAAAATTACCTTGTACCGAATGGAAAATACACGTGGGGATAAATATATCTGAGGTAGTAGTAATAAATACTCGGTATTGCAAAGTTTAATTATGGCAAATAAAACCTATAAGCACCACTTTTAGATGTTCAGATAAAATTACGACTTGCCACGTTGCTGCCAAAATAGAGTGACACTTGACTAAAATCATATCTCGAAAATGGCATTGGTGGTTCCAGTATTCTTTGAAATTTTTCCTGCGAACCTAATCACTCAAAATCAATTTAAATTGACTTCCATTCACGATGATGTCGATTAACACACGCGGCGTCAGCATCTAGGTTAGACATTGCAGCTCTAGTCAGCCAAAGAAAGATTGAATCAAAGTAGTCCTCAAAGAAGAATCATTATAGGACTCAAGAACTCGATGATGAACTCAAAGTCGGACTCAAACTCGCCTAAAACAAAATCGCTGGAGTATTAGCTATTTATAGAAACAACTTACAATCACGACAACGTGGTCTCGTCAGAAGGGCACCAGCACAACTATATATGTATCAATCTGGGAAATAAAACGTCATGATAGGTAAGTTACTTCAATATCTAAAAATACTTTATATTACATTCAAAATGGTTGACTTGAATGCAAGGGCTAATTTATAACACTAAAAATGTAAATTTTACTCACGGACAAGGCGTGCGAGGTGGTAACCGCTGAGGTGTAAAAGGGATACAGTGTTCAAAAGAGAATAAATTACGACGCGCACCAATTTTGTTCTTATTCTACCAAGCATTTAGTTCCAAGAACATCGGAGAAAAATAATGCTAACCGATAACGAGTAACAGGGTTGCGAATATACACAATGCAACTAAATAACGGCACAACCTCTCTACAATGAGAAATACGCGTTACTGTATTTGAAAATAGTAAAATTTGATTAACTAGTAGGTCTAGTTAATGAAACAGTTCACAATATGGATTACAAATTCACTACACGTCAATTATAGGCTACAAACTTTACACAATTCAAGTTTAAAGCTTTCACTGCCCATGTTAGACGGTAGACCATCTTGGACGTTAGTAAAACAATGAACTAAAACTTCACTTAACAGTCGTTAATTCTTGCAACACATTTTAAAGTAATACTCCACGATTAGCTGATTACCATAACGTAATTGTTGCTAATTTGGACGCGTTTCTAAGAAATTCTGTATAAAAATGTGTAATAAATCGCTAAATGTCCGTAAAAAACTTTATTTTTACGATATTACTATTAACTTGTATTATACATTATACAATATGAACAGAATAATTAATGGTGAACTAAAACCCTTTTTCGAAAATTAATTTTATTTCATACACGTGTTTCCGTATAAACCATCTTCAGTGTGTAGGCTACATTAACCTCTAACTATATAATAAATAAATAAACAACTAAATATACACATGCGGACCATTTAAACAGATGTTAAATTTATATGACACAGTTGTAATTTTGATAAGTATTCTGTATTTAATATTTTCTCAAAGATAGGATATGTCTTATTTTTTAGATTGCTAATCACATCATTTTAATCGTGTAATAGTTGTTTCTTTATTTATTTTATAGTTAGAGGTTAATGTACACACTGAAGATGGTTTATACCGAAACACGTGTATGAAATAAAATTAATTTTCAAAAAAGTGTTTTAGTTTACCATTAATTATTCTAACATAAAGATAACCCTATAATGTGGAGTAGGCCTAATAACATTACAAATATGAATAGAATTTGTCTGTAAAACGATTTTTGTATGTAATGGACAACTAAAAAAGCATACACTGTCAAAAAAACAGTTGAAGAAAACAGAAATAGATGGGCCATTAAGATGATACGAGATAGTGTCGGAGCTCAGAACTGTGCAGGCGAATATTTAAATAAATATTAAATTCCTGTTCGAACAACTGCAGAACTTGTTTAATAACAACCCGGCCAGAAGCACTGAAAAGAGACAGGAACTCCACAAAGGAATTTGCAATTCTATGAGCAACTTTATTCCGCAAAAAGGAGGAGAGGTGTGAGGCGGTTCAAGTTTTGGGATGACAAACTAACTAGCAACGCAAATGAGATTGCCAACTAAGGACGACACCGCCACGGCCGACTGTGTGCGTGTGCGTGTGCGCGCGCGCGTGTGTCGATTCACGTATACTTGTGAGATCCCGGACCCACGTCCGGCCATTGAAAGGCTCGCAATTACAAATTGTCCTGCACACCTAACATCCTTCCTCCACTCCTGTCCTGGACAACCAAGGTCATAGCAATTATGTGTTTGTCATCTGACAATAGGCGATTGTGGCAATTAAATCTGCGCAAACGCGGAGTGTGGTAATTCCATTCAAATTTCCAACAAACACCACAACACAGTTCTTAAGGAGCAGTACGTGTAATCTGGTGGCACCTGGGTGTTTATTTAATTCCAAGGAACATACTATTACAGATAGTCTGATATCTTTTATATCTTTGGTTAGGATGCGTATCGTTACAACTTCATGACAGGCGCTTAGTACAACTGTACTCTTTACGTCCATATTTGAATGTCTGAACTATGACTTTAAATTTATTGATTTTAAAGGTGCTATGGAAATAAATAAATGAGATGTAAAATGTCAAAAGTCCTACATGTGACAGATACATTTACACTTGTCCTGTTGTTAAAGTATTTAATTAAATTATTGTAAAACTTAACATTCTTTTTTTTTAACCGGTATATTGAAATATAAAATTAAAACATTCAACAGCACTAATAAAATTACAATTTATTGATGATTTTTATTTCAAACATTTAGTATTTTGTCCGTTACTATAGTCTAAAAAAGATGAACGGAATGAAAAAGCGAGATACAATACTTGGTCGGAGGAACTTCTTTATGACCTGAGAAATCAAGAGCAAGTTCAACTTTTAACTCCCTGTATATTTTGTCCCCATATGGATGACAACCATAACAAAATTGATAACAACCAAGCCAAGATTTATGGACACGTTGTCCGGTGATGGTCCATTCACTAATACGGAGGAGCAAAAGCGATTTCTTACTCGTGGGATGCAAATAAAAATTAACATAATTTGTTTTGAAAAGTAGTGCGGAAACTGACTGTAAAAAATCAACTGAACAAAGTCCGTTAACGTGGAAAACCGATGGAGTCTGGTGATTGACGGGAACATTGTAAGAGCCACTTTTCTATTGACAGACTGCTTGATATATCGGCAGCGAGTATTAACAGCTGATCAATCACCGGACCGTCTCATACCTGCTGTACACTTATGGTGCCCTGATGTGACTGAACCTGGCTCTTATCGGTAGGTAACTGCCGAACTTGCTGTTTTGGCAACATTTGTTTAATGATATGTAGATATATTTAAATTCGAGTCAAGGAAACAGGATTTTACGTACATTTTCCATCATTCAGTGATACAAAAAAATCAGTAGCACTACGTTTCGAGATCTGCAATCTGATCTCTTTTTCCAGTAAATAACTAACCTAACACATAATTACAAACTAGGTTAAAATAAACAAATCATACCAGAGCGTTGTGACACGCTTAAGTCAGGAATCACAACCAGAATGCTGTATGTCAACTTCACTAACTCTAAAACATGCACTTAATACGAGGCCATTTTTGCTATTGGCCTCTGGTCAGTCGTAGGTGGTTGGTCGACGAATGCAGACCTATTGTGACTTGTATTCTGTAGTTTAGTTTTAATAATTAGTGTTGTGTTTGGTTTTTTTTATTAAGTGCATGTTTAAGAGTTAGTTAAGTTGACACACAGCATGGTACAAACAAATTATCTACTCTACTCACGGATCAAAAAGTGGACATCACCCTTTCCGTAAAATTGACTATACGGTACGCTAAATAATATACTAAAGAGCAATCTGTTATTAGATTATATGGAAGTAAGGATCGATAATTCCGATTAACTTATATTGAGTAATGCCGGCTCCACCGATAATATTTACAGCTTGGACAGTAAAGAAAGCAAAGTTTATGTTTAACCGCACAAGTCGTTGGAACAAGTCGGGACAAGGGGTGACTTCCACAACACACGGCAATTATAGTAAATTACGGCTTGGAGAGTGAATGAGATAGGGTTTGGTGTAACCGCAGTCGCAAATTGGGACAAAGAGTAACTTCTACAACACACAGCAATTATAGCAAATTAAAGCTTGGACAGTGAATGGCAGAGGGTTAGGTGTAACCACAGTCGGAAGTCGGGACAAAGGGTGACTTTTACAACACACAGCAATTATAGCAAATTACGGCTTGAAGAGTGAATGGGATAGGGTTTGGTGTAACCGCAGTCGCAAGTTGGGACAAAGAGTAACTTCTACAACACACAGCAATTGTAGCAAATTACGGCTTGAAGAGTGAATGGGATAGGGTTTGGTGTAACCGCAGTCGCAAGTTGGGACAAAGAGTAACTTCTACAACACACAGAAATTATAGCAAATTAAAGCTTGGACAGTGAATGGGAGAGGGTTAGGTGTAACCGCAGTCGCAAGTAGGGACAAAGAGACACACGATAATTATAGCAAATTACGGCTTGGACAGTGAATGGGATAGGGTTTGGTGTAACCGCAGTCGCAAGTCGGGACAAAGAGACACACGATAATTATAGCAAATTACGGCTTGGACAGTGAATGGGATAGGGTTTGGTGTAACCGCAGTCGCAAGTCGGGACAAAGAGACACACGATAATTATAGCAAATTACGGCTTGGACAGTGAATGGGATAGGGTTAGGTGTAACCGCAGTCGCAAGTCAGGACAAAGAGACACACGATAATTATAGCAAATTACGGCTTGGGCAGTGAATGGGATACGGTTAGGTGTAACCGCAGTCGCAAGTCGGGACAAAGGGTAACTTCTACAACACACAACAATTACAGTAATTACGTAGTTACACCACAAGTAATTATACACTGAAGGAAAGTACCACACCTATGAAACCATTTTAATGTAACACTACTAAAAGCTTGAAGCAAATAATGTAATTTTATAATATACTAGCGGGCCCGGCGCGCTTTGCTGCGCATTTCAATAATTTTTTGCAAAAGTTGCCCGCGGCTTCGCACGCAATTTCCCGTTGAAAACAGTACACTATATTCACTTATTCTTTTTCTATCACATTCTAAACATTGCTGAGATAATTGATAGTCGTTCCATCGTGAGCCTCTTGGGCGTATTATGAAGGTATGTACCATATTCCTGCCTCTATCTAGCTGTTACCCACGGCTTCGCACGCAAATCTTAAGAACCGAAGTCCTTATATTACTTAGTAAATTTTTTTTTTACTATAATAAATTTTAGATTAAATTAGTTATATCTCCGATGCCACGATTGAGCTTGCTTTGTTGTCTCGATCGAGAGAATATGTACACACGGAGTTTTGAGAACCATACTTCTGTCAAAAAAAACAACTAAGGTTGATTTTATAACATTCTTTATATTTGTAGCCAACGTAAGATAGTAATTATGATATCTGCATTACTCTTCTGATCAAGCATGAGCATGGTTTATATTAAATAAATATTGCAGTTAAAGGTGAATTTTTACGTCAAATTTGAATTGTATTATCTGGATAGTAAAGTCTATGTTTAACAGTGATTGCAAAAACAGTTTAAACAAAATTTGTCGTTTCTCTTAAGCTTACTCTATGCTTTAAAACTATAAGTGTAATATATGTTTACAAAGAACAGCTGATTAAAAATTTGAAAAGACGTTAACATATGTTTGCTGCAATGCATTTCTTATGGGTATTTCTGTAACCAGTGGGGCGGAATCCTGAATCGGGAAAGGGATGGGCATAGCTTATAAACCTTCTCCGTGGAAAAATACATATACGTACAAATTTTCATCATGATCGGTCCAATAGTTCACGATTCCATAAAGGACAAACATACAAACATTCATTTTTATATATATAGATAATAATATAGTCTTTAAAGTACACTACTAATATACTACAATTAATTAGATAGCCTAAGGTCGATCAATGAAACAAGACAATAAGTCTTAAATGTTGGCCATAAACTAATAAGAATTCATACATGTTTACATTATTGTAATGACAACTCAGTAACAGAGTTATTATTATCCTCGTTACTTTATAACGGACCCTGCAAGCCTTCTTGGATTCCTGTCGTTATATGCTCATCTGTACGATAGTTCTTAATATAACATTGATTTTGAGGGCAGAAAAGGCCATCCGTCTGGCTTTCCGGGTGAGTGTTAGTTGTTCGTTACGTACTTTCGAATCATTCTATAATCCGTTGAATCGGGTTTGTTTTTAATGTAAGTATAAGAACACAAGGAAACAACGATATCGTCCACTTTCTAAGACCCCTCTATTCCGAGTATTAAAATTATAAATTAATTTAAAACTTTTCTAAGAAAATGATTTCACACATAATGAGTTAAATTCTTTTGTTTTGTTTCTTCTTCTTTTGAGTTTTTTGTTTCTATTAACGCCACTATACACATTCCCTGTCATAAAACCCAATACGATGAATATTTCCACTAAACAAAAATATTCCCAGTACCAGCCACATACTGAGGTATGGCAAATATTACAACATTAAACAGTGGCTCCAGCAACGACGATATTCGACCGTGACACGAATACACATGCAAACGAGGAGCTAGGCGGCTGATCAGATGTAATGAGGTGACGTCACACATTGTGATATATGGGCACAGAGCTGTCTCTCACCTGACTGTCTCTCGTCCATCGGCTAATAGGATTTTCCGGACATTTGCCATCGTTCAGTGAAACAAGGATTCCTGACCTAGGCGTGCCAAAACGCTTTGGTAAGATTTGTTTATTTTAACCTAGTTTATATTTATGTATTAGGATAGTTCTTTACCTGAAGAAGAGATCAGATTGCAGATCTCGAAACGTAGTGTTACTGATTTCTTGTTCCACTGAACGATGGCAAATGTCCGGCAAAAAATCCTGTTTCCTTCACAATCCTTCCATCGTCAAAAATAACCTTCAAACAAATAAACAACGGCTAATGTTAACATTGCCCCCACTACTCGGCCCGGGCCGACTCATCCGTCTGTGGGATGGTCGGTAGCTTGGGCGTCGCTGGGCGCCGTCGACCAGTGACTAATCAGTTCTCAGATGGAAAAACTGGACTGATTTTGAAATCACGCCTGCCGGCTTTGCAACATATTGCTGAAGTTGGTCTAATAAGAGGGCGCGGCCTTTCTGTTGATTATTTTTAAGTCACTTTAAGGTTACCAAACCTGTCCGCACTACTGACCCCTCCGTATAGAATTGAAGCTATGCAGTCTATAACAAATAAGGGAGGGATTATGTTCTTGCGAACGCTTATAATACTTGCCCAGCACAGGGGAGGTTAAGAGTAGCACCCATTATGAGCTTGAAAACATAAACCTGTAAGTCTATTAAAAGGAGGTTCAATCCGTGTTTGGTTGTAATAAAAAAATATTTTAGACACAGATAAAATACCATTTTTAAAGACAGGTAAATATAAAATTGTGTTTTGTAATTCTAAGACAGTAGTAGGAATTTAAAACCAAATGTAGAATATTTTATGATTAGCCTCAACGAAATCGGTTCAAGATAAGGATATGAACTTTTTACACTATGAACCTGAAAACCGGTTTTTTAATATTTCCTTAAAAATGTTATTAAAAACCATATAATTCTCGTAGATTATATGGATTTAAAAAAAGTTTTATTCCATTCAGTCATAAATGTTATAGAAAATATGTCACCCTTTATATTTGAGCCTGGCTACAAACTGCCTGCTTGAAATGCATGCAAAATGGTATTGAGTCTTTAGATAAGTTAATAATAAATGGCTATGAACTGAAAAAGAAAAAAATATGTTTCCATCCGAAAATCGGCTGTAACATTTGAATGTCTCAGAAGCGCTTTATCTAAATTTCTAGAAAACACAAACCACAACAGAGCACTTAGGCTGCTACGACATATACTGACAAATACTGAGTTCTACATAGTGTAATTGGACATTTTGCTAATTTTAAACGTGCCATTGATAAAAAATTATGTAGCAATGCAGTTGTCCTAAGAGAGGGACCTGGAAGAGGAGTGGGCGAGGCAGTTTGGATTAGCCCAGATTCGAGTGCAGCTCTGGCACACTTACCACAATAAGTGTCCACCCACTGTATGTCTCTCCGTTCCGCTCTCCAACTTCCACTATAGTTATTTGATTACCGCAGCGCTACGGTTTGAAAGTAACAACATGCCCTGGTAAATTGCGTCTCTGAATCTGCACTGTCTTTCCGAGAAGTTACGATTATGTCTCAATTATAATTTGAAAAATAATAAGAAAACGTCGGATATATACAGGAATTCTTTTTATTATTTTCTTAATTGAAATCAATATGGAATGTAGTTAATTTGTGGCTTTTCAGTGCAACACTTGATCAGGTTCGGCACGTACTACGGTACTCCTCCAAAATCAATATGGAACGGATCTGAACTAAGGCATTTCAGTGCAACACTTGATCTGTTATCGACTGCCTATAACATTTCTCCCAATCAGATCAGGTTCGGCATGTACTAGCCCGCGGTACTCCTCCAAAATCAATATGGAACGGATCTGAACTAAGGCATTTCAGTGCAACACTCGATCTGTCTGATTGCCTGTAACATTTCTCCCAATCAGATCAGGTTCGGCATGTACCGACAGCCCGCGGTACTCCTCCAAAATCAATATGGAACGGATCTGAACTAAGGCATTTCAGTGCAACACTCGATCTGTCTGATTGCCTGTAACATTTCTCCCAATCAGATCAGGTTCGGCATGTACCGACAGCCCGCGGTACTCCTCCAAAATCAATATGGAACGGATCTGAACTAAGGCTTTTCAGTGCAACACTCGATCTGTTATCGATTGCCTATAACATTTCTCCCAATCAGATCAGGTTCGGCATGTACCGACAGCCCGCGGTACTCCTCCAAAATCAATATGGAACGGATCTGAACTAAGGCATTTCAGTGCAACACTTGATCTGTTATCGATTGCCTGTAACATTTCTCCCAATCAGATCAGGTTCGGCATGTACCGACAGCCCGCGGTACTCCTCCAAAATCAATATGGAACGGATCTGAACTAAGGCTTTTCAGTGCAACACTCGATCTGTTATCGATTGCCTGTAACATTTCTCCCAATCAGATCAGGTTCGGCATGTACCGACAGCCCGCGGTACTCCTCCAAAATCAATATGGAACGGATCTGAACTAAGGCTTTTCAGTGCAACACTTGATCTGTTATCGACTGCCTATAACATTTCTCCCAATCAGATCAGGTTCGGCATGTACTACGGTACTCCTCCAAAATCAATATGGAACGTAACTGAACTAAGGCATTTCAGTGCAACACTCGATCTGTCTGATTGCCTGTAACATTTCTCCCAATCAGATCAGGTTCGGCACGTACTACGGTACTCCTCCAAAATCAATATGGAACGATCTGAACTAAGGCTTTTCAGTGCAACACTCGATCTGTTATCGACTGCCTGTAACATTTCTCCCAATCAGATCAGGTTCGGCACGTACTACGGTACTCCTCCAAAATCAATATGGAACGTAATCTGAACTAAGGCATTTCAGTGCAACACTTGATCTGTTATCGATTGCCTGTAACATTTCTCCCAATCAGATCAGGTTCGGCACGTACTACGGTACTCCTCCAAAATCAATATGGAACGGATCTGAACTAAGGCATTTCAGTGCAACACTCGATCTGTCTGATTGCCTGTAACATTTCTCCCAATCAGATCAGGTTCGGCATGTACCGACAGCCCGCGGTACTCCTCCAAAATCAATATGGAACGGATCTGAACTAAGGCATTTCAGTGCAACACTCGATCTGTCTGATTGCCTGTAACATTTCTCCCAATCAGATCAGGTTCGGCATGTACCGACAGCCCGCGGTACTCCTCCAAAATCAATATGGAACGCGAATGAACTGGTAAACGGACTGTAGGTCCACATCATAAAACTGCCGGAAGCATTTCTTACCTACTTCTTAAGGGGTGGACAGTGGGTCCGCGGTCCCGGCCTGGGACCCACTGTCCGACTCACGGGATTCTTTTGACGAGGGGTTGACAAAAGATCGTCGTACTCTACACACTGCAGCACTTGAATGGATGTTTCGAGATCTAAACTCTATATCTGCTAAATAGTTTTCAGTACACTACATAAGACAGCTGCAAAAAGAATGAAACAAAATGATATACATAAAATAAAGTCAGGTTTAGTTACGCCATTTCTAACTTAAGAATTGTCTGTAACGATTATAGTGGTCTTTGGTTTATTGAATATGTTTTCGCTCCGACTAGGAGAACAACGATTAAAATATCGTAAGAATGCACAGAAAAATCAGGTAAAGAGAACAAGACATTTATATAATAGTATAAGAGCCTGTTAAACTTTAGTCAATTGTCCTGTGTAAACATTGTTTTATAGTAGCACAATCATAAATTACCTTACATTTAGTCGTGAAAGCATAGAGTAAGCTTGATAATAACAAACACTTTCTTATTTAAACATTTTTTTGCGACCACTGTTGAGCACAAGTAAGACAAATATTTAGATAAGAAAACTAAAAGTTTTATTACAAATCTACTTTTAACTGTACACTTTAGTAAATATTGAGTATGCATGTTGAGTACTGTATGCAGATATCAAAGGAATGTACTATATAACTGTTATTATAGTTATAAAACGCATAGTTTATTTGACTTTTGACAGAAGTAGGCTTCTCAGAAGTTTGTTTGTACCTTGTTCGAGAAAATAATAAAGCAACATTAACTAGGGCTTTTTTTTATTAACTAAACCCCAAATTTTAAACCTTTTAACGCTTAAAAACGGTTTATTTTAAAGGAGAATAAAACTAATAGGGTTTAAGAATAAATTTAAGAATTTGGTGCGTTCGAAGTTCTTATAACTGCTAGTAATTAAACATGTTATCTCCTGTCGTTCCGGGATCACTATTTGAAATAACGTTAAATTTTTTCGCAGCGGGATATAGAGATGAATAGCAATTGGAAGTTTGAATGAAACTAGACACATTTTTTAGCCGTTCATCGAATTCCTGTTTGAGTGATATTTACAACGAATCGTTAGCGACATCAGGTCACTATTATGTAAGTTAGTATGTCTGTGTAGGAAGATGTTTTGTTTACTGTTTGGATTATATGCCAAGAGCCACTATTTAAGGTAATAAAATATTTTGTCTTCGTATCTATTTAACTTAATTTGGTACAATTTAAAAAAATGATATATTAGATATGAAGTAAATTGTTATTTTAACTATTAACAATGTTAATAAAACAATAAACCATCCATTTCAATTAACGTGTACTACGAGTAACGTGTCTACTGGTATATACAGTATTATACAAACGATGGTCCAATATAAGGAATAACTAATACAAAAACTTACTGTAGATTGTTTATGATTCATTAGGACAATGCCAAATTAATCAGAGAGTAATATAATGGAAATATGGATATTCGTTAAGATATAATCCCGTTAAGATATGTGGTAGCTTGAGTAAACTGTTAATATTTAACTGCTTTAGCAGTACGCTGTGCGAATGTAGTGGAGAGCATCACTGACCAGAATAAAGAATAAGTGCAGGTAGAAAAAAACTAATGCACGGCCAGGTCAGTTTTGAAAAGAAGGACAGTTAGTCCACAGGTTATCACCGTGGACTAACTGTCCTACCCTGCAGAAAAGTGACGTCAGCCACCCTCGTCAAACTAGGCGTGGACGTACAGTCCTAAAATCTGAAAATAAGGCGACATGTATATTATCTTTTATATTACATATTTCCCATTGTACTTTGCACCTGCAGCTCCGCTCTTCCCTCCACGTTTTACTACATTTCAAGAGCCCGACAACCCTAAATATAATCAAAAACACACAAAGAGTAGTGGTGTTCTTAATAGATGTTTCTCTACATCTATTTAGGTGAAATTTCACATATAATTTGAAAAATACCATTTAGAGCAAAACTAGATGCTCAAAGATGAATTTTTATAGTAATTTGTTTAAACAATGAAAAAAACCTAGATAAAGAATTTGATAAACATTGCAATTTATAGTCTGAAAAACAAAAATACCACAGTCGACCATATAAATGCATTCACTGTAGTTGTAATCCGAAGTCAAAACCCCCAGGCGTTCCACTATAAAGTCTGTTTGTGGAATGAAAGATTGAGAAATCAAGTTTGAGACCAAGTCAAGTGCCTATTTTCCATTGAATTTTTGCTCCATGTTAAATATAGAGCCTCGGAAGAGCAGGCAGCATCCACTAGCGTGTCCTCTTACATACGGGATGCTCGCATAATCAAGCAACATTAGATACCGCTAATAAAAATTACACAGAGTCGATAAAAAACCCTCAAAACTAGCCTAATGACTGATCAATCCTCCGACTTGAGTAAAAGTTTAGACAAGTAGTAGTAATGGGGTTATAGAAGCGATGCGACAATATGCTTTTCGAGGCCACATCACGCCCAACTCCGAACTCAACACTAAAACTGTTGCCGTCTTCAATTTCACATTCAGAGGGTAACTACAAAGGTTTATTGTACTATATTCAATTTACCTAAGGTTTACGCTGACACTTTAAGTAATGTTTGATATGATAAAGGTTGAATTTTAAAGTGACACAAGCCTGTTTTATGTATTTTTTGGCTAGGTTTCTGTAAAGTAATTTATACACATTCTTGTAATTGTTTTCTTTTAGCCACCCCTTAAAGCTGTCGTCCTCGGTAGCCGCCTAGTTTGCCTAATGGCCACGATTGATTCTCCTTCTGTACAGGTCCACTGCTTCACTGTCTAAGTCATACTGGACAATGATATAGAGTAAATGTAAATAATGTACACAAATTTGAAGGTTTTAAAAATTTCATGGAAGACTTCTCGATAGTTGTTAAATAACCTTAAATACTAAAACACGAGCTATATGATTTGATAATATTTGTTATCACTATTCTCCTCAGCCATCACAGCGTACAAAGCTACAATGAAGACGCCAAAGAAAACGTTTACTTCACATTAAAAACTATTAATAATTATAACAAGGTTTGTCACGGATACATCAATTCAAGTTTGCATGTTTCAACTTGGAAATAAACTGAAGAAGACCCCATCAAAAGAATAATGTTGAACTTATAGGAAATTAAAGCTCTAGTAGTACTGTACTTTCACAGTTGCATGTGAAATTTGAATTCTTTTTGCGACATCACTAATAAAATTATATTTCTAATATATTACCACAAATTACACTATTCTACTTATAACTAAGAGTCTAACAGGTGCATTACGTTTATAGATTATCTCATATAGAATACCCGGTATAGGATAATGTAATGCCTTCTCTCACATCCCATTAACAATCAACATTACTTCTTCAGAGGCTTCTATTTTAAAGTTGGCAACATATTCTCAATTAAGCTTTAATGATTGATAGTTACCTCTAATATGTACTGTAAATGTAGTTTATATCCATCTGAAGAAATGTACCAGATACACGAAAATGTTTAAATGCTTCAGAACATTATACATTGGCTTTTTTAAGAGAATTGGCCGGTTCTTTTACTTGTACATGTATATGTATATGATAAAAAATCGATACTAATGTAGTTTAAATAAACATTAAATCACGATTTTGCCGTTTATACAAATTTTATATAAACATATATTTGTTTAGTCACGTCAATGATGTAGAAGAAATTATAACTAAAAATATACGTTTATATTAACCAATGTAATTTTTTCTTTACCGACAAAAATATTAATAATGTACAAGTTACCTCATACCTGCATTTAATTAATATATAATTTATAATAACATTTATAGTTATATATATTTATATTTTCATCAAATGTATTCACGCTCATAATGAAGATAAAATTCCAACAGTGCAGGAAGAGCGGCTGCCGTACCGCCTGCCCTTGTCCATAGTGGACTAATCGGTCAGTGGAGTAATCGACCCTTTTCATTTGAAATGCAATGTTTTATTTGATCGGGTCGTTGGGCCAACGACCCAGTGGACTAATAGAACCTCTATAAATTATAAAACGGGTCGTTGGCCCAACGAACAGTGGTGTAATCGAACCTGCATTCTACAATTTAACTTGTTACTGCAATAGGGTCGTTGGCCCAACGAACCATATACGTTATTAGTATTTGTAAGTAAATTTTGGATCGTTGGACCAACGAACCTTGATTGTAAATTTACTGTTTAAATTGTAAATACGGTTCGTTGGGCCAACGACCCATTTTAGTTATGTTTTACTTTATGAAACAAATCAGTCCGATTACACCACTGATCGTTGGGCCAACGACCCTCTTATTTTAAACTAAAGTAATGTTTGGGTCGTTGGGCCAACGATCGGTGGAGTAATCGAACCGGACCCTTTACGAGACCTGCGGCTATCCTTACCTTTCCGGAAGACCTTTTGGTGCTGCTGGCATGCGCAAATGTTCGCATCGAGATGCTAATAGAGCAGCACTCTTCCTCGTCTAGATGTGGGTTTTATAGTCCATAGACTGAGTCACTGTCGAATGGCTGATGTATTGTATGAGTCGAATCGCATGAGATTTTTAGGTTTGATTAAGACTGCCCTGTGCAGACTTTGCTCATTCATCCAAGCGCCCACTTTCCAGCCAGTATACATAAGGGAATAACTCTAGATTGACTGCGATATTTCAATCAGAGTCAGCGTAGGAACTGACAATCGGGTTTGTCTCTCGGCCAACACAATCAGACCAAATTTACCAATCCCTGGCTTGTTAGAAGTTCAATTCAAATTTATGGTCCTTAAATTCTCTGACTACAGGGCTATTAATTTAATGATCCTCTGTAAACCTTATAAAGTATCAAGACTACACAGGTCACCTACACTCATTCAGGATTGACAAAGAATAAACAAATAGATGGTGCGATTGGCCTCAAATTCAAATGAAGCGTGACACATTAAAGAATTAATTATAATTCATCCAACATTTCATTCACTTATGAATTGAAATGATAATCTTGAAAACTACGGTAATCTTGAGCTTTAGGCCTGTGAACAATTGTTTTCGATGTATCACTCCAAATTTGTTATTCATAATTTTAGCTATAACTCAATTTTATTTATAAAGTTAGAAAAGTAATTTCCTGATTTTAGATGTCTTTATTTTTGCACGAAAATACAAGTGATAACAGTGATCAAACATCGGGCGAAAGAAACAGTTATTACTAAGTGTATGCTTTTAAAAATGCTTGGAAATGGCCGAATACAGTATAAGTGGACATCGACTTGGATTTTGGAACCAAGTGACCAGCGTCCTCGGTAGAACTTCCAAATGGGACGAGCACAGTGTGGATGTCCTTCGACGAATTTATGTACCAAGTGACCAGCGCCCTCGGTAGAACTTGCAAATGGGACGAGCACAGTGTGGATGTCCTTCGACGAATTTATGTACCAAGTGACCAGCGCCCTCGGTAGAACTTGGAAATGGGACGAGCAGTGTGGATGTACTTCGACAAATTTTTGTACCAAGTGACCAGCGCCCTCGGTAGAACTTGCAAATGGGACGAGCACAGTGTGGATGTCCTTCGACGAATTTTGGTACCAAGTGACCAGCGCCCTCGGTAGAACTTGCAAATGGGACGAGCACAGTGTGGATGTCCTTCGACGAATTTTGGTACCAAGTGACCAGCGCCCTCGGTAGAACTTGCAAATGGGACGAGCACAGTGTGGATGTCCTTCGACGAATTTTGGTACCAAGTGACCAGCGCCCTCAGTAGAACTTGCAAATGGGACGAGGAGTGTGGATGTACTTCGACAAATTTTGGTACCAAGTGACCAGCGTCCTCGGTAGAACTTGCAAATGGGACGAGCACAGTGTGGATGTCCTTCGACGAATTTATGTACCAAGTGACCAGCGCCCTCGGTAGAACTTGCAAATGGGACGAGCACAGTGTGGATGTACTTCGACGAATTTTGGTACCAAGTGACCAGCGCCCTCAGTAGAACTTGCAAATGGGACGAGGAGTGTGGATGTACTTCGACAAATTTTGGTACCAAGTGACCAGCGTCCTCGGTAGAACTTGCAAATGGGACGAGCACAGTGTGGATGTCCTTCGACGAATTTATGTACCAAGTGACCAGCGCCCTCGGTAGAACTTGCAAATGGGACGAGCACAGTGTGGATGTCCTTCGACGAATTTTGGTACCAAGTGACCAGCGCCCTCAGTAGAACTTGCAAATGGGACGAGGAGTGTGGATGTACTTCGACAAATTTTGGTACCAAGTGACCAGCGTCCTCGGTAGAACTTGCAAATGGGACGAGCACAGTGTGGATGTCCTTCGACGAATTTATGTACCAAGTGACCAGCGCCCTCGGTAGAACTTGCAAATGGGACGAGCACAGTGTGGATGTCCTTCGACGAATTTATGTACCAAGTGACCAGCGCCCTCGGTAGAACTTGCAAATGGGACGAGCACAGTGTGGATGTCCTTCGACGAATTTATGTACCAAGTGACCAGCGCCCTCGGTAGAACTTGGAAATGGGACGAGCACAGTGTGGATGTCCTTCGACGAATTTATGTACCAAGTGACCAGCGCCCTCGGTAGAACTTGCAAATGGAACGAGCACACAGTGTGGATGTCCTTCGACGAATTTATGTACCAAGTGACCAGCGCCCTCGGTAGAACTTGCAAATGGGACGAGCACAGTGTGGATGTCCTTCGACGAATTTATGTACCAAGTGACCAGCGCCCTCGGTAGAACTTGGAAATGGGACAAGCAGTGTGGATGTACTTCGACAAATTTTTGTACCAAGTGACCAGCGCCCTCGGTAGAACTTGCAAATGGGACGAGCACAGTGTGGATGTCCTTCGACGAATTTTGGTACCAAGTGACCAGCGCCCTCGGTAGAACTTGCAAATGGGACGAGCACAGTGTGGATGTCCTTCGACGAATTTTGGTACCAAGTGACCAGCGCCCTCAGTAGAACTTGCAAATGGGACGAGGAGTGTGGATGTACTTCGACAAATTTTGGTACCAAGTGACCAGCGTCCTCGGTAGAACTTGCAAATGGGACGAGCAGTGTGGATGTACTTCGACGAATTTTGGTACCAAGTGACCAGCGCCCTCAGTAGAACTTGCAAATGGGACGAGGAGTGTGGATGTACTTCGACAAATTTTGGTACCAAGTGACCAGCGTCCTCGGTAGAACTTGCAAATGGGACGAGCACAGTGTGGATGTCCTTCGACGAATTTATGTACCAAGTGACCAGCGCCCTCGGTAGAACTTGCAAATGGGACGAGCACAGTGTGGATGTCCTTCGACGAATTTATGTACCAAGTGACCAGCGCCCTCGGTAGAACTTGCAAATGGGACGAGCACAGTGTGGATGTCCTTCGACGAATTTATGTACCAAGTGACCAGCGCCCTCGGTAGAACTTGGAAATGGGACGAGCACAGTGTGGATGTCCTTCGACGAATTTATGTACCAAGTGACCAGCGCCCTCGGTAGAACTTGCAAATGGAACGAGCACAGTGTGGATGTCCTTCGACGAATTTATGTACCAAGTGACCAGCGCCCTCGGTAGAACTTGCAAATGGGACGAGCACAGTGTGGATGTCCTTCGACGAATTTATGTACCAAGTGACCAGCGCCCTCGGTAGAACTTGGAAATGGGACAAGCAGTGTGGATGTACTTCGACAAATTTTTGTACCAAGTGACCAGCGCCCTCGGTAGAACTTGCAAATGGGACGAGCACAGTGTGGATGTCCTTCGACGAATTTTGGTACCAAGTGACCAGCGCCCTCGGTAGAACTTGCAAATGGGACGAGCACAGTGTGGATGTCCTTCGACGAATTTTGGTACCAAGTGACCAGCGCCCTCGGTAGAACTTGCAAATGGGACGAGCACAGTGTGGATGTCCTTCGACGAATTTAGGTACCAAGTGACCAGCGCCCTCGGTAGAACTTGCAAATGGGACGAGCACAGTGTGGATGTCCTTCGACGAATTTTGGTACCAAGTGACCAGCGCCCTCGGTAGAACTTGGAAATGGGACGAGCAGTGTGGATGTACTTCGACAAATGTTGGTACCAAGTGACCAGCGTCCTCGGTAGAACTTAGTGTAAACGGCCATTAATCTACGTGACATACCTCTGTGTCTTCCAGTCCACGAGTGTTGTGTTGATTTTCATGATCTCTGTATTGTGGTAATTTAGTCACTCTCTTAGTGTTCTTCAGCAGGTGTTGGTAAAGTTCTTACTAGTATTTTCTTAGTCACAGTTCACCAATTTTTGTACATCGGAGTTGATTTGGGAAAGGTATATTTAAATAAATTTTATGACATTTATAAGACGTGTTTAATTTTCTATAACTTATGATACTTTATTCATTTATTTCCATGGTTACACTGCTGTCTGTTGGAAATTGTGGCCATATTGTTTATTAATGATTGTTGGTAGTTATAAAGCACTAAATACTTTTTAATCAATACGCGCTAGTGGCATACAGACGACATTTCAGCACATGTTAAATACAAAAACACCAATGTGTTTCTTAAGTTAGAAAATAAGTAAATTAAATGTGTCTAGCCAAAGAGAGAAAATATCAAACCACGTTGTTAATTAATATTTCTGAGAAATTTTCAGAAAGCCGGTTAAAATAGTAGATATAAATTCACTAACGATTCGATTTTGTGCAGCTCTGTTTTGTTTCCTATAGTGCAATTAATTAGGAATCCTAAAAATCTTCAAATTGTTTTAAACCGAAATACTTTAAATCCCGTAACATATGGTTTGGTCTCCTTTGCAGGCTAGGCAGTCAAACTATGTATTAAAAAAGACACATCGAGTGTAATTTAAATTTATGTTCCTTTCCATTTGCATTACATAAAAGTGAACAGTTGAATATACAATTTAGCCTACGTGCAATCCGGTTGTATGCCAAAAACTCGTTCAGGTTATCAAATACTGACGATAAAAAGCTTTTTAGGCGAATGTCAAGTGACTTGTGGAATTTCTACCAATTTGGTAACCTGATAAAATGAACACCTGCCTGTGAGAGCAAGTGTTCATACACCTATACCTCCTATTCCGCACAGGAAGTTCTCTGCCTCCAGACGTATACCAATGTATATCTCGACCACTATTAGGAAGTTCAGACATTTGATGCAAAGTTGATCCCAAAATGTAAAGGCCTGGTAAAGTCCAGCAACTGTACTATTTGGCTAACGACTTTAAATCATAAAAGCCAGAGGCTAAAAATAAGCAAACGTGATTCCATGCCAAACCTCGATCGAGGTGTATTCCAACGAATTTTGAATTATTGACTTCTTCCAGTATGGAGTCTGCTAACATGCCATACTACGGTCTCTTCGACCCGAGAGGATTACTCATTAAAGCCTTAGTTACAATTGACCGTCGGCACAGACGTTCATCAATTTTTCAATTTATGGACAATTAAAAAAAAACAATACAGTAAATGAATATTTGAATTATTATCAAATTTCTTTCTGGTTTCTAACAAAAAAAATGATATTATTCAGCATTTAGCAGATATTAAAAAAAAATATCCGTAAAATATACTGCGCAAAGACAAAAACCATGGAATCATTCTGGGAGTTTCTTATTATCAGTTGGAGGGTTAAAGGGCCGGTAAACGGACTGTAGGTCCACGTCATAACACTGCCGGAAGCATTTCATACCTACTTCTTAAGGGGTGGACAGTAGGTCCACGGTATCGGCCTGGGACTCACTGTCCGACTCACGGGTTTCTTTTGACGAGGGGTTGATAAGGGATCGTCGTACTCACACTGCAGCACTTGAATGGATGTTTCGAAATCTAAACTCTATATCTGCTAAATAATTTTCAGTACACTACATAAGACAGCTGCAAAAAGAATGAAACGAAATTATATACATAAAATAAAGTCAGGTTAGTTACGCCATTTCTAACTTAAGAATGTCTAACCATTATAGTGTCTACTGGTATAGACAGTATTATACAAACGATGGTCCAATATAAGGAATAACTAATACAAACTTACTGTAGATGTTTATGATTCATTAGGACAATGCCAAATTAATCAGATAGTAATATAATGCTATATGGAATTCGTTAAGATATATTCCCTATTAGTAATCCACTTCATTGTGATAGCTTGAGTAAACTATTGTTAATATTTGCTGCTTTAGCAGTACGCTGTGCGAATGTAGTGGAAGCATCACTGACCAGAGTAAAGAATAAGTACAGGTAGAAAAACTAATGCACAGCCAGATCAGTTTTGAAAAGTAGGACAGTTAGTCCACGCCGACACCTGTGGACTAACTGTCCTACCCTGCAGAAAAGTGACGTCAGCCACCCTCGTCAAACTAGGCGTGGACCTACAGTCCTACAATCGAATGAACTGTGGCATTTCAGTGCAACACTCGATCTGTCTGATTGCCTGTAACATTTCTCCCAATCAGATCAGGTTTGGCACGTACCGACAAGCCGCGGTACTAATCCAAAATCAATATGGAACGTAACTGAACTGTGGCTTTTCAGTGCAACACTCGATCTGTCTGATTGCCTGTAACATTTCTCCCAATCAGAACAGGTTCGGCACGTACCGACAGGCCGCGGTACTCCTCCAAAATCAATATGGAACGTAACTGAACTAAGGCATTTCAGTGCAACACTCGATCTGTCTGATTGCCTGTAACATTTCTCCCAATCAGATCAGGTTCGGCACGTACCGACAAGCCGCGGTAATCCTCCAAAATCAATATGGAACGCGAATGAACTGTGGCTTTTCAGTGCAACACTCGATCTGTCTGATTGCCTGTAACATTTCTCCCAATCAGAACAGGTTCGGAACGTACCGACAAGTCGCGGTACTCCTCCAAAATCAATATGGAACGCGAATGAACTGTGGCATTTCAGCGCAACACTCGATCTGTCTGATTGCCTGTAACATTTCTCCCAATCAGATCAGGTTCGGCATGTACCGACAGGCCGCGGTACTCCTTTAAAATCAATATAGAACGTAACTGAATTGTGGCTTTTCAGTGCAACAGTCGATCTGTTAGATTGCCTGTAACATTTTCCCCAATCAGATCGGGTTCGGCACGTACTGCGGTACTCCTCCGCCACGCCTCCACTTGACGCCAACAACCGCGAAGTCCAATGGAAAGTGACGGTGACGGTGACAAGCGCGCCCGAAGAAAGTGCGGTAATTATAAAGTAACATTACGTAAGTAATGAACCACCGTAAGGAGGTAACTAGAGACACTTATGCGTAATTAGCGTTGATGGTCGCGGACGACGAGGAATGCGCGACTCTGTCCCTACAGTTTGCGATTTGACCACTTTCACGTTCGCGACAGTTTGTCAATTTTTCCCAAATATGTTACTTTTACAATATTCTGTATGTAAATATATTTTATATTTTTGTTAATAGAAAATAAAGTAATCCACCAGAGTGTCCCAAAAGCCAAAGTATATAACACTTTTGTTATCCAGTAAAAACAGTCAACTTTAGCAAAATATTCTAGTGCACCACTTACGTAGGAGACAGTTACGTAGTTGTTTAGTAATTTTTTTCCGAGTATTGATTTAAGTTTATACAAACTCGTAGAGTAAATTCTGTTTTCAATCAAACAATGCCTATGGTTAGGTGATATTTCCATTTCAGTTGTACTGGTATAGAACAGGAAATTACAGATTTTTAAACAGTATAAAAACTAGAATATTATAAATTGTAATACTTTACATACTTACTTTTTTGCAATTTTCCATAAACACTTTAATGTTCCGTTTAAATGACCGTAATCAGTACATGTGGAAGTAGCCAAAACGATGAAACCAAATTATGTTGATATGTATAACAATAGGAAATATCCAGAATGGATGACAAAATCTATTCACTATTCACGGAATTCAAACAGCTGTTGTGTGTCCAAGACTTGAAGGAACATTTTACGAGACAGCTCACAAGATGTGTTACGTTATCAATGCCTGGGTAAGCACGTATGTTTATTCCACCATGACTTCCTAACGGGTTTACGATTTGAATCTACAACTAGTTCCTCATTTCACCGGAACTCATCTTTATACAAGACAGGAAATGCACTTTCAGTTGTTACCATAAAAATTCCTCGCAGTTCAAGAGAAGAGAGCTAATTTTATATTGTTTAAGCACACAACATGGGGTTTCTTGAAATCTATAGAGGAATTTCCCTTAAGAAACAGATTTATCATCAGCAACGCTAAGCTTATCTGGTAGTCGAAGTGGGAGGATATCAAAAGGGTTAAAAGTATGAAACGATCATTTCGTTTCTCCGACCATGTGTTTCTTAGCTTGAATACGTAATATCAAGCGCCCAACACACAAATAATTGCTTAATAATTATGATCAAACACTCCAATAAATGACAAATTTTTATTTTTGTGAGGCCTTTCGTGCTCAATAAACACATCGTCAGACCCACACAACTGAAATAAAATTCATACTGGACACTGCTTTTCAAAAGTAAAATTATTAAAAGAAATCAAAAACAACAAATTCCTCGATCCTTACGAAACTATTTTTATGCAGAAGAACCAAAATTATTTTGTAAATAATGAGCCTAGACCTCTACAAAATTCACCGTTACTGCCTTTAATCTAATTAAATATTATTTTTTACATATACAGTAGTCATACTTCCTGGCCTTTAAAATCTGATCTCTTTGTATTTTTCAAGACATATGTTTTTATGTAAGTTTAAATTGTTTGTATTATTACTTTACTTTTATTTCAGTTATGTGGGTCTGATGATGTTCATTGAGCACGAAAGGCCTCACAAAAATAAAAAATTGTCATTTATTGGAGTGTTTGATCATATATTAAGCATTTAGTTTCCAATAAGAAGAAGCTGGTAAAATGTGTACATAAATAATTGTTAAATCTGGGTCAGCTCTCTTTATAGAGGGACAGATTATTAGGCTACAAGTGGCAACTTCAATCTCTTTTATCTAGTTTTGTAGCATCGGTTTTAAGTATGAAGTTACAAAAATATTAAAAATGTGTGAAACCCTTTTTCTCCTGTTCTCAACCCTTTCGACGCCCTCCCATTTCGACCTCCGCCAAAACTAGGGCGGCTGATGATCGATTTCTCTCCAGGGAGAACTTACTCTATCGAGTTCAATAATAATCAGGTTGTGTGTTTATACAATGTAAATTGGCTAAAAGATTATAACGATAAGAGAAAAGGTTATTACAGATCATCATGGATAATCATTTACGAGGTTGTCCGACAGTGCTTATACCAAGTAAACGGGTAAATTAAACCTGCCGTAAGACACATTCTTGAAATTCTGTAATGATCTATCTTTTGTAACACGTTTACTTCCGGTTCTGACCCAAAGCGGGTATAATGAACAAACTGCTCTGGATTCTGCAATACCACGTAATAACACGTACCTTTAGTATCCGGTTATTATGCGCCATTATGGTTTTGGTGCCACATTAACGCCACATGTTTTTGATGCAACTAATCATGTTTGTATAATATAAACATGCAAAATGCGTACTAAATAAAAAAATATACTAAATTCGCCCAATATTTAATACACTTTTTTCTCTTTTATCTTTTTAAGGAGGTTTTTCCTACGCCAGTGGCATTTTAAATAGTTTTACCAGCAAAAACTGTCAAACCCATTTACAATTGTTTTATAGACCTACACGAGAATCGAACCCGTGATCTCCCGGTTATAGCCTCAAAGTCCATATCTCTTGTCACCGGCTTTTAACACTGACTTCCCACTCTATTATTTTGCTTTTTAAACTCTTTTTGAATACAAATGTCACGTGTTAAAGTCTTATAACAGTTTGTTTACAAATTTATTTATTCCGCTATTTATCCATGGCCATCATGGATACACAAAAGACCAGTGTAAAAATATTCACTAACGATCAGCCAAATTCCATGGAGCGACACGGACCATCATTGAACTCAGTGTTAACTGTATACAAGCTAAGCTGCAAAAAGTCTTGAGGTCAGTTCGTTTTCGAGATGTCATACGGGTAAACAGATGCACAAAATTAAATCTTTCCAACCCGTCGAGTGATAGATAGGCTTCGCTGACGCTCAGCGAATAATCTCCCTGCCTTTAAATAACAGAAGACATTGAAACGTAGATCCAAACGGAACTTTGTCAACGCTTCCTGTAATCTTTCTTCTCTCCCTTCATCAAATTATTGGTGGTGACATGAAAGCAGAAAGTGAACGTACATCTCTATTAATATTAGTCATTAATTACATTTCGCTGTCCGTGAGTGTGTCATTAAAACAACAGGGACGAAACTTTCGTTCACGAAATCACTTGCTACGTAACTCCGCCTTGCGTACCAGCGGTAATTTTTCATTTAAGTGACGAGTGGTTGAGAGGAAGTGAACGTAGAGCACGAACTGCCCCGCACGCAAAGTGGCAGGCGATCTTTCATATTTCTCTTGACACAATCAACTTGTGGTTGAGGTTGACCTTTACCCAATGAAATAGCAACGTTTTTCAAGAATTAATCCAACTTTGACCGCTGTCATAATGATATTACACTAAATATTATATGCTTGTTTCCATTCCATTCCTCACCTACTTGAACTTGCGCAATGCTGGAAAATTTCTAATATACTGATAAGCAATGACATAACCTCAGGACATGTTTGATGGAATTTTAAGTTATCTCTATTTACCAAAACTGGCATGTAAGGAACAGTTTGAGAATTTCAAATGATGAAATAATCAATGACAACATTAAAAACAATTTCCTAATATTCTTTCAACAATTTTCAAATTTTAACGTTGTTAGATAACCCCAGAAACTTATCGAAACTTACTATTTTTCTTTAAACAATATCTTAAAAATGAGGTGACACACGGTGGCGTTAGTGAAAAACACCTAAAAATTGGGGTTTGAAATTTATAAATAAAAGTGGTCATTATTTCTCAGCGGAGACGGTACGTGTTGTAACTATATAAAATCTTCAAATTGAAGGTTGGGTCACTTGTACAATTTTGGAGGCCTTTAACAATGAAAAATAACAAAACATAAAATATTAAACAAAGTTCATTAAAGCGATAAGTGCTATCATTACTATACATTTTTACATTGAAAACATATTATAAAAGAATTTGTCACAGAAAGAGCTAAAACGTTACAGCAAATATATGTCTGCAAGGTAAAAATTATTTTTGTAACTCACATTTAAGACACATTATTTTTTACCTTTATTGTACATTCATTTATTATTTTTGTGAAACTAAACGAACGGCTTGCCTATAATCTAATATTCAGAAATTCCACTTGCTTTGCAAACTTTTGAGGATAGTTCACATTTTATTGTTATCGTTATTTTTAAATAATTAACGCTATACTCAGCTAGACCTATGCTTGCAGAGATTTTCAACTGAAACCAAAAATTCTTCCATCTTGCGGTGTGAAGAGCCAACGATTGCAAAAAAGTATTTCCTTCAGCTTTAGCAAATAAATTTGCAGAAAATACGTTAACCATTAAAAATTTATTAACATTATCCGGAATTCCTTGAAAAGACAATGCCATATCCATGATAATCTTAGTTTTTATCGTTGCTTAACATTTCCTATCAACAGTGTTCATCTTTCAGGTTAGTGTCATCTGTGACACAGACAGGTCTAAGACAGCAAACCAGCGGCTCGGGCACGTTTTGTGCTCAGATTTCGTGTTTTTGCAAGCCAATCCGTGTTTTTATCACCACACATCTCACGTTTCAACACCTAACTTATCTTTTTAGGTTTTCAGATTTTATCACAACAAAAACGTGTGCTGATAAAAGTAACACTGTGACACCCCAGCCCGTTGGAGATAAGGACGTGCCGCCAAACTACACCGGTATTAAGGTCCTTACGTAAGGTATTTGGTAATCTTCCCAATGGTATCTGCAACGCCTAGTTAAGCATCGTTGCCCACTTTGCATCTGATAAGATAAGAGCAACAGCGTGACCTGATCATCAGACGATCTTCGACATTTAGCCGAGATTCCAGGTTGTCTCCGGATTCCCAAATCCTTGCGTCATTTCAGACAAATCTAATATTGCGTCAACGCTCATTATTTTCTGGATGTGAGAATTTTAATCTGTCAAATTGTTTAAAATACAGCGTAACAATGTTTTGACGCTTTTTTCATTTCTGACTCTGCGAATTGACAAATTTCTCAAACTATATTTATACGAATCGAGTTCGACGACTGTACGTATCCCTCCAGTCATTTGGCTGAGCGTATGCGAAGATATCTGAAGAATTAATGGAGCTATTGATTTGGAATATTGCACGTTTTGCAATCACCAAGGAGATCAATCAAAATTTCTTTTCTGTCTGTCTGTTTTCCGTAGGATATTTCAAGAACGATTAATCTAAGTTATAGACTTGAAATTTTGCATGACTATTATTTTAACACAGGCGTCATCATGTTGGGTGATGGTGAATTTCCCACTATGGGATTTGGCTGAGCAACAAGAACCCCACTCGGAGAGTATAAAAATATATTTTTCATCTGATTACCGCAGGATGTCTCGATACTGAAATGAGCTGTGGACTTTTTTTGAATCAACATAAGCGAAACCTGTTACGAGAAACGTGGTCTGGCCCACCTTTATGTTGTATTAATTTCTATTACTTTATTGTTATTATGACTGATTAAATAAATAAAATTATTAAATTAAAATATCAATAGAGATCATAAAATATCATTTAAAACTAAAACTGTATTGACTCGGATCCATTTGCTATTTCTCCAATCATTAATTTATTACTACGTATGTAAACAAGACCAAATTTTAACTGCCTCACTGGAGAATAGATGATGGATAAGGGTTGATTTGAGGTTGGAGAAAAACATTCGCTTGTGCAAAATGTATTTTCCCACAAACACAAAGAAAAGACTATCACATATTTACGCTAATACAATTGTAACAATGAGGTACGAGCTTGATTTTTTTTACGGATAAAACAATATTCTGTTCAATGTAGAACGAACATTGTGTGATTACCTCATGTTGGAGATTGCAGGTCAATACTTATTTAGTCACTTTATCATCTATGTAGCTGTATCGAATAACAACATGGTCGATCAAAGTTTTACAAAAATACTGATTATAACAATAAAAACTGTTATGACAAAAATACTGATTATAACAATAAAAACTGTTATGACAAAAATACTGATTATAACAATAAAAACTGTTATGACAAAAATACTGATTATAACAATAAAAACTGTTATGACAAAAATACTGATTATAACAATAAAAACTGTTATGACAAAAATACTGATTATAACAATAAAAACTGTTATGACAAAAATACTGATTATAACAATAAAAACTGTTATAACAAAAATACTGATTATAACAATAAAAACTGTTATGACAAAAATACTGATTATAACAATAAAAACTGTTATGACAAAAATACTGATTATAACAATAAAAACTGTTATGACAAAAATACTGATTATAACAATAAAAACTGTTATGACAAAAATACTGATTATAACAATAAAAACTGTTATGACAAAAATACTGATTATAACAATAAAAACTGTTATAACAAAAATACTGATTATAACAATAAAAACTGTTATAACAAAAATACTGATTATAACAATAAAATCTTCATGAACTAAGATCCTCTGTATAACGCTAAAACTTTAATGGTTCCGGAATATACCAAGATATCCCTACTTCATTTTCATTATTAATACAAAATATATTCTACATAAGTAGAAAAATATACCACCACATTTATATACGTCATATAGAAAGTTTTGTTCTAAGCCTCAATTAAAGAAGTGGTGCTCTATGACGAGTTATAGAAATTAATTTGAAACATTAGGCTTTATAAAACTTTAAATCACGTGGCAAAGTTTAATATCTACACTCATCAAAATTAATGTTTACCTTCTTATGCTGTAAAAATATTTATATACGAGTAGCTGGTAATAATATTCTTTTTCATACTTTATAGTTATCTAACTACCTTAAAATATTTTTATATTTTAGGTCCATTGAAGTGTTTATGTCACTAGATAACGTTAAAAATGTTATAGACTATTTTTGAGAAATATACTCAAATTGAAGCGTTTCCCCCTATCCCATACCAAATCAAAAATGAGTTCCAATATTGCAATTAAAAACAAGAGTGGACTCAGTTATAGTGATTAAAAGTAATCTTATTGAAAATAATAACAGTAATACTGTGCTACTCAAATCTCAACCGTACAAACATTATCATCGGCAAATTAAAAAAAAACTTAATATTTGAAATGGTCGAAGGCTGCAGCATAATGAGCGGCCACAAACACAATCGATTTAAATATCGAATAAAAATATTTCAATTTTCAAATTAATTAATCATCAAATAATTAATCATTGCAAGCTGTTTTTATTTAACATAGTAATTATATTTTTGATAATTAATTAAATTCAATAAACTAAAATCATTTACATACCGAGTAGGCTAGTGATATGGGCAAGAAGGGGGGATAAAGCAATGCACTGCGATTGTTGTCTCAAATTGTGTTTTTAAACAATAACCAATGTTTCAAATGGTTACAAGATAATGACTTGATGGTGGTGATCCATTCGAGAATTTTTTATGAATACTGTCAGACATGCCATGCTGTAAAGCAATCGTAAGTACTACACTGCTCAAACATAGTATACATAAAGTTTAGTTATTTTATATAATCTTAAATACAAACATTTCTTTGAGCTTCACTATAATAGAACTTTAAAAGCCTATAACGTAATTAAGTTTGACATTATCGTTCAAAATTAATTCAAAGTAAACTCATGTGTTTAAGTAATGTGTGTCATGTGTATGTCCGCAAGTGTAATGACGATGTAAGTTACGTGTGTTCTTTGTGTCACAACATGTCAGACATATTTATCCTTGAAAATAATAAAAAGTAAGTTATTGTTACATTGTTTTATTTCTAATATTTTGTAAATATACATAGCTGAAGTAGATTTTTATTCAGTAAAACCAGCAGAACTACATTGTTATTTTTTATATATATATATATTAAGTAATTTGGTTCGACATTTTTTCAGTATCTTTAGGAATCGATACTCATAAGTATCGATAATCGATAATCATGATTCGATTGTGATGGTGTCCGCTTATTACACTGCAGCATGTTGAATCCTTGGAAATTACACTTTTTCCAATATTTTAAATATACTAAATTACAAGTTTGACACGTTATATCCGTATTAAGTGTAATATAAAATCACTATCTACGTCATAAGATAACACTTTTACAGTTTGAAGTGTTGCCAACACCGAGTTTGGCGAAGCGATGAAAACGAGTAATGGGAGTTGCCGGACAGCTACATAACCTGAAGTGGCCACCATGAATAGTGATAGAGGACATATTACCAGCCCATTTAGACCGCCAGTGACAGTGTAAAGATGTAGTGTTGGTAGCCAACACACTGCCACTCTGTGTGGGTACGGACTACTGTGATGTTACAGCATTAGTCGTGGATACATACCCAACTCCAGTCTTTATTACCTGACCTTAACTCTCCTCATTTGGCAAGAACCTAAGAACCGCGGTCAGCGGACATAATCGTCCCAGTCGAGCAGCAGTACACGTGAGGTGGATGGACTCCGCGTCCAGAAACAAGGTCATCAATGATCGCGTGTCCAGGATTGTAAACAGAGGACAAACCCGCGGTCAGCGGACATAATCGTCCCAGTCAAGCAGCAGTACACGTGAAGTGGATGGACTCCGCGTCCAGAAAAAAGGTCATCAATGATCGCGTGTCCAGGATTGTAAACAGAGGACAAACCCGCGGTCAGCGGACATAATCGTCCCAGTCGAGCAGCAGTACACGTGAGGTGCATGGACTCTGCGTCCAGAAACAAGGTCATCAATGATCGCGTGTCAAGGATTGTAAACAGAGGACAAACCCGCGGTCAGCGGACATAATGGTCCCAGTCGAGCAGCAGTACACGTGAAGTGGATGGACTCCGCGTCCAGAAAAAAGGTCATCAATTATCGCGTGTCCAGGATTGTAAACAGAGGACAAACCCGCGGTCAGCGGACATAATCGTCCCAGTCGAGCAGCAGTACACGTGAGGTGGATGGACTCCGCGTCCAGAAACAAGGTCATCAATGATCGCGTGTCCAGGATTGTAAACAGAGGACAAACCCGCGGTCAGCGGACATAATCGTCCAGCAGTACACGTGAGGTGCATGGACTCTGCGTCCAGAAACAAGGTCATCAATGATCGCGTGTCAAGGATTGTAAACAGAGGACAAACCCGCGGTCAGCGGACATAATCGTCCCAGCCGAGCAGCAGTACACGTGAGGTTGATGGACTCCGCGTCCAGAAACAAGGTCATCAATGATCGCGTGTCCAGGATTGTAAACAGAGGACAAACCCGCGGTCAGCGGACATAATCGTCCCAGTCGAGCAGCAGTACACGTGAAGTGGATGGACTCCGCGTCCAGAAAAAAGGTCATCAATTATCGCGTGTCCAGGATTGTAAACAGAGGACAAACCCGCGGTCAGCGGACATAATCGTCCCAGTCGAGCAGCAGTACACGTGAGGTGGATGGACTCCGCGTCCAGAAACAAGGTCATCAATGATCGCGTGTCCAGGATTGTAAACAGAGGACAAACCCGCGGTCAGCGGACATAATCGTCCCAGCCGAGCGGCAGTACACGTGAGGTGGATGGACTCCGCGTCCAGAAACAAGGTCATCAATGATCGCGTGTCCAGGATTGTAAACAGAGGACAAACCCGCGTTCAGCAGACATAATCGTTCCAGCCGAGCAGTAGTACACGTGAGGTGGATGGACTCCGCGTCCAGAAACAAGGTCATTAATAATCGCGTGTCAAGGATTGTAAACAGAGGACAAACCCGCGGTCAGCGGACATAATCGTCCCAGTTGAGCAGCAGTACGCGTGAGGTGGATGGACTCCGCGTCCAGAAACAAGGTCATCTATTATCGCATGTCAAGGATTGTAAACAGAGGCCGCACGCAATTGACGCTCACGCACAGGGAGGGTAATGATACTGGGACATGAGCGTGACACGGTCCACCGCCTGGGAACTACCATCTGCTCGTAACTCTTAGCGAGCGACCCGGGTCCCAAAATAGACGAACGCATGAGAACGTACACTTAAGTGTGCTGAGGGTCTAAATAATTGTACATAGTTTTCTGAATTTCTCACGGCCCATGTTCGCCCTAACGCTGCTCAACGGCTGATTTTGATCACCAAGCGCATGTGAGAATTTCCCAACACGTATTCAATTAAACGATCCGAATACAGTGTGAGTGTGAGTATTTTCCTCCCCCTTTTTTGTTTTTTTTTTTTTTTTGTTTTTTTTTACTTTATACCGACTTTTGTAATTGTTTTACAGCGAAATAGCGGACTAAAATCTTACACAACGAATCAAAAATAAAAATATTTATTGTTCAAAACACATACGCATACACATGCATAGAACATAGTCATTAAATAGTTTTTATTATATAATATCACAACTATGTATTATATAGTATTACTAATAGTATATGTTATAAATACCATAACCTAAAATATGAATTGCTTGAATGAATTATATAAACATTGTCATTAAAACTAAAAATGATATACAATCACGCATCTGTTAATGGTCCAGACTAAGGAGCCCCATCCAATAGCTCGTCCACAGAGTAAAACGCATGTTTTAACAAGTATTGCTTTAAATTTATTGAATAAAAATGAAAGTTCCACAAGAGTCGGAAATTGCATGGTATCAAAGGTTACAAGTCAACTTAAATTACATGATCATTGCAGGCACTGGATATTACTCCAGGTGGTGCTGAGTCGATTGTTAAGATGTTCTGCACAGCAATGCTCAGACCAGCATCTATATATATAAAAGAAAGTCGTGTTAGTTACACTATTTATAACTCAAGAACGGCTGAACCGATTTGACTGAAAATTGGTAGGGAGGTAGCTAAGAACTGGGAGAAGGACATAGGATACTTTTTATCCTGTTCCCGATTCAGGATTCCGCCTCACTGGTCTCTTAAAGTTACAGAAATACCCGTAAGAAATGCATTGCAGCAAACATATGTTATTAAGTGAAAGAGCCTTTTCAAATTTAATCAGCTGTTCTTTGTAAACATATAATGCGACAAAAGAAATATATGTTTATATAATTTAATTACTATTTTAAATTTCTTTACACTTATAGTTTGAAAGCATAGAGTAAGCTTAAGAGAAACAGCAAATTTTGTTTCAACTGTTTCTGCAATCACTGTTAAACATAGACTTTACTATCCAGATAATACAATTCAAATTTGACGTAAAACTCCACCTTTAACTGCAATATTTATTAAAAATTACTATCTTACGTTGGCTACAAATATAAAGAATGTTATAAAACCAACCTTAGTTGTTTTTTTTTGACAGAAGTATGGTTCTCAAAACTCCGTGTGTACATATTCTCTCGATCGAGACAACAAAGCAAGCTCAATTATGGCATCGGAGATATAACTAATTTGATCCAGAAGTGATACACGCGCAAAGCCTAAAATAAAAAACCATACGCAATTTCGCCCAACATCTGAAGCTCATAATCATTAGACTGTAATAATATGTACCTAAAATATGCCTATTTTCGTTTCAAAATTATATTGAGCGCCATCATTTATTACATTGTATGTGCGCTAATGAATTCCAACTTTTTGACTCCTGTCCATGATGGCCTAATATAGTTCAATTGTATACAAAAATCATAGAATATTGAAGAAAAATTCCAGTTATTTCACAGGTGCATATTGAGACTGTTTTAAGATTTAAACCTTAAATAGATCATGAGCTTGGAATATCTTTCAGTGACTATCATTTATCTCAGAATAGTAATAACGACGTTCAAAATAAATATGCCTCCTATGTCCCAATTTTTCTGTAGGAAATCGTGTGCGAAGCCGTGGGTATCTGGGTATTTGGTTGTAATTGGTATTTTATTGAAAATCTAGAATTTTCGTTATAAAATACTACGAATTTATTTACGAACTAGCTGTTACCCGCAGCCAATCGCGCATAATTGCTTTTACTAAGTAATATAAGGACTTCGGTTCTTCAGATTTGCGTGCGAAGCCGTGGGTAACAGCTAGTCAATAATAAAATTCTATCTCATTTTGGGAAATCCCGTACGACGAAAGCCACCTTTCATTCATTTAACCCATCTATCAATTCTTTACCACGGATAATATGTTTATAGATCTCCCACAAAAGTCAAAAATTACCACAAGTCGAAGGTTACAGGACAACTGAAATTAAATCACTACTGACTGTTTATTCTGCTATGCATTGTTTACCTTATACTGTTTTTTATCTCGGCACAACTTGTTTGCATTACATTGATTGTTTATCTTTGTATAGCTTGTTTACCTTACACTGGTTGGCATGTGATTTCCCGAAGCCTGTTAACCTAGAGCTAACAATTAGAGAATAAAAAATACACTGGTTGTCAAAATGGTATGACTTGTTTACTTTACACTGAATGTTTATTAATGGATGACTTTTTCACTTTGCTATGATTGTTTATCTTGGTATAACCTGTTCACTTTAAACTGATTGTTCATCAATTGTATACCTTGTTAACCTTACACTGATTTTGTATCTCATTCAAAATTTTACACCTTATACTCATTGTTTTATTAATAGTATGCCTTGTTCACCTAACACATATTTTTTATCTTAGTATAACTTGTTTACCTTACACTTATTGCATATCAATGGTATGCATTGCTCACCTATACTGATTTTTTATCCCGGTATATCTTGTTTACCTTACATTGACTTTTTATCTTGGTATAACTTGTTTATCTTACACTTATTGTTTATCAATGGTATGCATTGCTCACCTATACTGATTTTTTATCCTGGTATATCTTCTTTACCTTACATTGACTTTTTGTCTTGGTATAACTTGTTTACCTTACACTTATTGTTTATCAATGGTATGCATTGCTCACCTATACTGATTTTTTATCCCGGTATATCTTGTTTACCTTACATTGACTTTTTATCTTGGTATAACTTGTTTATCATAAAATAACTGTTTATAAATGGTATGCATTGTTTACCTTACACCGATTGTTTATCAATGGTATGCATTGCTCACCTATACTGATTTTTTATCTTAGTATATCTGGTTTACCTTAACTGATTTTATTATCAATGGTATGCCTTGATAATCTTACACTGATTTTTTATCTTGGTATAGCTTTTTTACGTTACACTTATTGATAGCTGTGATATTCAGTGTGTAGACGTCTTCGTGCTGATAATAGAAGAGACCCAAGTTCGTTCCTACCGCTGTGCCATCACTTGTATTTATAACCTCTATTTGCCTAATGCTTTTTGGCTGGATAAGGTGAAAATTTTCTAAAAAAAATTTTCTAAAAAAAAAACCATTAGTACGCTACTCGTCAATGTAAAGAGGTATTTTTATTAAAGGTCGAGAAAAGTACCTCTAATCTTTACCAAGGTAAATTATTAATTTTTTTTGTAAAAATATAATTTTATTTTTAATATAACTGAGCATACTCGTACAGTAATAAATGGTATGACGTAACTGGAGCACCGCATATTTTACAACGTAGCATCTAATATATACCGCATCAATCACTATAAACTCGCCCGCTCTGGCGGAAGACGTATATTTCCCCGACCGATCATATCTGTGGGCTACAACAAACAATTCACTCCGCCTTCCGGATTTCTCCGATTGTCACCACCGGCGAAGAGATAATATAGCGGAAGTTCTCCGTCAATTTGGGCCGGTGGTCCCCGAGCGCCTTCCCGGCCGTTCTCGTTAGCTGTACTGCCCTCCAGGGACCGACTCCACCTCCACAGTTATTGCCGTTCCTCTTCGTTATCGGGTGGAAATAGATCCGGCCCGATTTATCGCCTCCTAGGGTATCATACTTCTGTCTCGCTCCGTACATCAATTTATATTTTTTTTCAAAAGTCGTTCATGCACGCGGGCTGAACAATAAATGGAGTAAGTTGTACCGAATGACGATAACACATGGGGTTGGTGACTTCTGAGGTCGTAGTAATAAATACTCGAATTGCAAAGTTTACTTATAAGTTCAATTTAATTAATGAAACTTACAAGCACCACTTTTAGTTGGTAAATTAAATGTATGCCTTGCCACGTTGCTGCCAATTAGAATACAAGAACTAAAAAAATGTATATCTGATAGGCGGGCCTAAAATATCCAATGTTCTATGGAATTATGCCTACGATATTTTACTTTATAAAACTTTAAGATTTTACTTCCCTTCGCAATATGTAGACTCACAACCCGGGCGTCGGCGTCTTGGCACGAGACATTGAAGCTGTAGTCTAAGAAGGGTTATTTCTAATCGGTAATTACTAGAAGAGGAGTAGAAGTTATGAAAGTGGTAGCCATCTACTCAAATAATACGTGAGCTCGCCTAAAACAAATTCGCGACGGTATTAGCCATTTAATGAGACAAAAAAACTTATCACAACAACGTGCTCGTCAGGAGGACGACGCCACAATTTGTATCCATTTCAATCAAGCAAATAAAAGATCTTCAAGGGTAAGTTACTTTACTATTTACAACTTTACTTTACGTTACATTCATTTTTATATGTTTGGCATCAAAGGGCTAATTTAATAGTACGAAAAAATAAATTTTACTTACGGACATGGCGCGCGAGGTGAAATCGGTCACGTAGTTGGGCTGCTACGAAGGGTTACAATAAAATATTCATACGCGTGCCAATTAGGTAGTTAGTCCGTCGATAATTTAGTTCCGGAACATTGGATAAAAAATAATATTAAGTTGTACTGGCTAACTAGGTTGTGAAATGTTGCATTATGTAAAATGGAACTAACTAACGGTACAAAGTGGTTTTTTAAGGTCTGGCTATTTAACGCGGAAGCCGGATAGCTTATTATTCATAGAATCCACCTTGTAAATAATACCACATAGAATGAAGCAATAATTTCCATTCTTGAAACAGCGTTTTAAGGTTTATAAATAATTCTCATATTATTAATCATCTAGGTAGCGGAATTACTCCAAATCGTCCCTGGTATATGAGTGATCTCCGCTTACCACCACAAGTGTCCAGGTTCAAATCCTCGATTGTGAGGATTAGCACTAGCTAAGGGGATAACCGATCCCAACTAAAACATTCATATCGCAATTCATGCACAAATTTTAATAATAAAATGGTGGATTCAAAACCGAGCAATTTTAAATTAAAGCCCAATGCAGGGAAACTCTATTGTGTACCATTGAACATATCAGTGCTGCTGTAGATTAATTACCTTGTTCACTTTCATACAATACAGTACAGTCGAGGTTTAAATGTGAATAGAGGCGCGTTTATATTTGATAATCACAAAGAATCGGATATGGGTTCTGAATTGTAACTTGAGGACAGAAAATTGTTTATCCCGGCTCGCTGCGCTCGCTCGTTACTCTCGGAAAATTAGACTGATGATGAAACATGCTTTTTTCCAAAATTTCATTTAAGTGTTGTCAATTAAAAGGAATTCCTAATAGAGACTTACGAATTCCAAATGGTGAAGTACAAGAATCCGTGACATTATATATAAAAAAATTAAATGGTGAAGTACAAGAATCCGTGACATTATATATAAAAAAATTAAAGGTATACTAAAAACACAACATTAACCTCATCCGGTTGATTAAAACCACAAAAATTAAGTTTTAAGAGCCGAGTATAGTGAAAAGTTCACCCTCGAACACTGTTAAGCTCTTTTAAAACTCTTATCTTAAAACGCTCTCTAAGATCAGTACCGAAGAAAGTTCCCAGCCCCGGGATCTGCCGCTTGGGTACATTCTTTCGCATACATTATTTCACCACTGATATTGGAACAGGCTATGCCAAAAATTATGAGACATAAAGAAATTTGAAAATAAATAAAACTGTGTGCCAAACATTGACATACTGGACTATGTATATATAGTCGTTTGACAGGTATTTGGTCTTCCTATCATATGTTACTTTGGTTATTTAAACGCATATGAGTGACAGATACGACCAAATACAAAATAATTGAACCGTAAAAAGTGAGGACTCTGTGGTGTAGTGGTAGCACATTCACCCGGCAAGTGAGAGATCCGGGTTCGAGTTCCGGCAGAGCAAGTACTTTTTGTGATTCAATGTTTATTGAAATTAAATTCGGCTATTACTGCCATTTATACAAATTTAATTCATGCATATAGGCTATATATACATATATATTACATATTTTAAATTAGCAAAAATTGCAGGTAATATCGAACTGACTGAGAAATCCTCTTTATTTCATACCTGACAAGCGAATATTATTTGCAGGATACGCACGTATTTTGACGTTTGGCCACCGAGGTATACATACGTTTTATACTTTGAGTCTTCAAAAATAATTTTGTATTATGAATTTCTTCAATACCTAACAAAATGTAGACATAATATAAAATTACTGTAGTTATTCGTAACTAATATGTATAATTTTCTACATTTAAGTCCGTAGTGCATAAAAATTTAATTTAAATCTCTGTGTTGTTCATTTGGAAAACCCCTACAATTTGGGAGTGCCGATGTTCGAGCGGTCTAAGACGTTGGACTTTGAGTCTACGTTAGAGATAGCGCAGGTTCGAATCCTGTCTGTGACCCTTGCACTTTTTATCAGTACCATCGACCTTGTTCTATATCGTCTCTCCCCCTTATTCTGTTTCATAAGATCCTCGCACAGGGCAGTGGCCCATGAGGACGGGCAGAATAAGACATAACACAGGATCGGCCTCTCCTAGATCTACACTATTCAACTATATTTTTTGGATCACATTCAAAATCGTAAAATCCGAACATAACATATTGTATTGACGAATTACAGGTTTATTCAAGCTATGTTACACAATAAGTAGACTACTAAGTTATTAATGTAATTCAATTTACGAATATTCGAAACGTGAGATGATGTTTCTGTTAGCATCAGTTAACTTTTTAAACGACTCACAGTGGGAAAGGAAAGATCCATTTTAACACACAATATCGGTCTGTTATAGGGCAACATTATTAAAGGATAACGTTTTCAAAGGCTCGCCCGAAGAGGTTATTCACTGGTGGCAAATCACACAATGTTATCAGCATCTTCACAGATATAATGAAGCCGCTTATTGGTAACGCAGGCTGTGGGTTAAAGCAGCGCACTGCGGGAATTGGTATGGAACACAATGACGCAATGACGCGGGAAACATCAAAGTTATTCAAAGGCTCCGAGAAGAATAAGCCTTCAAACAAACAATACCGTTGTGATGAAGTAAAATATTCTTCAAGAATACTTAACAATATCGAGTAAGTGACATTTCTTGTTCACTGTACCAATACTTCAAGCACTTACAATATTGTCAATATCTTTGAGACGGTGATTGATTGACAATTTTAGTAATCATTGCTATAAGGCTGTCTTGCGTTTAAAACGCACTTATAGCTGTCAATATCTTTGATACGACGATGATTGATTGACAATTTTAATAATCATTACTGTAAAGCTAACTGCCTTATGCCGGGTCCACACCAAACCAACAAAACAAAAAACTCCAACAAATCAGCAACACCAACAAAACTGCAAGTTTTCGAAAACAGGAACTAATTGTCAACTGCTGTCCACATTATGAAAACAAAAAATCAGTCAACTTTGTGATCCCGATAGAAAATGTGGCGAGCTCGAAATTTGGAATTACAAAGGAACAATGAATTATTTATTATGGCAGCTGGTTTTCTATTCCTAAACCAAAAAAGAAAAAAAAACGTTTTTGGGTTAGGCCGAGCTTGAAGAACCGACAAAAAAACTATGTTGAGGAACTATTGGAAGATTTAAGAAAAGACGATAGAGGTATTAGTGGAGAAATGCGATGCAGCTTCAAAAACTTTTTAAGAATGACCAGTACTGATCTTGAAAATCTAATAGAAATCATTGGACCCTCGATACAGAAGAAAAATACAAATTTTCGAAATGCCATTAGTGTAACAGAACGTTTAGTGATTACTTTAAGATTTTTGGCAACTGGGGAGTATTACCAGAGTCTGATGTATCTTTTCAAAGTATCCAAACAGGCAATATCAGTAATAATTCCAGAAACCTGCGATGCTCTCATAAGTGCCCTAAATACATATGTCAAGGTAAAATTTAACATTATTAATAGGTAGCTGTTAAAAAATAAACTGATTTTTTTTAAAATAACTTTTTATTTGGAATGTATCTGAAAATTACATGTATGACTGAGCTGATTCATTTGTTGTTATCCGCGTAGCTGGCCAGGATTCATCAATCTGGGTGGTATGTTGATTCGATGAGCAAGACGGACTAGTCAGTATCTCGTAGGTTTGAACGCTGGGTGGGTTTGAATAAGGTTGTATGCCGCCTGGATTTGAGTAGGTTCCAACGCTAAGGGTACTTGCGCAAGACCGAATGCTATCTGGACTCATATAATTGTGGTTGTTTGTATCTGTAGAACTAGTGTGAACTGCAATTGGAGATCGAAAATGAAGGAACGGTGTCAATTGCTCTTGAGTTTCTGTGTTTTTTGGTTGGTCATATTCTCCTATTTCTGCTTTGTAGAGAAGATCATTGATCAAATGCTGCACAGTAGCTTGCGCATAAGGAGTACGAAGTTTTCGCACTTTTCTAAGCAACTAGCTCACCAAATATATCAAAATCATCGGGTTGTACAGATGTTCCTTGCTGATTTTTTTTATATACTTCTTGTAGCATTCCATAAACTTCTGCATTTTGCTTCTCACTAGTGGTTAGAAACTCTTTTCTTTGGTGTGGTAGATTTTGCTTTTAAGCTTTTGGTGTTTTTATCAGTAATTTCCTTTTGAGCCTGCAAATCTTCGTAGCTTTCTTGTAATTCTCCCATATTACTTGTACTCTGGCTGACGCTAGCGGTATCATCGTCATTTGTTTCGGATTCTTTTGCCTCTTCATCACTGTCTGAATCATCACTTTCCTGTAAAGTAAAGAATGTATGTTATTAAAACTGCATAAAAATATATTAAAAAAATGTATATTAAAAAAAATATATAATAAGAACTTTCAATTAAATTTAATTTGTATTTTATTTCAGACTCCTAAAAGTGAAGAGGAATGGGAAAAAGTTAGCGATGATTTCAACAAGATTTGGCACTTTCCACATTGCATAGGCGCAATGGACGGAAAGCACATTGTAATCGAGGCACCTACATTCAGTGGCAGTGAATTTTTTAACTATAAAGGAACATTCAGTGTAGTTCTTTTTGCTGTTGTTGACGCAAATTATAATTTTCTGTATGCAAACGTTGGTTGTCAAGGACGAATCTCTGACGGAGGTGTTTTTAAAAATACGCCATTTTACAAACTATTGGTTGAAGGAAAACTAAATTTGCCACAAAAAACGTTGTTCTTCTTGGAAGGGACAAAGAAAGTCCTTATGTTTTAGTCGCAGATGATGCTTTCCCCCCTTAAACCATGCATTATGAAACCATATAGCGGCCATCAAGATAAGGGGTCAATAGAACGTGTCTTCAATTACCGAATTTCACGTGCTCGAAGAATAGTTGAAAATGTGTTTGGCATTTTAGCGTCTGTGTTTCGAGTGTTTCGCAAACCAATGCTGTTACAACCAGAAAAGGTAGAAAAAGTGACTTTGGCATGCATTTGTTTTGCATAATTATCTAAGGTGTGTCTTGTCGAAAAATAAATATAATCCACCAAACAGCTTTGATGTAGAACATATTGATAGTGGTACACTAGAAGATGGCGCATGGAGAAAAGATCAACAAACTTTACAGTCGTTTTTTAATCTACAACAGACTGCAAGAAAAATCATCTGTAGAAGCTATGGAAATAAGAAAAGAATTTGCTGAATATTTTATGTCTGAGCAAGGTCAAGTTCCATGGCAGTTAAAAATTTTGTTAATCTATTGAGCAAAAGTACTGATTTTTTAGGGGAAAATGATTTTTTAATTGATTTAATGATTTATTATTCTAATTATTAATAACTAATAACAAGTTCCATGGCAGTTAAAATTTTGTTAATCTATTGAGCAAAAGTACTGATTTTTAAGGATAAAATGATAGAATGTATAATGAATAAATATAAGTAAATAAATAATGCATAAATATATGTAAATTTTATATCTAATAAATAAAAATAAATAAATAAATATCTACCTGTGTATTCGATAATCCGCCTATATTCCCACTTGGTCTTGGCTTGTTTTTATCTTTTAAGAAACTTAATAGTGAATAACCAAACCACTTCGAAACGAAAGTTTTTACCAGCTCCGGAATTTTTTTCAATAACTGATAATTTCTGTATTCTCTTTGGTACTGGGTATTGATGTTTTTATCTTTCTGTCTACTTCCTCTGAAGAAACATTACACAATATTCCTATTTCCTTTAAGGCGTCTGCCTTTTTTATAACGATTTTTTATAATCAGGGTGTCGGGCATCCCATAACAATTTACTTTCTCTATAAAGTTCGATTAATTTACATGTATTTTCAACACTCCATTTTATTGCTTTTCCCGATGAAGTCATTTTGCACACAGCACGAGACAAACTGAACCACAAATTTTAAGTTTTGTTTTCTTCCTGTGGAAAGCGTACACACTAGACCAACAAAGTTGCCAGAAACACAAACAAAACAGCAACAGTTTGATCTTTACCGCCAGGCGACGGGAAAACAAAAAGTTGTTGAAAACACGAACAAAACAAAATTGTTGCCGAAATGTTTCGCTTTTGTTTCAAAAATGTTGGGAAACATTGAGTTGCTGTTTTGTTTTTCTTTTGTTGGTTTGGTGTGGACCCGGCATTACGTTTAGCACTCAATTAAAATTGTCAATATCTTTGAGACGATGATTAATTCACAATTTTAGTAATCATTAATATAAAGCTAACTGCCTTACGTTTAGCACACAATTAAAATTGTCAATATCTTTGAGACTATGATTAATTGACAATTTTAGTATAAAGCTAACTGCCTTACGTTTAGCACACAATTAAAATTGTCAATATCTTTGAGACGATGATTAATTCACAATTTTAGTAATCATTAATATAAAGCTAACTGCCTTACGTTTAGCACACAATTAAAATTGTCAATATCTTTGAGACTATGATTAATTGACAATTTTAGTATAAAGCTAACTGCCTTACGTTTAGCACACAATTAAAATTGTCAATATATTTGAGACGATGATTAATTAACAATTTTAGTAATCATTACTATAAAGCTAACTGCCTTACGTTTAGCACACAATTAAAATTGTCTATATCTTTGAGACGATGATTGATTGACAATTTTAGTAATCATTGTCTTACGTTGAACATAAATTACCCGGGCAGATATCAATATATGCTTACATTTTATTTTTGTAATATTCGTATTTTATAAATGTGTCACCCTACTCAATACTTTACAATAAATGAATTCTCAAATAAAAGTACCTACATTTACCGCGAACTTTGACATTTTGTGTTATCTAATTTTAGTAAATAAAGTCCTGAGAGTGTAATGTAGTATATTCCTCGGCAAGTTAAAAATTATATAGTTCCTGTCTTAAACGAATAAAGAAGTTGTATATTAACATACTCTAAGCCTTTCCTACAATCTTCTTGAACACATATTTATATTTTACTTACAACAGCAAAACGTTCCATCTCTGAATCTATCACTCACCTGGAAAAGAAACAATAATGATCAGTAAACCTGAAATTATTCACACAAAATTATAACTGGAAAGGTACATAAAGAACTCCTTACATTAAGCTCTGTATAAAAATTATTACACTATTTACAAGATATAAACGTACAGGAGTTTCAATACCGAAGTATGTGCTTGCTCCTTATTTATTATACTGCATATAACTCACTCTGTAATGGAAATCACAGGTAACTAAATATTTATCACCACATGCACAAAAAATCAAAACTCTTCTTTTTTAGTCGCCCAACATGTTTAAGCATTCTCTCAGTGAATGATTAAAGAGTGGAAAGTAGTTATTTTTTCCGGACAATCATAATATGGTAAACATTTGATTTCAACCAGCATACGGGAAATATTGAAACGCAATTGGACCTACAGTTTCCTCAATATAGACGGGTTAAACCTAATTCCCCTTTTCCCTGATCACCGAATTAAACCTTTATACGGATTAGCCGACATCAAACAGCAAACGTATCTGTCCACGGCACCAAATTCATTCAGCACAACATTGAATTATTCGCCCTTAATTCGGCCTAAAATATAACTGCCCCGCATGATTTAAATAACTAACAAACCCTTCAGTAGTAGATACAAATAGAGTGTGTCTGCAAAATCAAATTGATACACAGTGTACGTTGTATTGCAACAATTAATTTCCTTGACGTATTTTATCAATAATCCGGCATATATCGGATTAGAGTACCGACGGATTATTAAAAAATCCGGATTACTAAAAATTACTAAAATAACAAATTTAGACGCAAAAATTTGTATTTTATAATGTGAAATTTAGTATAGTACACCTAAATAAATGGGCAAACATGCTAATAACAAAAACAGATATTCCTCGACAATATCCCCCAAAATGGACGTATACCAATTATTAGCTTTTAAAATCCAAGACGAAAATATATCTTCAGCTTGAGAGAACTCACTATTAAAGTTTGACAATTAGCGAGCGAATACAAGCGCGTTCTTAGTCACTACTCTGTAGTCTGCTATGCAACAGACTGGCGAGTATCCCTCTGTCGGATCACTAGCAGAGCCGGATAGGTGAAGTGCCGGATTACAGAGATAATACTGTATTTATAGTGAACAAATTCACGATAACCGAACATTAAGTAATATTAGACTAGCTAACTCTCGACATTTTAGTGACTTTATACTGGAAGCAACAAGTAGTGACTTCTATCCCTCTGTCGGATCACTAGCAGAGCCGGATAGGTGAAGTGCCGGATTACAGAGATAATACTGTATTTATAGTGAACAAATTCACGATAACCGAACATTAAGTAATATTAGACTAGCTAACTCTCGACATTTTAGTGACTTTATACTGGAAGCAACAAGTAGTGACTTTTATCCCTCCGTCGGATCACTAGCAGAGCCGGATAGGTTAAGTGCCGGATTACAGAGATAATACTGTATTTATAGTGAAAAAATTCACGATAATCGAACATTAAGTAATATTAGGTTAACTAACGCTCATCATTCTAGTGACTATACTAAATTGGGATGGGCTGAACCCTGTGAAATCAATATAAAATATAAATTTATTCTATTTTGTTATTTTAGTGCAAATTTAATTCAAAAGGTTTCATTTATGACTCGTAACCTCTTAAACCGTTGATATAATGGAAATATAACCTAACTTTATATTTAATTTATAAACGGATTATCAATAGGCTTCAGATGCGATAGAATGACAAACAACTGATAATCTTGTTGTGCCGTTAAACGCGGACATTTTACTTACTCTGTAGGTGCGACCAAACATATAGCCAAGATTAAAAAGAATGTTTATCGGCGTGAACTATATTGATACGAAACATATATAAAATATATAGCCACTCCTTGAAAAACCAACTCTAAAAAGTCGACTCATGATGTAAATAAATTAGCCGGCGAATTCGAGAAAAGGGAAGTGACTTCGTGTGTATTCACGAAAAGCCATCTGGGATGAATAATGATGAAGCTTACATTGCCATTGGGTTCATTACCACGACTGACTTGCCACTCTACGTCATCACCGCCGGGGTCAAAACATGTCCAGGTATCTCTCACAATATTGCTTCAATTAAAACAACATTTATTTTATGATTAAATAAAATATACATAAACAAACGCCTGAAAAAAATTTACACTGTAATATGCAGCCATTATTCATTTATTTCATTTGGTTAGTAATGTTATAGAACACTTCGGCCACAAAAGAAAAGAGAACCAAGTTAAATGATAATGCATTTTAACATATTAATCACTCTCACAGTGAGTAAACAAACCGTGAGGAGGTGCAATCAAAAACCGTAAGGTGGTGCAGTCAAACAACCGTAAGGTGTTGCAATCAAAAACCATAAGGTGGTGAAGTCAAACAACCGTAAGGTGTTGCAATCAAACAAACCGTATGGTGGTGCAATCAAACAAACCGTATGGTGGTGGTGCATTCAAACAAACCGTATGGTGGTGCAATCAAAAACCATAAGGTGGTGAAGTCAAACAACCGTAAGGTGTTGCAATCAAACAAACCGTATGGTGGTGCAATCAAACAAACCGTATGGTGGTGGTGCATTCAAACAAACCGTATGGTGGTGCAATCAAAAACCATAAGGTGGTGAAGTCAAACAACCGTAAGGTGTTGCAATCAAACAAACCGTATGGTGGTGCAATCAAACAAACCGTATGGTGGTGCATTCAAACAAACCGTATGGTGGTGCAATCAAAAACCATAAGGTGGTGAAGTCAAACAACCGTAAGGTGTTGCAATCAAACAAACCGTAAGGTGGTGCAATCAAACAAACCGTATGGTGGTGCAATCAAACAAACCGTATGGTGGTGGTGCAATCAAACAAACCGTAAGGTGGTGCAATCGATTTCGGGTTTGGAAAATATCTTTTATATTAAATTCATAACACTTCAAGATAACTTCCCTCAATACAGAAAAGTGAGAACATTTTTATATGACTCCACCTGGAATTATAGCCATAAACAGAACATTTTGGCATTTTGTAATCAGGCCAAAAAACGGCTGAAGATAAAAAATGTGAAATTCTTACAGCATGTTGTTCATGAGGTATAGCTTCAGATGTAATATGTTTCTACATACAAAAAATTAAATTTGTTAAGAAAAAATCTTTTACTGACGAAAACCTACATTTTTGTCTTATAAGACGCCTCAACAATTGTACGCCCTTACTACGGAGATAAGGAAGGTGTCTCCCTTTTTAAGATTTAAACACAGCTAAACTTTTTTTTAGTTTTTTATTATCTTTATTGGTTTTATGTATAAAATATTACCAAACCTAGTAAATTGAGCATTTTTATTGGTTTTATTTATAAAATATAATAAAAACCTTTTTGTACGTTTTAGATCACATACTCAAAAAGTATATTCTCCACGAGAAACCTAAAAATCATTATAAATGACACATCCCATAATTCTACGTCCAACTATTACAGGGGAGTAAAAGCGTTGGAAGTTTAATGTTAATAGCGTTATTGTTCTTATAGGCTTCGAGGTCGTTTCGCTACAGCTGGCTCTTAGTTAGGTATTTCTTCTCGGTCAAATTTAAAAGCAACATGTGTGTTATCATTAGTTACTTATTTCGGGGATAACATCAAGGTTGTTTCGCTACGACTGGCTCTTAGTTAGGTATTTCTTCTAGGTCAAACTTAAAAGCAACATGTGTGTTATCATTAGTTACTTATTTCGGGGATAACATCAAGGTCGTTTCGCTACAGCTGGCTGTTAGTTAGGTATTTCTTCTCGGTCAAATTTAAAAGCAACATGTGTGTTATCATTAGTTACTTATTTCGGGGATAACATCAAGGTCGTTTCGCTACAGCTGGCTCTTAGTTAGGTATTCCCTCCTAACCAAAAACCAAAAACAACGGATGAGGTGTTGTCAGTAGTTACTTATTTCGGGAATTACCTAACACCGCCAGAATACAGTATAAAATCGAATCCGCCGAATACCCTTTTTAGTACTTAAATCAGCGCAACACCACAACAACAAAACCTACTATGTACACATTGTAATGATGAAGTATAAACTCCTAAAAAAATACATAGTGAGAACACTTCATCGGTTGTTTTTGGATTTGACGGGGATAAGGGTACATAATGAGTTGTCAATTGAAGTTTATAAGTTCAAAGAGGCATATACTAATTAATTTTTATTAAATAACCCTATAAAACAATGTTTAAACGAACATATTAATAATTGTTTTTGTAACATCGTGTGCTCATGGGTTCCCTAACGTAACCCACCCACAAATTTACTTAATTACAGTTGTTTTCTGACAGTTGAACGGATATAGCACATTTATATAAAAGGAGACCTTCCAGTCCTTGTATAAACGGAACAGATCAGTGCTGAAACACCGATCCTATTATCTGAACATATAACGTCGAGATTTCTCAGTCTGACGTGCCAACATTGTTCTATTTGCAGTCTGGTATATCTGCACTAAATATATTTTTACATCGAAAATGACAATTTTGAATGACAGTTGAATGCATGTCCGAAGTACCGTAAACCACAATACAGATTTTTTACCGCAATTGAAAATAATGATCCTGAAGAATCTGTACTAAAATAATGAAAAATGTATTTAGTGATATGGGGATTAAACATTAAAACAATCGCTTCTGTAGCACGATAATAATTCCTTAGTGACGTTCATATTCTTTATAATCGATGTTCTGAAGATGCTACAAAATGTTACGTCATATATCGCTTGCTGCGTAAATCCTACAGGTAAACCAAGTAACAGAGACTATCCTGATTATAATACATATTGTTACAATTATAACTAAAAATCCGGATTGTTTTAATACGTGGTTGAGTGTAAGTGTGATGATATCTCTCTGATAAAATGGCCTACTTCAGCTAGGAAACGAAATTTCTGAGAGGTCTGCCCGTAAGTATTAATTTTATACATATTAATATTTACTAAGCCGAGAACATCTTGTAAATATCGATCTAATGAATATTACAGTAACTAATAAAAGTAATTATTTGTTTTTGATACTTAAAACCAGTATGAAAGTTGCATCCGCTTCTTAACCCTTTTGGCGAAGCCGTTTTTCTTTCACTACTTGACTCGAAGATAAATAATTTGGGGTTGTTCTTAAGAGGGTTCGCTGTTACGAATTTCGTGATCGTCAAATTTCATACCAGAAATATTTTATGACCGTGCCAAGATAACTTCGTGGTTATCAGCTTTCATTCCATCAGCACCCGTGGAATTCATGATCACTGGACATTCAAAAGTTTTATTTGTTGTTCAAAAACCAATCTTAAACATACATTTTCACTTTTAAATATTCAAAAGTCATGCGCTGAAAAAAACGAAAAATAATAAAAAGAGTTCCATGCGTTTTAATCATATCTTTCAAAAGAGATAGCTCCCATAATTCTACGATAAAACATATGGGAGTAAAGACTTTAACATTCCTCTTATGGGGTAAAACTCAAGAATGTTTCACTAGACCCAGCTCTAATCCGTAATAAATACTAAATTAACGTTGCCATGAATGATTTTAACTGTTGTAGGAGGTTTAATTTGTACGAAGAATATTGCAAGTCTAAGTATATAAACTGTAGGTTTAATTTGGAATTTGTTATAACGTAAACATGTTATACGTGATACTCATTCTTCTGTATTACTTCTACAAAAGCGGACAGTTTTTGCATTTAATAAGACAGGTCTCTACCGGAAGAGACTCAGGTTCTCGCCAGAGTCTGCAGCACGAATAACCTCTACCTGATTATTTTATTACTGGACTAATAACAAATGGCAAGTAATCGCCGCTATCTACGGTCATAAACGACGAGGGAATGATTTTAACTGTTGTAGGAGATTTAACTTTATGTACGAGGAGTGTTCCACATAGTCCGATAAAATAAGGATGCAACCTCGGAATGAAAGATAATAAGCTAAAATTTTGCATACGTCTTTATTTTGATGGTATAAAATTTACCTCAAAAGTCTCATATAATCACATGTATGCGACTTAAGATATTTAAGGTCAAAGGTCACGAAAATCAGTTTTTTGCAAATATCTCGTTTCCTTTACGCTAAATGACTTTGAAGGTGGTTAGAGAAATTTTAGAACGGAAAATTCTCTTTAACTTTTGTCTGAAGTAATTTTATGTACGTTCAACCCTTTTTGAGATACTGCGCAAAGAGTAGGGGACCGCTTACCTGTATATACGATAATGCGAGGTCAGCCAGTAGAATACAATATATAAATGAGTTATATTGTTAATTATTGACTTACAATTATTATTATTACTTAATACTATTATTATTGTTATTGTAATTATCATTATTATTAAATTTTTATTATTATTTATTATTTAATATACCTAGACGAAACCACTACAACATAAAAATAAAGACGTATGCAAAATTTTAGCTTATTATCTTTCATTCCGAGGTTGCATCCTTATTTTGTCTTATTTTACTGAGTTAACATCTAAGTATATAAACTATAGGCGTAAAAATGTTATAAGTGATACCTTTTCTTCTGTTAACTTCCACAAGAGCAGACAGTTTTTGCATTTAATCTACCGGAAGGGATTCAGGTTCTCGTCAGAGTCTGCAGCACGAACAACCTCTACTTGATTATTTGATTACTGGACCAATAACAAATGGCAAGTAATCGCCGCTATCTACGGTCATAATCGACGAGGAACAAGGTTACGGCCTACATAGACAATGTCGACTACTTGTCTATTGCCTTTCACTTCGACAAGTCCGTCAAGTGAGATGTCAATGAGTGCCGTACCTAACAATAGAACGATCCACACCTTGTTTCTATGCAAAATCGGATTGCATAAAAGTCGTCGTTACCCTACTGACACTTCATTTCAGAAATGAACTCTCCTTACAGTTCATCAGTTATTTATAAAATCTCTTTTACTTCACATCTTCTCAAATTTTCACTAATATTCACAGATATTCCCCACTCATATACATCAGATATGGCCGTGAAACAGGAATAACCAATTTACAACTTTAAAGGTATTCTTCCACAACATTTCTCAATTACCATAATTTATCACATATATTGTTCAGATATATCTCTCGTATTTTCAGGCTTTTGATTTGTTCAACGCTCAATCTTTGCCAGTTTTAAAAATCGTATCAGAGTGTGGTTATTGCAATTTCGCATATCAGAGGCGGATCTTTATCACTACCGAATACAGGGGATCTGACCCTTGACGGACATTTTACTGATGGGACACTCTTGCTCCTCACTTCTCTATAGTCTTTCTTTAATAATTCCTCAATAGTTTAATGTAGTCTTAGTCTTAAACTAATAACATAATTTAATGTTGTCGCCGCTTCAACCAAAATGATTATTTACGTAGCGAATTTCAAGAAGCAATAGACAACGCTATTTTTATGCTTTTTTCTCCTTATCCATCTAAATTTCTCCAGCCTTTTCTGCAATTCTACTAGAGGAGGCTAGATACAGCTAGACCCAGGAACAGGCAGGCTTGCCCATGTAGGCCTACTGGTACTGAATTATTATTCGTTTTTTTTCTTAAAATTGTTTTACTATATTAAACAGGCATACATTATTGTCCGTGTAGTTTAATTAGCCTATTTCAAAGATTAAATGTCATTCATCACGTCAAATTCAAGTATGATCAAATGAACTCGTGCATAAATGTGACGCGGGATCCTCAAGTCAGAAAATTCGAAACTAATGCACCCCCATTTATTGGCTGAACGTTAGCGAAAAAATTCATTTCTGTCTGTCCCACTATACCTCGAGAGAACAAACTGGCAAAACAGATTTTAATTTGTATGAGGAAATAGTGGTTTAACGCTGACATCATCCGGTTTGCCAATCATTTGGTAAACATAATAAGAACGAGGAAATCGTCGGTTTAAATACATACAACAAAACTGAGTACAGTCATTGACATTTTAACATGTTAGATAGTAACAAATGTAGCGTAATTATAAAACAGCTACAGAGTTGAAATTTGTGCATGCAACATGAATAAAGGCTGTTATCCCTGTACGTGATGCGGTGTACTCCCCCTATCTTGTTTTATTCATGTATTAACCTTTCGCATAGTGCAATGAATAGCAGCTGTTTATTATATATGAACTTAGTACATGAAGTGAATGTTTTGCCTTATCTAGCTAGCAGTAGGGATCTAAAAATTCAGCTAGCGCACAATTCAAGTTCTTTAATCCATTAATTTAATATGTACGAGTATATTATTTATTAATTTGTTTTGTAAATGTCCCGTTGGAAGTGAATGTTTTGCCTTATCTAGCTAGCAGTAGGGATCTAAAAATTCAGCTAGCGCACAATTCAAGTTCTTTAATCCATTAATTTAATATGTACGAGTATATTATTTATTAATTTGTTTTGTAAATGTCCCGTTGGAAGTGAATGTTTTGCCTTGTCTAGCTAGCAGTAGGGATCTAAAAATTCAGCTAGCGCACAATTCAAGTTCTTTAATCCATTAATTTAATATGTACGAGTATATTATTTATTAATTTGTTTTGTAAATGTCCCGTTGGAAGTGAATGTTTTGCCTTGTCTAGCTAGCAGTAGGGATCTAAAAATTCAGCTAGCGCACAATTCAAGTTCTTTAATCCATTAATTTAATATGTACGAGTATATTATTTATTAATTTGTTTTGTAAATGTCCCGTTGGAAGTGAATGTTTTGCCTTATCTAGCTAGCAGTAGGGATCTAAAAATTCAGCTAGCGCACAATTCAAGTTCTTTAATCCATTAATTTAATATGTACGAGTATATTATTTATTAATTTGTTTTGTAAATGTCCCGTTGGAAGTGAATGTTTTGCCTTATCTAGCTAGCAGTAGGGATCTAAAAATTCAGCTAGCGCACAATTCAAGTTCTTTAATCCATTAATTTAATATGTACGAGTATATTATTTATTAATTTGTTTTGTAAATGTCCCGTTGGAAGTGAATGTTTTGCCTTGTCTAGCTAGCAGTAGGGATCTAAAAATTCAGCTAGCGCACAATTCAAGTTCTTTAATCCATTAATTTAATATGTATATTATTTATTAATTTGTTTTGTAAATGTCCCGTTGGAATAACTGCCAAGTTTCGAGCCACCCCCATTGGATACACTAGGCTAAATAGACACTAAACTAAACCAAATAGGACAATTCTTTTTGTTTTTGTGTCTAGTAATATTAACAAAGTTATACCCACCTCTCGCTATACACCCAGTATATATATATATATATATATATATATATATATATATATATGGGTGTTGTATGTGATTAATGTAAACAAAAGTCGTTTGACAGGTATTTGGTCCTTCCGATCATATGTTAAGTTTAGTTATTTAAACGCATATGTGACAGATACGGCCAAATACAAAATAATTGAATCGTAAAAAGTGAGGGCTCTGTGGTGTAATGGTAGCACATTCACCCGGCAAGTGAGAGATCCGGGTTCGAGTCCCGGCGGAGCAAGTACTTTTTTGCGATTCAATGTTTATTGATAAAAATATATATATATATATATATATATAATATTCACATTTATACAGAACTTTACACTGTAATATGGCGTTTATGTTACATGTTGTATATACAGAGTGTCCCGTAACTCTGGGCAAAAGAAGAAATTCTTAGAAATGCCGAATAATCAAACAAATTAACTTAATTACTGTTATTGTATCAAATCTTAAAAATTCAAATGACTAGACTTACTTTAGTTTACAAATCTATTTATTTCGATATTTTCTCTAAACCATCATGTATAAGACCAAAATATACGTTCGCTACGTTCAGCCAAATCCTATGTAACGAAACGTGCCCACATAGAATTGAAGCTTCGTGGAAAATGTCACGTCCTTAGGTAGGCCTATGGGTTTTCTTGAGATATCGTACCGACCCATACAGCCAACAATTACATTTTTCAGCTCCTCGAGTTTATAGGCTCGTTAACGCTTAGCCAATAAAAACAATTGTAAATTACTTGACAATTTTGAAACTTTTTTTAGTTTTGTTTTACGATCCTTAATAGCCAATACGTTATTGTCTTTTGAAATTTAGAACGGTCGCCACAAGATCCCATATCAGGCTAAAAGTATGACAAATTCTGTCGAAAGACCAACTGATTTTCGTGGACAGATACCTACGAATCCAACTACAACATTTCAATGACTGTATTTTCGTTAAGTTTGTGGGAATTTCATGTTTGACGTCAATGAGCATTAAAAAGTAATAATTTGTTTAAGAAATTCAAAATGTTATACGTTATTAGAAATATTTTAACATTTTGTGCGTTTGTTTGTGGTAGTTGTTCGTGGTTAAAATGTTGATACTCTGAACAATTTAGGAGGAATCGGAGATATTCCGAGCGAAATTTAAAAGTTCACACACTGAAAACTTGAATCGATCCATCTTACGTTATTAATACCCTACAAAAAGAGTTTTTGCTGCCGGATGCAAGAAGTAGCAAAGCTCGTTATGAGACTTGATCCTCTTCCTGAGCTGAGTTGCACGCGTTGTCCCGAGTTTGAGTAAATCCTTCCTCCAGATTCCCGCCAAAACACAAAGAAAGTTCTAGGAATCACTCGGGAATGTTTTATGTTGTTTGTCAAGGAAACTCGCTCCCCTGATATTTGCTTCACCCGAACATTCTCTTTCACAGTTGTTTCTATAAACCAGCTGTACAACTATTATAGAGTACTACATGCTTATTGTCTATAACGGACTCCACATATTTATTCTTGACAGAGATAACGAGTTTTCTTAGAACTAACTTTACAGTTGTATTCGTAGCTAGGAGCAGCAATAGTTGTTCAATACGCAGTGTGTTTTAATGGCGTAATTGAGGAAATATGACAACACGTTATTTCTTAGGTCAACACAAACACATTTCACCATATGAACATCTGTCTGTAGGCTACGTGTTTTTCAAAAAAATATCTTAAAAAATAATAAATTAAATTACACGAAATTTCGCTGAAATGTTTAAATTAATAAGGCCAATTACTGAAAAAATATTATTAAATTATGTTTAAAATTTTTGAAATGGCAACCATTGACATTTATTAACGTTGAATATCTTAAAAACCAGCGATTCTTTCAAGAATTACAAGAATAAAATTCTTTAGAGAACGTAATGATAAATGTAATGACACAAACATTATTTAAATCTAATAATAAATAACTGACTTAGAGCAGATTGACTGTGAAATACATGTAGTTAGTATAACGCCTCTGACTGAGCGATGTTGACAAACAAGGAAGCGCCCAAGACACACAAGTAGGTTACGGTATGGGGCGGTACGCAGATGTGATGTCGGATCGTGGGTGTGGGAGCAGGCCACGTAACAATGCTGGGAGAATGTCGGTAAAAACTTGTACAAACAAAGACTTCTCCTATTTCCTAGCAGGCTCTTGAGTAATGTAGCGGGGAATTTCATGAAATGGAGTTACGCAATTGGTGATACTGTATAGTTTTAAGGCAATGTTTATTTGTTAGTACTATAGGCAGTTTCACCCTCTGCCGAGTTATACGTAAACGTTTTCACATCCGAAGAACGGTTATGTACCAAGCAATGAATCAAAGAAGGTTTCCCATAACCTGCTAGTAAATGAAAAGTGATTGATGTTACTTTCAGTGCTTGGCGGAGGATCTAGTTGCCTTTGCTGTATAGTTTAGAGGGAATGTTTAGTTGATAGTACTATAGGCAGTTTCACCCTCTGCCGAGTTAATGCGTAAACGTTTTCACATCCGAAGAACGGTCACCAGGCAAAAAATCAAAGATGTCACATTACCTGCTAGTACATTAAAAGTGATTGATGTTACTGTCAGTGCTTGGCGGAGGATCTAGTTGCCTTTGCCGTATAGTTCAGAGGGAATGTTTAGTTGATAGTACTATAGGCAGTTTCACCCGCTGCCGAGTTAATGCGTAAACGTTTTCACATCCGAAGAACGGTCACCAGGCAAAGAATCAAAGAAGATGTCACATTACCTGCTAGTACATTAAAAGTGATTGATGTTACTTTCAGTGCTTGGCGGAGGATCTAGTTGCCTTTGCTGTATAGTTTAAAGGGAATGTTTAGTTGATAGTACTATAGGCAGTTTCACCCGCTGCCGAGTTAATGCGTAAACGTTTTCACATCCGGAGAACGGTTTGTACCAGGCAAAGAATCACAGGTTTCCCGTTACCTGCTAGTACATTAAAAGTGACGAATGTTACGTTTAGTGCTTGGCGGAGGATCTGGATGCCTTTTAAGTTGGAAGTGGGGGCCGATAAAATAAGGACAAATAAAGAAACCCGACTATAGTTAGAAGGGACAACACACGCGTAAGTAGGCGTTATTCGCTAAGGACGCCAGTACAGCTCTGCCATCCGCTTATGAGTCTGATCCGCTTATGAGTTGAACCAAGAATCCTCCGCAATAGTTTCAGTTGCAGCCAGAACGGTTGCAAAGAACCGTTGTTGCCGCTACAATTACATATTTTTCAGCTTTGCACGACTTATTCAGTTGCAGGAATTGTCGACAATGAATGGTTGTGTTTTTAAACTGCTACTAAAAAGTTGAAGTGGAACTGAAAGTACTGTATAGTACTACTAAGTTACAGGGTGCAAAAGTCCTATGATTTTAAGCTCCTTTGTTTTTTAAGACACCTTTAATACACAAAGTTTGAACTGAACAGCGGACAATAGACAAGCAGATACAGTGTTATTCGAGCACTCGAAATAGACAACAGTGCGTAAATTGAACAGCATCTAAATAAATAATTCATCCTTACACTTTAGTCGAGTAAGAAAGTCTATACTCAGTCTGAGCTGAGAGAGGTCGGCCATAGAGTAACATATTATATACTATATAACATTATAAAATATGTTACTCTATGGTTCAGCTGTCCGAGAGATAGACAGGTTGTTCGATGTGTAGAAGGAAACCATTTCAAGGTAGGTACAACAAAAAATATCACTGCAATGTAAATCACACACAATAAAAGTCTAACTTTAATGTGTTTTTATATATAAATCATGAAGTATTGATACTAAAATTACATTTTAGTACAGTATAAATACATTTTACTGAGATAATTTACGTAATTGTACTAAATACGCCGAGCGTGGCTGCTGCTTGAACAGGTGACCGCTGAGCGATCCTGTCCTTGCAAGCGGCCCGCCTGCCCGGCCATTGGTGGTGGTTCGGAAGTCACCTTTAAGCCGTTGGTCCCCAGGTTAAGTGTTAGAGAGGGCTTCTTAGCCCTAACTTCGCCTGGTAAAATAAGACATTCTTTACTTTACTTTTTTTTACTTTTTTAAATAAATAAACAGTAAGGATAGTGAACAACAGTTTAAAATTAATTAATTTGATATTATATTTACTATCAAAGTATGATTAAATTTATCAAATAATTACACTATGCATCTATTATAGTTACTTTTTCATTATTACATTTTATTGTTACCTAACATTACACAGGGTGTGTAAAATGTCTGAAAAGAGCCAAATATTCTTTTGAATTCCTAATGAAATTCAATACTCAATACCCTGAGGTCCAAGACATTGCACTATTAAATATAATAATCTTAAGTGTAAAACTGGTAACGCTGGCTCTGATTTTATAATTAACCATTATTCTGTTATTATATTGTTGGATGTATAGACGTAATTTTTTATTCTCTGTGTGAACTGGGATGTATTCAGTACGTATTTAAACACAGTGTAAATTGAGCTATAATTTAAAATACTAATTTTTTTTTTTAATTCACACGTCACGTACCCGTCTAAAGCAAAATCATTGACCAATCAAAACTCACAGTGCAAAAGCAACCCAAGCCGATTCTGGAACCAAACAAACACTGGATTCTTCCGATGAGCAAGTGTGGTGACATCATGGGTTACATGATGTCATCGCCAACCATGACGTCATCGCTGTCAGCCTTACCTAGGTGATATCAGCCTTGTCGTGCCTCGGGCTTTGGGCGGAGTAATGAATTTTTGCTCAGTTACATCACCGGCTTCGGGCATTTTAGGTTGCCCTCTCGGCAAATATAAGTTTAACATAAAGAGAAAATCTTAAGATTAGTGATCTCTTTTTCCGCTACTTTAATTCAGAAAGGAGACAAGGTGGTAACAATATTTAATACACCGGGTACATAAGGAAGAAGTGAAGAATGTACGAAATCATGTCCTTTGACAAACGCTGAAAGTACTAGAATTAACCCTCACGACGAAGGCCATCCTGGTGCTCTAATCGGCCTTCAATGTCCTTTCAACACTTAACATCCTTCTATCAGATCTTGTGAGACCTTGAAGTAAACACATGCGGCGAGAACTTCCAACCACAATGTCATCATTATTAACTCTTCGACTTTGAATACGAATAGAACAATCACTGGATAGCGTATAGAATATATTCGGTAGACTTAACCCCACTTCCGCACCCAGCAGAAAAGTGTTTCAGTAAATATTAAACAGAAATAAGAAATGATTTAGGTGTTAGCACTATTGAATTCCAGATTAGTGTTCAGTTTGGATCAATTATGAAATAAATTTAAACTCTGAATAGTTTGGTATTGCCTATAGAGGAAAAGAACGATTCAATGTGAATTTTGAGTCTGGTACTAGTTCACCTTCAGAGTCTGTTTTCACTCAGAGATCCTGAAGAAGTCGGCAACGAAGAAGCTCAACACGCTCTTTTTTCAACGTTTCTACATCAGAGACAATTAGACTACAAAATTCAATCTATGAAGAGGTGCACAATTGAGTGCACTGCGATGTTCTAGACACGATCCCAAAGCACGGTGGAGCAACAGAGTTCCCTACAAATAGCGTAGGGGGTGTTTTATTTAATGTGAATGTTGACATTAGCTCTAACTTCAAATTCCGCTGAATGCAGTGTCTGAAATCAGATCCCGTCTGAAGAGATCCAAAAGAAGTCGGGTACGAAAAAGCTCAAAACGCACTTTTTTCAAGGTTTCGACATCAGAAACACCCTAAACTGAAATATCGGTGTTCTCATTCAGTCATCAGTTGCACAATTGAGCGCACTGCGATGTTCATTGACACGATCTGAAAGCACGGTGGAGCAACCGAGTCTTCTACACATATCGTAGCTATAGTGGGAAGGGATTTATTCAATGTGAATGTTGACATTAGCTCGAATTCCGCTGAAATCTTGGTAGCATAATTTTCGGCCGAGAGTTAAACTTGTACAACGTTCCAAGCGTAATAACTACGAAAGGACTCTTGAAAGTTGAGAGTTTTGATCTGGGCAGGAGACTTGAAAGTTTGCCGGCCTGACTGGTCAAGTATGGAGTAAACCAGTGTTTCACAAAAGGGCAGTCCAAATTTTGCTTCAAACGTGGCTCCTAAGTGAGAAGTATATATTTTAGATTACTTCTTCATGTAATTATATTTTCTTCTGTAAAATTAACTGGAATAAGGCCTTCAAGAAAGCCAATTTGACTGAATAAATCCACACACTTATACATAAATGTAAAAGAAATGACTTGAACTGTCATTATGTATGAAACTCTGTGGAGATATAAATAGCTTTAGAGATTTTTTTAAACTATCTATATGTTGCACGGGATGGAGTAAACGTGATACGACATTTTTACGGAAAAATTCATTATCTTTCGATTCTACACTGTGTGTTATTTCAAAATGAAGTCAAGCGACAATATTGGGCGTAGTTGAGTAGACCATATGGAAGATTAACCAAAATTTCACAAGGTATGCACTTAAACCTGTAAAATTCAAAACAACTGAAAGTAGGCTATTTGATGCAAAATGCGGTCCGTGTCTTTTGTTGTGAATGTTACGGGGTTATTTTGGGCGACCGACATTGGATTTATATAAATTGTATTACGCATTGTTGCAAATTGCATATTCCTTATTAATTTAAACATTCACTGTATACATCAGAAATACGTCCTGTTGTAAACAGTTTAGAACTGTTGTTGCGGTGCCTTTGTCAGTTAGACAAAGGTATCTGACCTTATAAATGTAAGTTTAAAATGTTTGTGTCATCAAAAACTAAAACTTAAATAGCTAATTATGTACTGCATTCCTAGTAAATGGTAAGTAGGTTACTGACACAAGCATGATTGATTCTAGGGGCAACTTCATGGGTGAAGCAGTCATAGGTCAACGAGCACAGATTATTTCGATCGATTGTGACCCGGTCCAACAATGTATCACTCAGTTCTGTGCTCCTAGTAGCTACAGGCATGACTGATTCTATGACCACGTTCGTGAGTGACGGCAGTCGCAAGATCAACGAGTACAAATTATTTGGATCGATTGTGACCCGGTCCAACAATGTATCACTCAGGTCTGTGCTCCTAGTAGCTACTCCTAATACAGGCATTACTTGATTCTATGACCAAGTATGTGAGTGACGGCAGTCGCAAATCAACGAGCACAAATTATTATACGATTGTGACCCGTTCCAGCAATGTGTCACTCACTTATGTGCTCCTGATACCTTTTTAGATCCGGACACGGAATTATGACATGTTGAAGAGAAATATGGTCAGATAAACAATTACGATTTTGCTACTCAGAAACAGAATTCATGATTTAAGATATACGATTGTTAGTACATTTGTATTTCTTAATTCTTGGATATAGCCTTAGCGGGGTGGTGAAGAGACAAAAAGATACAATTGTTGCGAGCAGCGCAAACACCCGGGTCTGAAAGCAAACGCAGTAATGCGGGCTGCGAGAGATAACCTCAAAGGCCCTGATTTAATGCTTGACCTTCACCCAGGGGGTCCTTATCACAGAGTTATCAAAGCAACTACTATACCACACAATTTATCTTCATCACTGACCGCCGACAAGGTCAATTCAACTTATTGATTAGTCATGTCAATCTCATCGTGATGTAGAATCTTTATTTTATCACTTATTATTACCTTCCACACTCAAAAACGAAAAACTCGCATGTCTGACTGAAAGTTTACAAATAGTTTTATATATCGATTGTGTCATATACACAGACTGATTAATAACGATTTACAATTGTATAGTTACTTTAGAAATAAATATATTTGTGGAACCTTTAGCGGACAAGTTTTGCAATCTTTGGGAAATTAAAGAATTGTCAGCTATCACTTGGAATTTAGATGTTTTTTGACAGCCTTTTGGTTATACATTCTAGTCACGGAGTAGACCCTATTAATAAATTCACAGGCCAGACCTTTTGTACGATTTAAAGCCTCGCCGCTTACAACACTGTCTTGCGCTGCGCGAAAAGGAAACGGGAAGAAAGTGAGGAGGCCAAGGGCGACGGGTCACGGCTATACCGCCGATAACACAACTTCACGGCTGGCTGGCAGCTACAACTACAAGCCGTATACACAGAGAGGATACGCTGCTTTGGCTAGTCATCGACTTAACTATTAACTTTTGCACTAGGTTTCACCGCTTATGCCAAAAATATACAGTACTTGTGGGAATTTAATAATAATTGCTTACAAAATTATTAGATTTTCCAAATAAATTGACTAAAATACTGGATTAAAATATCGAAACTAATGGGCAAATTGCGTTTTTGAAGAAAAGCGTGTGTAATAAAAATAATTATTTTTACAATCTATTAACGATAACCCCGCTATTACATCGTCCAAACAAATTGACTAAAATACTGTTTTTTAGTTTTTTTTATATTTTTTTTTAAAGATCGAAACTAAGGGACATATTGGGTAAATTGCGTTTTTGAAGCAAAAAGTGTGGAACAAAGACGTTTTCTTTTACAATCGACTAACGATAACACGCCTATTGCATTGTCCAAACACATTGACTAAAATACTGTTTTTTAGTTTTTTATTTATTTTTTTAATTTTTTGTATTAAAAGATCGAAACTAAGGGACATATTGGGCAAATTGCGTTTTTGAAGCAAAACGTGTCCAATAAAAACGTTTTCTTTTACAATGGACTAACGATAACACCATTTCTGAGTGGGCAACAGCGGAAAATATATCAATGAGTTATATCACGAAACACTTTTATTACAAGAGACCGATCCGAACCTTAATTCTGCCTGTCCTCAATTAAACAGAATTTGAGAATTTTATCAAACAGGAGTTAGAGAGTGGATACAAGACCCATGATCTAATATAAAAAAATTGCTAATCTAACGCAGATCCGAAGTCAATCAGCAGTCCACTAAATAACAGCTAGAATTCAAAAAGTAGCCCTACCTTTTAAGAGTAAAATAAAAACGAAGAATTTTGACGGACACCTAAAAGTTGTCTTATACAAAACAATATGTAACAAAAAAATGTGAGAAAACGGTGAGGGACAAAAAAATTATAAAATATTTTTTGCAAAATACCCACCAACATCGAGCGGGTTGACGTAGAATCCTAGAAGCTTCTAATCATTATTTTCAGAATACAGTGGCGTCAAACTCAGGGATGGCAATCACAAAGACCTACGCTCATGCCAATAATAACCTGAACTTAACCAAAATACCGTTAACATAAAAACACTTTTGTTTTTCAAGCTGGACAGTCGCTTGGTTTAGTGCTATAAGGGATTTTTAAGGGTTAATCTGACAATTATAACCCATGTTGTACACTACTTTTCAAAATTAAATGGAGGTTCACTTTGCAACTCTCAACAATAGACTATTAAACTGTGCCATCCAGTTGCTATTTTATTATCGCTAACATCGTGCACGGGGGGAGGTGTGCAGTGTAAATCAGGCCATAAATTCACAACATCCAACTGCCGAACCAACACATATCCAAACGGCGATAACTTTCACTTGGCGACTACGTTGTTCCAGTTACTGTTCGTTAAGTGGTAACCGTAGTTGATTTGACGTACGTTTTTGCAAAACGGACACAAACAGTTTTATATATATAGACGTAAAATCAGATTTATTATTGACACCTCGACGTCGTATAATGTACTGTATCTAGTGAAGTTGTGTAGACATGTAATAGTCTCTTTGATCGGTTTGAAATCTCAATGTTTTTGTAACGTATATTATAGCGCGGGTTAAAAGTATCATATTACGCATTTTAAATATATAAACTGTAGTAAAAACAATATTATCTAAAATTAAACAGTATTACTGAGATGTTATGGTTATCTGATCACATATCAGCTATATCTACTAAATTTAGTCGATTAAATAGTCTATTTTTAACTCTATTCATTGACCAATACTTCCGCGTAAGCGGGAAAAAATACCTATCCGCTTAACAACTTCTTCATCAAAATGCTAGATGACGTTTATGAGGTAGGACTATAAAGAAGTAAGGTGAAACAATGAAGGACAACTTAAATTAATCAGTAGTAAAAACATTGTAGCAGTGCAAAAGTTACGTTTTTGTACCTTCTACATTTAATGCTTTAACCTTTGTAGCGTTATTAAAACTTAACACTGCAGGGTTGCTACAGGAGTCCAATAATGAAATTCCCTGACTTTTCCCTGATTTCCAGACCAAATTTTTCATTTTTCCCTGACTTTTTTCGACGCAATCCCCAGGGTTTTTGGCAATTAATGGGTGGAAAAAAGCGCCGTCTGCAGGCTTGGACTCGGCGCGGCGGCGGTAAGTTTATTTGTGTAAAGGTTATATAATTCCCTGACTCTTCCCTGACTTGAGACCGGATTCCCTGACTTTTCCCTGATTTCCAGTCCTGTTTTTTTCCCCTGACTTTTTCCTGACTTCCCTGACCTGTAGCATCCCTGCACTGGTACATTTTGTATTTTTAATCAATGGTGATGATTAGATGATCGGATCTACTTCATAATTCAAGCAAACAAATACTAGGATTACCGCGACCTCACTGTATAGTGATTGGAGCTTTTGTTGATCATTTTATCCAATTATGTTAATGGACTGGTCCGTTGCGGGACAGACCACATACAGTTACGAAGGGACGTGTTTTATTGAATATTTGAAAAGAAAATCATTCTTGTAACCAGATAAAACCCACTGTAACCTGACACGATGGGTTTTTTTTTTTTTTTTTTTTTTTTTTTTTTTTTTTCCTTTGGGATATTGGGGTGGATTCCTAGATCCTCACACGTCAACCTGAGCTTATTGTGTGCCCCTTTGATGTTAGAGGGGTAAGCCTATCTTCGTGCCCTTAATTAGGCTAAGAAGCTTTTCCCCGATACTAGCATCTGGTTCGTCGCCTGGTTGTTTATCACCGAAAAGAGCCCTTCTCCTTGCTCCCAGTCTCTCACAGTCCAGTATTATGTGTTTTGCAGTCTCTTCAGACTTATTGCAGAGTCTACACTCCGAGTCCCTCATTTCGTAAACCTAGAGTGTTTAGGTGTTTCCTGAAGTGGCCGTGTCCAGTGATCAAGGCAATCACTTGCTTAACCCGATCCCTCCCCAGCCCCGTCAGCCATCTGGTGAATCCGGAGCTAGAATCGGCAAGCAGTCTTTTGCCGAGTGCTTGTCCTTGGTGACTCTGCCACCGCAAGCGGTGTGTCTTCCTGGACCATCTGTTTATACTTTGATAAGCGGCTGACTTGCTTATACCCACAACTCGGTTCTGGACCGGTGTATGGCATGCTTGCTCCGCTTTTGGCAAGCTGTCGGGCATTCGTTGCCACCTATGCCTGTGTGGCCCGGTACCCAACCAAGACGCACACAGTTGCGTGATCCAAGCTTGCAGAGAGTGTTTAAAGCACTCCCACACAAGCTTGGATGAAATGCTGTTGGAGTCAAGAGCTTTAAGAGCTGCCTGACTGTCTGACATTATACAGATGTTCATTTCCTGGTACCTTCTGGTGAGGCCTAGGTTGGCACAGGCTAGGATACCATAGATTTCGGCTTGAAATATGGAGCAGTTCCGACCCAAAAACTGCCGCTAAGGGCAGTTCTAGGGGATTGACTAAACACTCCATATCCAGTTCTACCCTTAATAAGCGAGCCATCCGTGTACCAGACAAAGCTCTTTCTTATGTTGGGATGTTATCTTGCGATTTCCACTCATCTCTGGAGTAGAAGTCAACAGAGAATGGCTTATTGAATACGAACTCCGTTCTCATTGTGTCGGAGACCATTTCGAGAATAGCGCTTGGGTTTTACAGCTTCAGTGATGGCGCCATGGCTCGCGTTAGACGCGCCATTCCTCCACAAGCCAGCAACCATCAGCCGATAAACTGACTTACGCGCTTCAGCTTTTATATGAAACATCAAGAGGTAGAAGTCCTAAAGCCACCTCGAGGGTCGCTGAGGGACTGCTCCTGAATGCTCCGGTTACAAAGATTGTGCCAAGCCTTTGTAAGCTTTCAAGCTTGGCTTTGGCAGTTACCTGATTCACCTTTGTCCACCAGACTAATGAACCATAAGTGATTTGAGGCCTTACAACTGCTTTGTAAAGCCATAGTGCTATATGGGGTTTTACGGCCCCATGAGATTCCTGCAAGTCTCCTGGACGTCATGAGCGCCCACTTTGCTTTGTGCAGGATATTATTAAGATGATCATTCCACGTAAGCTTATGGTCTAGAGTCAGTCCTAAATATTTGACTGTCTTTGACCACTCCAGCTGAGTGGATGCGAGTTTCAGCCTAGAAAGAGACTCTAGGTTCTTTTTTCTAGTGAATGGTTACAACTACTGTCTTAGAGGGATTTACTTTCAGTCTCTCTCTCCTGACACCAGTTGTGTACATGTTGAAGGTTGGTATTCATGATATCAAACAACAACGTTTGTGTATTTTCCCTGTACCATAAGGACTATGTCGTCTGCATATCCTTGGACATAGATTCCGTTGTTAGTAAGGTCCTCAAGTAGACCATCTACTACTAGATTCCACAGTAGAGGTGACAGGATGCCTCCTTGAGGACATCCCCCTTGTGGGTGCGATCACAAGCGATACTTCATTGAGATCGGCCCCTGATCCGTCTGGAGGCACAGCATGGCCCTAAGCCACCGGCACAGAGCTGGCTCGAGGCCACGTCCGCTGTGCTCCACTTACCATTGCAGTGAATTTGGCATTGTCGAAAGCTCCTTCAATGTCTATGAAGGTGCACAATGCCAATTCCTTGGCGGACAGGCTATCCTCAATCCTACTGACTAATTGGTGCAGTGCTGATTCACAGGATTTGCCTTGCTGGTATGCATGTTGGTTGCGATGAAGGGGAGTGTCTGAGAGAACTCCCTTTCTCAGGTGCCTCTCCACCAGTCTTTCTAATGTTTTTCAGTAGAAACGAAGATAAACTGATGGGGACGAAAAGATTTAGGGACAGAGTAGTCCGCTCTCCCTTTTTTAGGGATGAAGACCACCCTGTTGAGACGCCAGACTTGTGGTATGTACCCATAGGCTAGGCTCGCCCTGAATAGTTCACATAGAAGGGTAAGGAGATTCTCTCGGCCCTTGTTGAAGCAGGGCCGGAAAGATTCCATCCCCCTCCTGCAGATTTGAAAGGGGCAAATTTAGAAATTGCCCATTTGGCTTTAGAGAGAGTGACAATCCTTCTGGCAATGGCCCAGCTACCACGACACAAGCTCTTGGCCGTGAGCCTGCCTCGTGATTACCAGACGTTCCAGTGTCGTCATTCTCAAAGATACATCAGGGAAGTGAGTCTCAAGGAGAAGTTTACACGATGGGTTATTTCGATGCCGTTTTAATACGTCAAAATACGTTTTCAACGTAACAAAATTGAAACTGACAAATCCCTGTGTATGGATCAAGAGCAGTTTGCAGCAATGCGCTTAGATTTAAATCTACTATTATCAGATTATACACCAGAGAGTTATAGAATTATAGATCGAACTTAATTAGAAGCTCTGTCCGATCTTTGATCAAGGCCTGATTGGGACTGGAAGGCAATGGACCAGGACATCCCTCCCTCGGGAACCCACCCACAACTTATAGGAGAACAAGACCATTACAACGTGTACCAGTCTGGTATCAGTGTTTTAGCATTTGCGTGTTCGCATGATGGCACTTTATACAGGGTTTTTTCATGCCATCTTTAAAAATAGCACAAAATAAAAAAATCCCACACGAAAACAGATTTTCAACAAAGTGTTGCGGGCCATGTCAAATTAGCAGTCATTAAATAAAAGAACGTGCTTTACCAACTCAGATTTTGATAACAAATTTACATTAAAATAGATGTTAAGACTAAAGATTTTTTTTAAATCTTTAACAGTGTTCAAATATCGTTCAAAATGTCACAACACTTTAAAATTAACCAATTCTTTTCAAATTAAGTTACAAATATGTCATTTTGTAGCATTTTAAAATCCAATTTCAGTGATGTATAACGTACAAAACAATATGATTTTGTAACGTGGAAAAATATTTAGTAAGGTAGAAATGCTAATTATTGAAACAGATTATTTACTACAAATAATTTTTCCCCATAATAAATCAATAGCAATTGATTAATTTAAATCGTATAACTTTAACAACCGTTAGGGATTAAGTAGTTGGGACTGAAAGCGCGATGGTATTGTGATGTTTATTTGAATTTTTAAAGTTGTGATAGGTGCCTTGGCGAATGCTATCTGCACGAATCCTTTTGATACGCCAGGCATAGACAGATTTGGCGAATGTCCAGTTTATGACTTATTTTTGAAAGATAGCGTTGGAAATGGTTTAAAACACTGAATACAGAAAAACACATATATATTTTTTACTATACTGTGCTGTTATCCAAGGTATGTAATTTTGGACTATACTGAAATAAATCATTTTCTATAAAAATACATACTGCTTATATTAACAATGAACACACTAATAGCCTACATAACACACAGAAAAATACTTGAGAAAAGAGGTCAAAATTAATTTTGGATTCGAAAGTTCAAAATTAATGGTGACATTGTTACATTGATTTTACATTGGGTTGCCACGATGGCAAACCAGAAATTTGTGAAAAAAACACAAACCTAGAGTAGTCCGCACCAAAATAGTCCGGTGAAATTTCAGACAGTGTTGCCATTTCGCTTCTGAGCACCAGCTGTTCCCGCGATGACGTAACATAGACAATTATGAGTCGATTTATTTACAATGTCAGCATAGCATACGGACGAAAACAACACGTTTTCATGTATATTTACAGTAATAACCTATTTTGTTTGTTTATTGAAACATATGATCAATTTAGCAATTTAGCGTACGCGTAAAACTGGCAACAGTGATGGGCGTAGGGTGAAGAGAGGGTCAGACTGTTTTGGTAGGGGCTACAACAATATGGCGTTTAATCATATGACATTCGGTAAAGTTCCATTGGGTTGGTAAGACATTCAGGGTCTTTTTCTTTTTAAGGGCCAGCACCTTACAAACATACTATACCCGACTGACAGTGCATTTAATCGTTTTTTTTTGTGTGTTATTTAGTTCGTAGGGCAGTAGTCCAGGTACTACTTCTAGTATAAACTCGTCTTATCTCATCAGTGATAAACGCGCGCCGCTTATCTTTTGCCTGTAATGTAACCTGTGTTAGTTCTGTCTGAGTTTTAGCGTGGTGAGTTGATCTGGGCTTGGACTTTGCAAGCACGAGTTAATTTTTTTCTAAAAGAGAAAGCAGCGCAAAGCGCTGCGCAGCGGGCAAGCATCACGTGATCTAAGTTTTGAATAGGCAAGCTACGGTCTTTTGTGCTAAGGCCCTTAAACGAAAAAGACCCGACATTCATTACGTTTAGCGGGTCCTTCGACACGCTGTTGTCTTTGGTTTATTACAATTACTATTCAAATTTATCTTAAAACTACACAATTTTATTTCTTCTCTCAGCGGCTGGTGGATTAAAATATGCTTACCCATATTGTCTCTCTCTACATGCAGCTAATTCGACGTACAAAATCACAGCTGAAATCTGCGACAGGAAAATCCATTACGGGACTGACAGACACGGAAGAGTAGACAACAATTTGCAAACATGTGTTAATGACCGTGCCTGCAGAAGACATCGGCTGCCGCTATCAATACGTTAAACCTTCCTCGCTAAAACTGACTTTACTTACACTTCTTAAAAAAGTTACTTTTAAAATTTTTAAAGTCGAAACTTTTCATACCACTTGATTTGACAGCTTTTGAGGTATTGAATGAAGGTTTGATTATGCGAAAAAAACAAGAAACAGGCTGAGTAGAAAACAATGCTAGTGATTATAAAATTTTATTTCATACGGAGCGAGATAAGAAGTCGTGTATAACAAAGCCTCTGAGTCATATGACACTATGTTAGCAATTGAAATAAAATAACGTAATTCCTACAACATAGGGCAGTTGAAATATTTCTGTTTAGACTATAATTTTATATATTATTAACCATCAGCATTTAACATTGGGAGGTCAGCCGACGAAACAATATACGTAATCGATTGACTTTAGATAAATGCTGCTGTACTGGCGGCCATCTAGGTTTCGCCTTCGTAAAAACATTGTTAACCTTTTAACACTCTACGCCTTTATTTTAGTCGTAGAGTTAGTGGGCTGTGTATCATTTTAAGGGTGAGAAGGAAACAAGATTTTCCGGAAATGCCATCGTTCAGTAATTAAAACAAATCAGTAACACTACGTTTCGAGATCCAAAATCTGATCTCTTTCTCGGGTGAATACTAATCTAACACATAGCAACAGTCTAGGTCAAATAATAAGATAATACCAGAGCGTTGTGACACGCATGTCAGGAATCACAATAACAATGTTATGTGTCAACTCCACGTAGCCTACACTACCTCTAAAACATGCACTTAATAAAAATCACTAGTTATTAAAATTGAACTAATTAATACAGATCATATAGATCTGCACTAACCAACCAACCACAGAGAACCGATGAGAAGTCAATGCCGATCGTCACTCTCAGGCGAATTCTTGAGTACTTTTGGATGTACAAATTGTTGAGTTGGGAGAGTTCATAGAAACATATTGATAAGTATTTAATACTTGTACTCGCTTATTCTTATACCCAAAGGGTGTTTAATCCTGAAGAAGAGGGTAGTTTTCAATCCTCGAAGTTACAAAGTTAAATTAATACCGTACTTCTGTTAGTCTAATTAATTACAGTAAGGGGGGAGGGAGGGAGGGGGAATGGAGAGGGTGAGAGAGAGAGAGGGAGAGGGTGAGAGGGAGGGAGGGAGAGAGAGATATTGCGAGTAATGTTGGCAAGGAAGGCGCGGTACTATTGTAAGCCGAGTTTACTCTAGCGTGAGGCGGTCAGATATGGTATCAGACAAGTCCGCACAATGGACAGGCCGGTGACCGTGCTGTGGCTTACTCTCCATTGTCTCTGCCCGACCAAACCGACCTCACAACGCTAATGAATACACTGCCATACATACATACAGTTGACTACTACACCACTAATTGTCTCATACCTTTCTTTCAAAACCAGCCACCCTTTATCACCCTCTTCCAGTGTCTCCCGTTTCCACTTTTCCTTCAATAGCTTGGTTACAAAATTGCCGTTTTATACACCCAAAGCCTTTGTCGAGTGATAAAATATCATATTGCCTATTTAAAGGACCGTGACTTGGACATTTTTAAACACTTACCCAGCCAAATCTGACTTACCACCTTGAATTTTCCAAGTACCAATCTTCAATTCAATTCCATGTTTTATTGCATAAAAGACAATATAAATTGCATCGAAATCGTCATGAAATTTTTGCATTCATCATTACAGTGGTTCTCATTCAGACTTACAGTTTTTCATTCATCCAAATTCTCCTTTATTACATAATTTCCCCACTCTAAACGCATGGTCAGCCAATTACGTGGTCCCCCAATCGTTTGCCATGAACTCGTCTGTACTCTAAAAAGTCCCAGATCAGCGCAATTTTCAGACGAGTTCCTTAGGCATTGTGGCATTTCTTTATAGAATTTTGCAATTTTTTGACGAACTGAACTCTTGCTTGCGAAGGCAATCAATCGTTCATAAGCCACCGTCCTGTGTCTTCCAGTACGGTAGTTATTCCTGCCTCTAGTGTCATAAGAGTGTACGTCTCTACCTCTTACGACCTCGCATTTTGATTGAAAAAAGATATGTTTCCAGAATATAGAGGCAGGGAAGCGTCAACAGTTTGAGATGTTTGAAGACTGGTCTGCACGACTCTCTCTGTTTCTTAATGATTATTGTTTATATTTCGTTTATAGGAAGCAGTCTAAGAGCTCAGTTTAATTTATCATGAAAGATAGCCTATGTAAACACGTAAAGATGTTTTTGAACACTCCACTGTTTATGACAACTATTTAAACCAGATTAACCGCTTTTGTTGTGTCCGTGTGGAAAATAATTGAACCGATCCGTATTTGTGCAAAGTGGTTTTCAATTTTTTTTACAAAACGAGTAAAAACGGCTTAGTACAACGAATTCTTACTCGCGTTTTATTTTTAAACAGTGCTGTGGTACGATCTAGCGGTACGCTTATGTAAGCGATTTACAGAGCTAAACAATGGCGTGAACACTAATTAGAATTTAATCGCCCTTTGTTTGAAATGCAACGGCAAACAGTTTAAACAGCCTGTGCGTTCCATTACTGCCGGAACTCGATGGGAACAGTGGGACTAGATAACACAGTGCCACGCAGTGGTCTGCATCCCACAACCAAGTTTTCTAGAGTAGTTTCCAAACTAAGTACTGGCGACGATGCCATAGTTGAAAATCCCGCTTAAGTAGGAAGATAGTATTGCAGTGTTTAAATAAACCGTAGCAATAATAAATATGCCCTGTTTAAATATACAGGGTTATTAAATAAGGATGGTGCAGTACAATCCACAACGCAGGAAGTGTTGAAAGTGTGAGCAGAGTTGGAATATCTGGGAATTTGCAGAGCAACTAGTGACGCTCATTGCAAAGCTCAGTTGCAAAACTAGTTTTATAACAATTTTCATGAAATTTTTGCTCTTCATCTGCATATAAATATACAATAATTTGCATCATTGTTTTCGAATAAATCTGTTTGTGTAAAAATCCAGAAAAAGAGAGACTTCGGCGATTCCCATCGCGTATATCTGTGAGTTCGTGTTTTCGTAACAGTTTAAACCTTCAGATACCTGAAATTTGTTGACTTCACAACGTCGGCTTAAATTGGATTTTACTGGGTAAATGGGGAATATCATAAAATACCATCACCGGTCCTCCACCCTTATCACGGCCGACTGTCATAAGCATAAGTTCCAAGCACTCTGTTTGTTAGTCGGATGATAGCCTACATGATACGATGATATGCTTTGATAAGTGTTAGGTTACACTCTTCTTGATTTGAATCAAGTTTAATACCACTTGTAGTAATGAAGCTGCCAGATGAAATCCTTATTAAAAAAGTTAAATTTGGATACTTTGTATTACGGTATGTCTCCGCATTTTCCTAACTCTCTTTTAAGTACCCAATAACAACTTTCTTCATACTTATTGCGCATCTAAATTGTCGTCCAGAGGCCAATTGTAGAGACCTTGACAATTTTAACGATGTAAAATCGTTGTCTCAATCTGTAATCGTCTAATGGTCACGATTAAACGAACTAATGACACTAGAACGGCAGCCCACGTGCTTAAAGCACATAAATTCTACTTTGAATTTTCCTTTTGAAGAAATCTAAAAAAACCGTTACAAAATCTCAACAATCAGAACAACACAACCCTTAGTTCAGACACTGAGAGGCGTATTCTGTTCATTATAACACTCTCTTTAGTAACAAACAGTGGTCCGACATAATTGGGCTTGTGAACATCATGATAATGTTTCATCTGGCGTTAATTGGATTGAGTTTTGGATTGTGGTACCGACGAGGAACTCTATAAACGCGATACAGTTTGGATAAGAAGCGCCGAACTGTCCTTTGTTGACACTAAGCCAGCGGGTGGGGTGTCCCCGCGACCCCCCGCTTGAAAGTGATGCATTTACGTAGACAAAAACAGTCGTGTTCATTTGCACGGATTAATTTGTTCTTGCACCCACAAGAAACGATTCTTGAAGCCAAATTAATTAGCAACAAAATTGTTTATCGTATTAAAGAGTAAACACGGCTGAATGTAAGGATAAGTACACAATTAATTGAGAGATGACTGACGGAAGCTTGGTTTATATTTACCAAAATATGTAATTTCCTCAAGTAATGTATTATTTCTAAAACGAATTTCACTAAACATTTCCTTCCCTGATGACATAACTAATATAGCCTACATAATAACATATCACATCTCAATATTCACATGTTTTCATGGAATCGATTAAAGGATTACTACTGTAAATATTCATGGAATGACGATAAACCTTTAACAATTCTTATCTTTCTTCAGAGAATTTATCTTTAAGGCCACTAAAACATTGCAAACCACCAAAATAATCGATTTCACAGCAGCAGGCAGTCATTGTCTTCATATACAGTACTAGCTACTACATTCTTTTCGTAATGTATCACGATTTTGCTTGGAATGGGGAAGGCTTAATCTATAGGGAATCTTGGTAAATCTTATTTCAGTGTGGGTCTCACATTTTGGTTGGAGGAAAGTCATAAGCTTAAGATCTTCGGTAACACTATGAGATACGTACATCTGATAAAACGGAATAAGATGACTGCCATAGCTGAAAAAAGCAAAGCGGGGTGAAGCGACCAATCCACGAATACTATACTGCTATCGGTGATATGGTACGTGTTCCATGCGAACTATCGGATGAATTGAAATAAATCAATACTAAGGGTATCGTAATTTCCCTAATTACATTTATGCTGTTGTCAATCAAAATAGGCATACGTAAGGATAAAACATTACAGTTTAATCTTTATTACATGACAGCATAACCGCAAAGCCTGAAGTTGGAAATCCAGGTTCCTTGTATCAGGCGCCAGCCGAGACCGGAAACCGATTGAAAATACACCTCTAAAATAGTTGTAGAACAGTCAAATGGCAAATTGTGGGAACCAAATTGTATTGGACAGTACTTTTAGCTAACGGTTCCTGTTACAATTTTAGGTATACAATATCCATATTGACATTTCTTTGTATAAAATCACAAGTAAATGCAATGTTAGCCTACAACCAAAGGGATTACGACGCGAACATTGATTTTGGTATCGGTATAACACGAGAATGATTGATATAATAATTATCTATACAACATAATACATATGTCATATTTACTAAATTAAAACTACGGTAAAAATTTAAAACGAAATAATCATAACAATCTATTAATATTTTCCCTCGCTTATTGACGTTAGCTGAGAGTAAGCTCGAATAATTTCAACATAGAATAACATTTAATTATTCATATTAAAAAATTAAGATATTTTACTAAACGTCAAGTCACAACTATCTATTTAGTATAGACAAAAGCGGCAAGGATAACCCAAATGGATGAGTGATCGAACTTTTTCATCATATAATACAAATACAGACGCACTTTACATTAACAAATCGGACGAGCTGTACTCAATGAACAAACACATGCGTAGAAATCTACTACGCATGCGCAATGTAGCCACAAACAGCTGACCTGGCGCGGTCTGCGGCACGCGACCTTGTGACAACCTTGTGGTTAGCTTACGCTCACGCACTGAAGCGAGATATACGATATCGGACGACAACCCTACCCCACCAGAGTGTGCGGCGCGTGGCTCTTTGGCGGGGTCACGTTTCATCCTGGAACATCTGGTTCTCAATCTGGCCTGGAAGACGAGGTCAGCACATGCGCAGTACATCTCGTGCACTACGCATGCGCAATGTAGCCAAAAACAGCTGACCTGCCCGGTGACCGAGACCTGGCTTCGTCGTGACATACCCGCTGACATTTACGTGATACTAAAGTACACTATGGTATTGCGTGACCGTAAATATCAGGGGAAAGGAAAGATAACAGGAGGAGTTGTTGTTTATACATGAAAGACGGTATATGTTATGACCAGTTTCCTCTCTGGGCAGACTTGAACCCTGGTATGGAACATGTGTGTTGTTTTGAGGTTAAAGTGGGCTTTTTTGTGGTATACATGCCTGCCTATATTGGATATACCCAGTTAGATTATATGTTTCTTGCCCTGTTTGTTGACCTAGAAAATCACAGTCAATTCAGCCATATACTTGGGGACACGAATATAAATCTGATAGGATAGGAATCTCGACCACTTTGTCAGACCACATTATAGTGGGCCGGCGTTTTATGCCCCAAGTATGCCAAAATAGATGCCCCAAGTTTTACAGATCCCGGAGGAGTAAAACAATGATTGAGCACAAGCTGGCATATTGAACTACTTAGTGTCAAAAGAATAAACTTATAGGGATTTTTTCAAATTGAAAATAAATTATGCTGTCACAGAAATGTCAGAGTGGCCACCAATGAGATAGATAATGTAGACGAAATCGAGAACTTTATTACATTTTTATTTATTTATTATAACTAAATTTATTTTAGATTGATAGACCGTATACACTTTCATACTCCAGTACTAACAAAGAAGATCGTTATGTCTTTATTTCAGTTGCTATTAACTCTGAGCATTTTGTCAGTTCACTGAGATCTTTATCTATAAAAGGATCCTGGCAAATGGGGCAGTTTTAACACTGTACCTACGACAAACCAGCTAGAGGTAAGAACCGAGAAGTCACGGGCTCGATTTCCGGAAAGGTCAACATCAATTTCAAAATGGGTATGAACCATTTTCCTTAAAGATGTTTGGTATACTCATAAATGTCATTGGTGTTGAAAGAAACGAACCCTCCTTCACCAGCAGTCATTACTGAATTGCTAACGAACGATTTACCGCAATGTTCTTGCTTGTACAGAAACCGCAAAGTCAAATCTAATCAATGTTGTGGCGAGTACCAACTAGTCAACACCCATGAAGGCGATGGGAGTGCGGTAATACGACCGACTGGACGGCAAGATCGCGTTATCCCCAGTGTATCGAATGTGGACTGGTTACCCAACAAGGTGAACATATCGGTATCAGTACAATCAATACACACTTATACCAACAAGGAGTATTTCATCTGAAGTTTTAAATTTTGCATAAAGCTTTAATTCTACACAGACAAGAATTTCTCCATGGTGCATGGACAAGAATGGTGTAAGTCCATCCATGAAATTTCTCTAAACGTCATTGAAGCTAATACTAAGAAATCTGACAAGATTTGTCTTTGTCTGCCGAAGGGATGTATACATGTCTTTTCTGTCTGCCTATCTGTCTATCCGCAAGACATTTAAAGATTGAAACGAGCTATATACTTGGCATTTTGTGTACAACCTCAGTAAATTGAAGGGTCGCGAGCAAGAACAATCAGAGTCAATTTTTTCACGAAATCGAGTTTTTCAGTGCCATTCGATAGCTTAATAGTAGTAGATTTCTTAATTGCTATTACAAACGTGCAAAAACAAGTAGAGTCACTAAGTTTTTCAAAGGGAAAGAGATAAGCTAACGGGCAAGAAACATCATAGTCCATGCGGCGGCGCACAATAACAATCAGAGTCAATGTCGCTCCCCTCCACCTCACTCTAAACTCAGATTCAGTCAGGTGCTTTGTTGTTTTTTGTTTCCAAAACATAACCCTACTTTAGTGGATGTGTGAATGTTTTGTGCGGACAAGTTTTCAAGATTGTTAGATTATTTTACTGTTAGTAAACGCTATGTTGAGTGATATAAGTGGAAGTGAGGGGGAGGAAGGGACTCATGTTGGTTTACAAAATGCAAAGAAAAGGAAGAAAACGGGGAAGATGAGCGACGTGATGAAAAAACTTCGTGCAACTACTCATGAGGTTGGTGATGATTGTCAATGTTCTCGTTACAAGTGTTTTTCACGTTGTTTCCACCGGAAAACCGACAACGTTATCATCAATAACTTTAAACGGACTAGTGATTACAACGCACAAAATCAGTACTTGGGTGGTCTTATATCTGTTGTACCTGTTAAGCAGCGCCGCAACCGAAATTCCCAAGAAGAGGCTAATTTCAATCTTTCTTCTTATTGTTACCGTGTTCGTGCATATGTAGATGATAATTTACAGGACGTTACAGTTTGTTACAAAGCATTCATGTCATTACATGGCATTGGGAACAATCGCGTTCAAACCATAAAGAAACACCTTACTAGTTTTGGAGAGGTCAAGCCAGATGGGCGAGGTAAACATGCAAACAGATCTAATGCTCTGTTCCGAAGAAACAAAAGCAAAAGTAATAAAAGTTTCATTCAATCCCCTAAAGGGTAGAAAATCACATTACTCTTTGAAGGACACATCAAAATTATACTTACCTGAAGAGATCAATAAGTCTAAATTGCATAGAAATGTACAATGAAACAAATAAAGATAATACTGTTGGGTTCACTACATTTCGAGACATTTTTGATAGTAAAATTCAATATTTCATTCGGGTACCCAAGGAAAGAATACGTGCAGTACCTGTGATGTACTTAAAGCAGGAAATTTCTGTTTTAGAAGAAAAAAATCAATGGAGCGGATGACAAAAAAAACTAAAGATACATTATCACAAGATCTAACAAAGAAACAAAAAGAAAAAGAAATTCACCTGGCTAAAGGCACAAAATTTTATTCAATTAAAACTAAGTGCAGGAAGGAAAGCAAGAAGAAAAGAAGAAGAATTTGAGGCCGTTACGATGGACTTTCAAAAAAAATTTGCCTACACCAAACATTACAACATCTGACGTATATTATCGACGCCAGCTCAACTTTATATCATTCAATGTCCACGTGTTAAAGTGACTCTACATCGTTGTTTTACACATACGACGAAACCGTCGCCAAGAAGGGAGCAGATGATGTTTGTTCAATGCTTGAACATTTTTTGACAATGTACTAAGCTTGAATGTGCGACATCTTGTTCTGTTTTGCGACTCGTGTGCAGGACAGAACAAGAATTATACCGTCATACGCTTTTTACATCACACAGTTTGTGGACAAGGACCGTTTCGATAGGTGAAAGTTGTGTTCCCCATAAGAGGTCATTCGTATATGGAGGGGAGACAAAGACATGAGCGTTGTAAACTCAAAATCCTACACAGAGACACCAGATGACTGGAGGGATGTGCTCAGAAATTCGAGGGTGAAACCTTCACCCTTTCACAGTAATAAACTGTGGCACTGAGGTTAATTTTCAAAACCTGGACGAAGTACTTTTCTGACAAGTACGTAAAAAAATGTCCCATCCCAACGAGACCTATAAGAGTACTCAAGATTGACAAAAATGAACCAAGATTCCATGCTGCACAAGTCTAAACTACTTTGGTAGTTATTTAAAGGCTGTCTTAGTTTCCTCCCAGTGAAAAAAAAGCAAAATTCAAGAAATCCTAACAAAAACAACTCTCCAAAAGTGCTTAGTAAACAGTACAACGGACCAGTGCCTATTAAAGCGGCAAAAGTGAAAGACCTTTTACACTTAAAACAGTTTTTGACACACCAGGAGTCAAAAGCTTTCTATGAAGCGTTAGTACCTGACAGTGAATGTTTAGAGGAAGCCTCGGATGGCGAGTTTGCAGACGACCCACTCATTGATGAGGCCCAGTGACGGGGAAAACCAATCAAGGTAACCAATAAACCAAACCAATAAAACAACCTTTTATTGTCGTGACTTAAAAATGTTTACTATGTTTGGAATAAACTAAAATACTATTTGTAACATGTTTGGATAGTTATTTTTAGCTTTAGACCTTTTTTAATAGTAGGTAGGCGACGTTAAACTTTAAAAACTGTTTTCTGGCAAACTAGTTTCAGTTGACTCTGATTGTTCTTGCCCGCGACCCTTCAATTCTCTTAGACGACATGTGGTGTGGCATACTCCTACCTTTTGCACACTTAAGACACAATTTTGAATAATACCGATTAATTGTCATACCGAAAACTCAGAAAACCTCAACTGTTGTTGATTTTTGTCCACAAATAATAACAAACTAAAAGGAGAAAATACTAAATAATAACGTGTTCTTCATACTGCATGGACAAGAATGGTGCATGTCCATCCATGGAATTTGGCTGAGCGTCATTGAAGCTTATCACTTAATTGGCTGAAAACCTCTCGATCTGCCTGATGCTGTAATGATTATGGACAAGAATGGTACATGTCCATTCCGGGAATTTGGCTGAGCGTCATTGAAGCTTATCACTGAAGAACCTCTCTATCTGTTTGATGCTGTTATGATTTCTTTGCCGTTTCATTGGCTATCGGTTCGAACAGCATAAACACAAATAACTGCCCTTCCCTAAAACGTTGCACAAATAGACTTCAGAGAGTGAAAGAGGCCCAAACAAGATTATAATCCAGTTTCCATAATGACACAAGTTAGGACGGGCCTTTCTTCACAAACCCCGACCCAACCCAATTTAACATTTCCCTCTCTTGCGGAGTGTGACTTTCCAACGTCTCCTTTATTACGTATTTCAACATCACAGTTACCACAGTGTGATAGAATTTCACTCTTACCACTACCAATGAAACATTTCTAATTTTGCAGTCTGTTGGACTAAAAATGGCGAAATAAATCAGTCATCATACATTTTGGGAATAGCGATGTAAGTAAATAAACACATACGTACGTATTTTAAATAAAACAGTTAAAGTTAACTTTCACTAGTGCTCACTTAGTTGAGCTTCGACTTTAGGTACTAATCTCGAGGGTTGTTTTTCTTCTTTCGCCAAAAGTGCAGGATGGCCCAAAAAGCGCCACAGAAGCCCGCGCTCCCTGATGGCCAAGGACACTTCCGATCTGTACTTTTCCGACCTCAGATCACGTTGGAAGATCTGGCACGTGTCGGGAAAGAACCGATCGGAAATGCCCCTAGCTATCAGTGCAGGCTTCAGTGACCTCCAGTGAGAAAAGAAAAACATTCCACGAGATAGTACCCAAATTCAAGCTCAGATGATCACGTGAGCTCTTGTAGAGGTTAACTTACTCTGGCACTACTAGTAACACATTTATGATAACCTAATCTAAACCTACTTACATCGCGTAATAAAAAGTAGTAGATAAGGACAGAGTAGCCTCCGCACCAAAATGTCACTTGCTTCATGAGTTATATTTAAAATAGGCAAATCTCCATTTTGTAGAAATAGATAGACTTGAAAATTTGTTTGCTCGCGCTTGAAGCATTTAATCTCATCAAGTTTAATCAAATATTTTAGTTTTAGTACTGTATTTCTAAAAGTTGTGAAAACAATAGGTACACATCCTATGGGTGGGAAGTGAGATTCAATGCAGATGTGTGAACAAAATTAGTGTGAAGACATCTTTCAACAAATCTTGGCATGCATAGAAGAAAGAGGTTTAAACTACAAAAGAGTCACGTAATAAACTAACAAACTAGTAGACAACGTAAGTGTAATAATATAGCATTGTAATGAGGTCCCTTTTCAAAACTTTAACATTAATTACACTAGTTTCTACGTCAACAAATCTCTCAACACACTTTTAACACCAAATACATTCGTTACCAATTTTACACTGGAAAATCGCTCAAGGACAAGAAAGGTCACTGAATTGTTTCGTTAGTAAAGTTGTCCAAAAACCAATTTCAATGAAGCCTAATTGAACAAAAACAATGAAGAGGGTTCCAACAATGACTCCCATAGTTGTAAACGCTGTTCAATAAACTAATGACCAGATTTAATGAAAGCCATCGAATGCAGTGATGCCAACTGCATTATACCAGTTAATTGAATTTACCTCAAGTAGTATTGTTTGGTCGTCACTGGAATCCGCTGCTTGCTCACTTAGGTTGATTAATTAACCACCGCACCACAGATTTCACGAGAAAAACAAAATTAAAGCTTGTCGAGTACATTTTATAGTGTATTGTTATGTATACAATATCTACATACGGTGCTGTACGACGCGACGTTTGTCTACATAAAGATCGTCTATACCTGATTTCTCACGTCGCGTTGACAATTCAATAGCAAGAGCAATAAAGATTGGTTATTTCACACAATGTTTATTAACAACAACATTCAACTTCTTGCTAGTTTAACCTCTGTACAGATGTACGAATAAAGAAAGAAATTAATCAATCAGTCATATTGATAAGGCGTCAGACGAGACGGTTACTTAATTAGTTAGAATTGCACGTTAAGATTCGGCCCATGTTAATTGCAGCCATAATAACAATGAATGCTAAACCTCGTGTACTGTTAACACCTTATTTCTAGCCGTAGAGTTTTGGGAGGTGTCTCATTTGAGATATACAGAGTGTCCCGTAACTTTCTGGACAAAGGTATACCACGTTATTGCTCATGTCAAGACAAACATATTTCACCATATGAACATGGACCTCTGATGCTTAGTTTCCCATTTGTCTGTATGTATGTGTTGTTTAGAAAAGAATTAATATCTTAAAAACTAATAAGTTTAATTATACCAAAATTGGCTCAAATATTTATTATAACAAGGTCGATTGCCGAAAAAATATCATGAAATCATCTTTAGTATTTTCAAAATGGCGGGAATTAAAACTTTTAATGTTGAATATCTTAAAAACCAGCAGCTTGTCTCAATAATTACATGAATAACAGTCTTTAGAGGATATTATCCCAAATCTAATTACACCAACATTATTGAAATCGAATAATGAATAACTGATTTAGAGCAAATTTTCTGTGACAAGACATGGCCCACATTGTGGTTTCAGGCGAATAGCCAACAATACAAAAACTTAATAAACGGCAGCTAGCTTTCAATGGTGGCCATGTCTTGTCACAGTAAATCTGCTCTAAACCGATCCAAAGTTTTAATTGCTGCCATTTAAAAATACTAAAGATAATTGCATTATATTTTTTCAGTAACTGGCCTTGTTATCATAATCATTTGATCCTAATTTGGCTTAATTTAATTTATTTTTTTAAGATATTAATGTTTTTAATAAAAACACATACAGACAGACAGATATGGAAACTAAGCAGCGGAGACCCATCTTCATATGGCGAAATATGTTTGCCCTGACCTAAGCAATAACAAGGTATGCCTTAGTCCAGAGAGTTACGAGACACCCTGTATAATTAATACGCATTTAAATGATTATTTGTATTTGTTACTCCGAATAAAATTGTACTTCTTCGTTGAAATACTGAAATAATGAAAATCGTATTAATTTAATTATATCGATGAGACAGAAGGGCGTAAAAGTTTATAAGGTGGAGCATTGTTTACTATAGTCCACTCAAACCAGAACGGATGAGTTATTTACTTGGAATTCACATTAAACTACATTTCTACATGGGTTGGGCAATGGTGCATACCGTTCATGGAATGTCACTCATTCTATTCATTGAGCCTTGTTATTTACCAACAACGTTAAAAATGATCCCTTAGCAAAAAACGGATAGACTAATAAGCGGCCTACGCTTGTTATTCGATTATTTTTATTGAATGTATCGATGTTATTATCCGAAGGAATAACTCGATATTACAATTTATTTTACTCAGCGTAATTATAATTTCAACTTATTAGTTAAAGTAATTTTAATGTAAACATTAAATAACAAGAAATAAGTAATATTTTGATACTTTCAAAATGGTGATAAATATATGGTGAGATATTTCTCACAAGTGACGAGGCTTCAACATGTGGGTTCGGCTCCTGGTAACCCATGGGGAGAATCCTTTCCTCCATTTCACAGAAGCAGGTACTCATTGATATGAAGCTGGGCAAGTTATAAATATTGTAAGGTTTCGGTGGCGTCTAAGTGTAGGTCATAGTTGGTTTTGTAATGTTAGTGTTAAATGTATGTTTTTAAGTAGTAATTTATGAGATTCTTCTTGTTACGGTAATTTATAATAACTCTTATTGTGTACGATTTTTAAAAATAGAAGTCGGATAGATAATACATCAAATCGATTGTTCGATAAAACAACCGAATAACGAGTGTAGGCCGCTTATTAAAGTCTCCTCCAAAAAAACTAAACAAGAAGACCTTTCTGTATAAATAGGAATTAGAAGAAGGAAGGGTTGAGCGTTAAGCCTGCAGCCACAACGTTCACAACCGGAAGAGCAGTGAGCCCTGGGTCTAGACGGCTGGCGCCACCGGAAGCCACAATCAGCTGACAGCTGTGATGACGTAACTGTCATCTGTCATTCATATGGACTACGTCACTCAGTGGAGTGACTAAACCCATCTACGGAGGATAACCGGCGCGGCTCTGCTGTATGAATCACGTAGTTTAACTTGCTCTATTGACTCAATTGATTTTAAGTGGGGATTTCTGTAGGTCCGCTTGTAGATTGTCTCACATGGTGTCTTCTTCCTCGTCACTTTGAACTCGCCACAAATAAAACTGTTTCACAGTCAATTTCTAGTGGAAAGGGGGGATTTCATAAAACTTACTAGTAATTAAAGTTTAGACAGCATCAATGCTAGCTACATTTTGTTGTCTGTTGTAATGTTTAAAAAATACGTAATACTCTTAAACAGGAGTATAAATTTTTGTAACCTCTAGAAGATTTCAAAATTATCCCAAAATTTATCTATTTTTCGACACTCAATTTTACTTATGAATGAACGTTATATTTAACGACTGCATGTAGCCTACACTATAATACGTAGGAAACGCAGATCAAGTTTAACTTTTATTTTAAATGAATTTTGGTTGTCTCATTTTAAACATGCATAAGGAAAGGTCGGGACTTCGAATAATTAATAAGCAGTCTTGCATACACAAAACTCTTTTAACTGTTATTTTCTTCTGCAATACAACAGTTGTATTTTCTGTACAACAGTTTTCTCTAAAACAATTTTCTCCGATCCACAAAGAAATTTTGTATAAATAAAAATAAAAGGCATTTAAAGACTTATACAAATATTAACTTTGGTTGTAATAATTGCTCTATTGTACAGGTAGTTTCTGAAATTAATGAGATGTTTTTAATTTTTTTTTTTTTTTTTTTTTTATTATTAAATATTTTCTCGATACACTGCTAAAATATTGTTATTAGCTACTTAATGACATACTAATAATAAAATTGTTTTAACATTCGCAATAATAATAATACTGCCTTCAACAGAAATATGACGTGTATTAATAATTGTATATAGCCTACTTTATTATAATGTGTGTGTAAATATATGTTATTAAATTGTAATAAATACACAAATATATAATGTAATAATTTTGTTAGAGGGGCTAACCATTACATTGTTTGTCATTTCGTAAATGTTTCAGTTTTTTTTTCCACTAAACAGTTTCGTTATTTGAAAACCATTAAATATATTAATATCATGTAATTATGAATTTAAACCTATAACTAATTTAGTATTGGAGCACTTCTTCCATCATAATGGAAATCACAGAAGTCACAATTTAGCATCAATGATAACAAACAATTATAAGTATAGTGTAAAAAATTAAACTCATAGTAACAAGCCTTTCTTAAATTTCAAGGCTACAACTGCTAATACACACATCTTTTGTACACATATTATTTGTTTAAATACACCGGAAAATTAAATATAACATGTCAGTTAAAATAAGTTGCAGAACATGTACTCTTTAGTTTCATCATTATTTAATTTCTACATCTAATTCTATTGCAAACTAAAGAGGTGTTTTATTCCTATATCCCAGGATTTAGAAATTTTGTAATCCAATACAGGACCAGACTATAAAATCGTTAGTTGGGGAATATCTTTAGTACTGTACATAATTCACAGCACCCAATGGCTAGAACTATTTGAGGCGGTTTTCGCTACAAAACCTAAAAGAATTGCTATTGTGAATGTAATTTACTTCGTCAAAAACCTAGAGTTTGTCAGTAAAATAAAAACACTCCTGATGCTGACATGGCTTTGTGCAGAAACAATACACCATTTCAAAAACATTTACTGCACAATACAAACAGACAAACACATTCACAAACAAACAATAGTGGCGCCTCACCTATATAGACGTTCCCCGAGGTGGGTGAAGAGGGGCTGGTGGCGGAGCCGCCATGGTGTAAAAAATCCGTCAGCGACAGGGAAGACGCTATTAATTGTCGCTTCTCCTCGAAATTGAGGAAGTCGAGGCTGTTACTTCTCTGGGGTGTAACTATAGCGACAGCAGCCGGCGGCTTGGCGGGGTTGTTGGGCCCCGAGCCCGGGGATAGCGGGGCGCCTGAGGGGGGCATCAGATAAACCCCCCCAGGCACTCGTAGAGACATTATTCCACAACTGTTGCACACATCAACACAAAGACACTGTTTGTACACCGACACACTAAACACTTCCCGGTATATCAGCAACTGACACGAAATTCAGCCACACCCAGACTATCTATAAACGGCGGAAAGGGCGCCGGAATAATTTACTCCTAGAAAAAATCGAGTGTCCTAACCACACTTACGATTACAATAAATTATCGTCTTAGACCTGAGACATTGACTTAGAGCGAAGTGAGCAAAACTATCTACGTTTAGAGGATGGCTTTCTGATAGCGGGCACATGATATGGACGAAATGGTACTACACTAGGCTATATTGTGCGACAGACAACACAACAGAGCTGACTAACCGACACTGAACACTGACACAACACGCCGAGGTAAACATAAACAAACACAACACGCTGGAGACCGGGTATCACGACCGAGCGGAAGTAGACGAAGGGAACTTCGAAACACGCGGTTTTACATCACAGATTCTTAGAAGCTTTGGTGAATTCGGGCTCATTTTGGCAGAATGGAAGCACACAACCGTGTAGGTTACAGAGAGGACTGAGCGAGGTCGGCCATCTTGGCTGTCTCCCGCCTGCAACTGAGCGCCGTCCCCTCCACGCCAGTGTGGCCAACTGTGAAAACTAAATTTCCCACGTGTGCCCGTTGCACTTCCCTGCAGTCACCTGTCAAACGGCGAAAGGCGAGAAAGAACGCGGCAGGGAAGTACAGTTTAGTTACTGAACCCATATACTTAACCCATCAAGGACGATCGCGTCTAGGCAACTAACTGGCCGGTAAATTTTTTGCCTACGACTCAACAACCGCAAAAACCACAGGAGATGAGGCGTAAGAAAGGGTCCATTTACTTTGCCACAAAACCCGTTTGGGAATTATCCCTAAAGCAATATCATCATCGCATATGGATAGCAATTTGTTTTTTAATTAATAGTAAGCACATCACTACGAGTGTTTCCATCTCTGGTACAAAAAAATTAAAATCACATAAACAACTAAAATTACAATGCCTACTTATTATGAAGTGCCCTCTGTTGTACATGAGGAAGTAGTAAAATTAAAATATAAAGAGGTTGTGACTCCTCATAGAACCAAGATATAAAACTGATATGAGTTATTTCTATTGCTGATTTTACAACGCAGCATCAATGAAACTAACTTTCCTTGGCAATAAATTTGATGCCATCATAAATTGATTGCTCAATGTTTGAACGCTGTATTGCCAGAGGAAGCAAAAGTACACAAACTCGTACCATACAGGCACATCCAGAAATTTAAAGGTGGGGAAGATAAACAAAATAACTTAGATTTCGTGGTGAGGGGGAGGGTGAGTGTAAGATCGAAATCATATTTTTGATTATTACGTTTATGTGTAATACTATTTCCATTTCCCGAATGCATAGAAGACATATTAACCAAGCAGGCAATGTATAATTCAGGAATTAAAGTGGCATATAACTTTTTATACAGATTTCTACGATAATTGTTAATATGTTTACAATGGAAAAGAATATTCGTCATCAAACAGAATAGTTATACGATGAGTCGAAATTACAGCTATCATAATTTATAATTTTATCGAAGGACTGTATTATTTTCCTCAGTCGGTTAGGGACGGATCTGCCCCCTTGCGTCCTCCCCCTGAATACGTCCCTGACTCGCACACAACATAGCGCGGGTAGGGACAGATCGATACAGTGCGAGCGTACAATACACGTACGTACGCCCTAGGGCGGGAACGGCAGGTTGTTCGGAGGGTGCAAGGTGTGGAACTGCCGGCAAGTGTCTCGTGGTGTGGCACCCCGCCACGCAGTTCACCTGTCCACTGGGACACTGGGACTATCATGTTGAGGGTCGTAGGGAGGGGAATGTTGTCAGATCAGGTGCAACACACCCACCTTAGTCAGTCCCCAGGACACCAGACAAGGGAATATAAACTGCGTTGCAACTTGAATACATTCCTCCGTGGTAAAAACAAACAGCTTTACAAGTTGAATACATTCCTCCGTGGCAAAAATGCACAGTTATAATTAATTTGAATATATTCTTCCATGACAAATAAAGCGTTACGATTAGAAAATATTCATCTGTGGAAAAATAAAAATAGCGTTGCAAGTAGAATACATTCCTCCGCACCAAAAAAATACAGCGTTGTTACTAGATTATATACATCCGTGGAAAAATAAAAATAGCGTTACAAGTAAAATATATTCCTCCGTGGCAAAAATACAGCGTTACAATAAGAATATATTCATCTGTGGAAAAAATAAAAATAGCGTTGCAACTAGAATACATTCCCCGTGGCAAAATATAGCGTTACAACTAGAATACATTCCCCCGTGGTAAAATAAAGCGTTGCAACTAGAGTACATTCCTCCGTGACAAAGATATAACGTTACAATTAGAATTATTCCTTCGTAGATAAATAAAAATAGCTTGCAAGTGGAATACATTCCTCCGTGGCAAAAATACAGAGTTGCAACTACAATATATTCATCCGTGGAAAAATAAAAATAGCGGTGCAACTAGAATACATTCCTCCGTGGTAGAAACAAACAGCTATGCAACAGGAATGCACTCCTCCGTGGCAAAAAAAAACAAAGTTGCAACTAGAATACATTCCTCGGTGGCAAAAAAGCGTATTTGTACAATATATTATCAATTTATAAACATTCAACATTAATTTTTACTTTAAAAATCTCAAACAACGCAATCTCAATTAACAAAATTTAAATGGACTTACACGTTACTGTAAAAACAGGGTATAGAGTATACTATTTATCGCCAACGTAATAAGAATGTTTAGTATAAACTCCAGTCCCTTTCCATTATCATGAACTTTACCGTAAAAGTGGTCGGATCATTTGTTTTTTTTTTTTATTTAAATAAATTTTGTAGTCAAAACCATATAAGAAAATCCTTTTCCGACAATGAATCGTTAAAAATACAGAATATACATAATATAGAGTTTCCTACGGAAAAAAATATATACTAAATATAAATGATTTTAGTAAAAACATTTAGTAATAACAGGTAATAGTATTTTAACATTTCATTAGCACCCTAGAAACAAAAATGTAAGTTTTTATAATGAAACAATCATGGATTTGAGAATTCACAATTTGTAGCGCAAACAAAGTTTGTCAGAAACGGAGCTCAAAATTTTGCGGCCAGCCCAGCTAACGTATCTTCTAAGTAATATATTTTTTTCAATAAGCAATTTTCATAAATTTTTACTTATTACAAAAACTTACATTTCCCTGCTCACGAATCATTTATGTCAATTCTCGAAGTGATAATTTATGTACATATTGTACAAACTCATTTTCATTTCACTTCTTTTGTCCTGCTGTTTTTCCAACGGATGATACAATTTTGCAATGCTAATGTATATATATATATATATATATATATATATATATATATATATATATATATATATATATATATATATATATACATGCATACATGTGTATATAGTTCCTTGCATATAGTTAAAAAGCATCTTTTCTGTTTTTCTATCTTCGAGGAAGTTACCTTAAAGACATCTTCAAGATTCATTCAAGGCTGTGAAGCATACTCCCTCCTTCCTTTAAAGTTATGAAGCATCCTTCCTCCTTCCTTTAAGGTTGTGACTCTCAAATGTTGTGACTAACCCAACCAAAACCCACCCACACCACCTTAAATGCACAGAACACCTCTACTACTTTTAATATACGTACAATATTAAATATACGTTAATATACGTAATACATGGAACATGATACGTACAAGAATTAAAACCAGCATCACTTCTGCTAACACAGCACAGTGATGCAAACAGGGTTAATATTGTAATATTTTGCAATATACCTTATTTCCTTTGGCATTAGAAACACTTAGCCTGTTGCAAGCCTCGTAACACAATTTCCGGAAATAAGCTTGTACACCTCTACTAATTGTGACAGTAATGTTTAATTGGTTCGACCTAGTTCTGACTTGAAGATTTTACTTACGCATCGACGTACTGAGGTTAATAAAATTTATAATGTATTGTTAGACACAGAAGTTCAAAGTTTCAGAAAGGCATTATCTCAGATTAAATTTTTTAATGAAATTTAAACGTATTTACAAATTGTTTTAATGATATTTTATTGTTTGAAAGCTTTTAAGATGGCGGCCGCCTAGTTTTCAGTCGTATAAAACAGTTCCTCAACATTATGGGGGAACACACTGTATGTCCACGATGTTTGATCATAATCAACCTCAACATATGATCATGATCAATAATCAACGTAACGGGTATGATTATTGTAGTCTACTTACAAATAATTTTATGGACAGATCGGTAATCCACCACGACTGAAAAAAATTCAACATGGTGACCGATTACGTCGTGCGCATTGCTACCCACATGGAGCAAAAATTTCTCCGACGTTACTTTTTTTATACAAAACAGATTTAGAAACTGCTTGACTTTAAATATTATTTTTATAAGAACGACACAGACAAATACTAGACCTAGGTACGGAAAAACGTAGCAAGTCTTCTGCCGCCTTCCTAATATCGAAGGGGTGTCGCTGAAGTGTAGACGCAAATTGTAAGTAATGGGGAAGAAGAGGGGGAGCGCCTTGAGCCGACAGTACGGCAAAATTAACTTTTTCATTCCCATCGCAATTACTTCAAATCTCACCCCTTTAATCTTCTTAAATAACGAAAATAACAAACGACTCACTTCAAAATTTAATACAAACCGCTTTAGTTGTTAACAACTGATCAATCCTAAACCAGTTCTTGCCTAACACAAAAAGTCATTAATCTCATTCGACAATAGAAAAATTCAGAAATACTTATTTCTTTGAAATTAAGTATTATAATATGAAAGTTTAAACAAATTGCGTTCTTAGAACTTGACTAAGGAAACAGAAAAACCTATTTCAGCACTTAAAAAATATAGTATTGGTTAATATACCGGGTGTCCCACGAAGAGATTTAAATTTGATTTTATATTACTTGCCCATTTATGCACCGAACATTGCCCATTTATGCAAAAATATTGTGTGAAAATCTCTCTAGCAATTATTAAAGCAAAATTGTGGCATTTAAAAAACTATACTTGTAAAAAAGAGTAAAAAAAAAACAATATTTTTGGTTTTGTAAAACGATTTATTGTCATATTACTAAATTTGTTCAACATTAAACGCCATTTCTCGAACTTCAATATCAGTAAAACTGTTATCGAGGAGGTTAGTTATGTTTTTATAGCACAAGCAATATTCTTCAATCAAACACCTGCAACGCAGTAATCAAATCAGGTAATTCTAGAAATGAATTTTTATAGGAAGCAAAATTGTAACATTTTCAATATATCAACATTTTGTTTCTACAATTGTTAGGGAGATTTTATTTTCACAGAATAATTTTAAAACCTACTTTATTAATCGTGTAGAGTTTGAAAATGTTCGGTGCGTAAACGTAAATAAAACGTTTAAACCTCTTCCTCACTCTGTATAAGTTAAAGACTGCTACAGAATAGTTGTAACCACACCAACTGCAGTAATTGACTAGCACTATCGAAATACTTTTCTTCCGTTATTGTGTTGAATGCTTTAAAACCCTGTTACTATATATTTTTTTTAATCAGTAATAGACATAAATAAAATAACTTGTGAAGGAAACAGTGTTTTCCGGACATTTGCCATCGTTCAGTAAAACAAAAAAAACAGTAACACTACGTTTCGAGATCTGCAATCTGATCTCTTCTTCAGGTAAATAACTAACAAAAACACATAATTATATAACCGGAAAAATCCTGTTTCTTTCACAATCCTTCCATCGCCAAAAATAAACTTCAAATAAAAAAAAACTTAGATTAATTTTCATGTAGGCTAAAAAGCGTTAATTCAAAATGTATTAAATTAAAATTGTTAAAATTATGGATTGAAAGTTTGACTTTGTCGATATGTAAATACTCGGACTAGACGAGGCAGCTGCACTACAGAGCTTGTGTAGATAGTGTCAGTCAGCGATTTGAAATGTTCAAACGTACTCAGGCCAGATTAGCAGCTCTGCGTAATCAGCTCCTACCTCCAACATATAGGCGGTGATCATTTTTGTATACAAATCGGGTGAAACCTGCAGATCCTTTATCTGAGAAGGAATTGTTCTATAGAGAAAATTCACAACATAAACGCACAAAATTAGTAGCTTTTACCACTCTGGGGATCTTCATGCCAACATATTGTGCATGTCTGGTGAAATGTTGATAAACTTATCACTGAATCACTCGACGCGTGAAGGTGTGAACCAAAACAGATCTCTCGTACAGTTGTCTTACGGAAAGTATCTTTGACTCCTTAAAAAGTTGAATTAAGGGGGTTGCATTTATAGTTGCAGCAAAACAAGACTATATCAGTTTTCGAAGATTATACTTATTTTCTGTATTTTACAGAACAACAATCAATTAAAATCCCGTACAGTACAAATTAATCTTGTAGTCACAAAAGTCCTTTTACGAAAACCACGGGATTTTTCCTACAGTATTAGCAATTAGGGAGTGTGGCTGAAGGGCCAGGTAAGTAGTTCTCTCGCACGCACGCAACCCCACACTCACGAGCGCAGAGGGTTGGTGGCAGCCCGGGTTATTCAGTGATATTTTAGACTCAAGACTAAGCAATACTCTGTGACAATTTCTGCCTATTATAATTATTTTTCTTGTTACGATGTTTAAAATCTAAAACATACTAATCACTGCAGGATCAAATTATAACAAAAACCTCTGTTATGGGATTTGATGGTGGTACACTGGGTAACTAATAGGGAGAAAATGCGAGCGATCATAACCCGCTGCACTTGTGTGCGTGGATCTGCGTGTATAACTACCCAGGCCCCAGACGCAGTCATCAATTGCTAACACTACAACAGGTTATAGTATACAAATTCCATTCCAATGGGTTCGGCCATTTTCCTTACCAATGCACATTACAGAAAACAAATTCAACATAAAAGCTGTACTGTTTGGAAAACTCAATAAACCATGTTATGTGGGTTTTATTCCCATAGGAGTGTATGGAAGCGAACAATCACATTAAAGAAATTAAGATTTTTATAAGTGTCACAATTTTCTGCAGAACATAAATTCGTAGAAAGCATGCGTTTCATCTTAATTGGAAAATTTTCTCTCTTAATTGGAAGTTTGTTTTTGAGGAAATATTCCAGTTCTACGAGCTGGAACAGAGTTGGCACACCCTGTACATATATTAATAGAGCAACGTATCGTGTTCACTCATAAGTAGTTTTATAGTGTATTTAACTTAAACACTGAGCGCGAATGACCTCAGGTCGCACTGCATTAGGCTTGTTAGCCTCAACAGGGAAAAACCTACACTCTACACACCGTGTCTTAGTGTATTTCTTTAGGGAAATTGAGCTACTACTATCGTCCACTTACTAACCATGTATGCAGGGTCCTGACAAACTGCATGACTCACAAAGTCTTATGTCTTGGAGAGCCTCGGTATCTTGGACACAAACTGTCGTATCGGGAAGAGATCACTCAAAGGAGCACCCGCCAAGACCGAAAGCTTCACTTTCCTCAAGTGTGGCTTGAGGTCGGGAAGAGAAGCTTCACCTACTTTGGCCCAACCTTGTATAATGACCTCCCTGACACCATAAAGTCTTATGCAGTTAGCACGTTTAAAAATAAAATGAAAATATTACACAACAGCAGCAACTAAGATGTTAATAAATGATTGCATACTAAGTAGTGATTTTGTTATATTAGTTTTTTGGTTTTAGTACTTTATTTACACAATTTTAATTTCTGTATTTTTCTTGCATTAAAATATTTAATTCATAGCGTTTTAACTGTTTTTGTAATCTTTGTTACAGTTTGTGTGTTGTAATGTATGTTACTGTTATTTAGTTGATAAGTAGTTATTAGGCATATACCATTTGACGCAAGTTATTCCGAAAAACAGTTATGTACTGAGAAACGCTTAAGAAATAAAGGCATTTTTATTTATTTAACCGCGCTCGGGAAGGTAGAATGTCTACCGGGCGCAAACCTCCATTTCTGAACTAACACATGCGTCATTAAATGGCAAAATCCTATTAGAGGGAGGAATCTTGTTAAAAAAATTGCAATCGTGAGGAATTTTTCTGTTCTGATAAAAGTTTTGTTATCGTTACCCAGAAAAAAACCATAAAAAATAGATGATCAACTTGATCGACTTTCAATCATTAATAATTCTCACGAGAATCTAAATTTAATGTTAATTTTATATACAGACAAGATTGTGTCGTTTCGAGTAATAGGTTTCGCTGAGATTGTATGCAAAATTTCAAATACATAGTATATAACATGACTGCAATTATTTTGTTTAATCATCATCATCATCATCATCATCTGACGTTTCCATTATCACGGGTCGTCGTACACAGCCTCCTCCACTTTGATCTGTCATTCCAGGTCTCCTCTTCCTCCACCTGCATTTTCTGTAGTCCCCTTCTCTCTATGTCTTTCCACACTTGGTCCTCCCATCTTCTTCTCGGTCTTCCTCTTGGTCTTCTTCCTCTTTCCTCCTTCTCCAGTGCTATTCTAGGCATTCTATTATCTCCCATCCTCTTCACATGCCCCATCCACTGTATTCTTCTTCTTTCCATTGTCTCTTGCAGTGAAACTACCTTCAATCTTTCTCTGGTTATTTCGTTCCTTATTCTATCTCTTCTTGTAGTCTTCTCTATCCCTCTTAAAAATCTCATTTCTGCAGCTTGCAATCTGCTTAAATCATTTTTAGTCCACGTCCACGTCTCTGCTCCATATAATAAAATTGGTTGGAAATAAGATTTATACATCAATACTTTTGATTCTTTCCCAATGTTCCAACTCCACACAACCTTTTTCGCCATATTGAAAAACTTTCCACTCTTCCATATTCTGTTTCCTATCTCTTCTCTTATTGTGCCCCTATCTGTTATGATACTTCCTAAATAACAGAAATTCTTCACCTTTTCAAGTCTTTTTCCTTCAACTAACACGTCTTTGTTATTTCCTTCCCTTCTCTCTACTTTCATTACTTACATTTTTGTATGTTCATCTCTAAACCATATTTCTTCGCCACTTTTGGCCCATTTGTTCAACTCTCGTTCTAACTCTTCTTCCCTATTTTCCCATATCATTATGTCATCCGCATATGCTATCGTCTTAAGTTCTTCTGCTCCTCTGTTTCCTTGTACTTCTAGAATAATTTCATCCATTATAATATTGGTCCTAATATTTTGTTTAATATTTATTTATTTTAGGATTTTCTCCTGCTATTATGACACCAATATAGAAATGTTCGTTAACGCTCAGCCAAATCCCATAGAATGACATGCACCACCATCGAATTTTTCGTTGCATATATAGTATCAAAGTTTCTTGCCAAATTTGTAGTCTACAAGTAAATTCGTTCTCAGTTAACGTGCGATCAGCATATAGAGTTTTAACGTTCAACCAGTAAAATCCATGTTGTGAGGTTTAGACTGCTATGAAACTAGGCACGACATGCTGTTGTCGTGTAACGTGTGAACGACCTTCTTACATTTGGAGTCATAGAAAACAGCGACGCAAGATCAATTGACACGTCACTACGCTTCCCCGCCGCGCGCCGCTGCGTCTTTGGGCGTTGTTTTAAATGGAACTCATTATATTAGGACGCTAGCGGCGCCGCTTAACATTAGCTTTTCTTCCGTCGTTATAATTGTTCTCATCCCTTTATGAATAACGCAGATTATACTCTTGAAGTAATTTAACAGTTTGCACCATGAGTTTGTTACATAGTAACTGAATAACTTACTATCGACACAAAGCTCTTGAAATAACGTGTATTATATACCTTTAGGCTACTAGTTCTTGCTTTAAGATGCACTGGATTCACACGCACACAAATCACTCTGTTCACCTTTTTTATGAACCAAGTCAAGAGTATGTATTTCGTTTGTCCCCGAAAACATGTTTACTAATAATAAAATATGGAATACGAATTACCTAAAATGGTACGTTATGGCAGTGCATTCGATTTTAGGTTCGGAAAATAGTTATTTACGATAACTTCCCTGAATGCAGGAAAGACAGAAACATTTTTCTTGATCATTCCGCGTGGAATTACAGGCATTTAAAGTAGCAAGTTTAGGCAATTTTCGTAATCACCCCCATGTACAAAAAAAAACGACTGAAGATAAAAATGTTAAGTTTTCACGTAAATGAAGGAGTGACTTTGAATGAATTTTTTTTATTTCGGTAAATAATGTTTACTTAAATTTAACTTAAGGATATTATATTTTTTTAATAAGTTCCCTTCTCAACAAATCCGTTGTTTATAAATAATATTTACCACTATATTTTTTTTATATATCAGACACATAACCAGTTGCTCTGCCGCGCGATGCCGCCGCTCAACGATTTAATGTACTATTTGTGTAAGCTAGAAACTAGCTGTTGCAGGGGTAGACGCTTAAGTTCCATCACTTTAAACAGCTGTTCGTTCCAAGGATAGCACAAAAATTGGGGTCTTTTTCGTTTAAGGGCCAGCACAAACTCAGATCACGCGATGCTTACCCGCTGCGCAGCGCTTTGCGCTGCTTACTCTTTTAAGAAAAAATTAACTCGAGCTTGCAAATTCCAAGCCCAGATCAACTCACCACGCTTTATTGAACAAGAAAAAAAAACTAAGTATAACTCACTCATGGAACTCTTAAATGGAAGTATTTAAGAGCAAAAGATAAGCGGCGCGCGTTTATCACTGATAAGATAAGACGAGTTTATACTAGAAGTAGTACCTGGACTACTGCCCTACGAACTAATAACACAAAAAAAAAAAAAAAAACGATTAAATGCACTGTCAGTCAGTTATAGTATGTTTGTAAGGTGCTGGCCCTTAAACGAAAAAGACCCAAAAATTGGAGTCCAGTAACGCTTATACGTTTTGGGAATTGCTACATGTCTAGGCCCCTTTTTAACTTAAATGGTCGTGCCAAGGTTTGTCTCTTCTTCTTCGGCTACGAGCGCTATATACTGGGCATAGTTGTACTACGCCCCGCAAGGGACTAGTCGATGTACCTCATTTTTGTTTGGCCGAGGGTTTATAATGCAGAATTAATACCAAAAAAAATTCATACTAACCCTAATTATTGATATTATTTCCAGTTCTTGTTGTTGAATACAAAGACTTAATCCACATTGACATAACTATTTATGTTTAAATTATTTGTTTGAAAACTGTGTTTATGGTACTCACATTATCAGTTTCCTTAGTTATTTTTACTTATTAACACTTTTTATGTTGTACAGCTATTATTATTGTACGTTTTTGCACTTTGAAACAATTCAATAATTGAAGCAAAATTCCTATTTTTGCTAGTATGAATATGATATTAATATAATAAATTAGATACAGGCACCACGAGTTTTAGCTAGGGCGTGTCAAATTTTCCGGTTATTTAGGATGTGCACTACAACATGAGGTTGAAACCAAATCTTTGAAACGACTTTAAACGTTGCCTTTCTACTCTGTTAGACTATATTTTATTTTATACCCCATGTCCACGTCGACACACTATTTCTGAATGCAATATAGCAGCAATACACAATTGGACTTTCCGTGTCAATTTATTAAAAACTTCTTCAGTGATTGATTGCTCAATCGGATAACTTCTGGATACAAAAACGTTTTGTTACCAAAAATAAAAATTTCTGTTTTTACGGTTATTGTTCAATCGAGAAAGACCACAAAGATTGAGGTTTATCAAAATTGTCTACAAGGCGTGCATTGTTTAGGGGGTGAATAAAAGACGCCGGAAATGCATCATTGCCATGTAAAAGGCGTCATTTGATTTTTCACGTAACAGAACTTTAGTAGCAGACTAGCAATCGGTGTTACCGCCACACGTGGCTTATACGACACTAACATAACGTATCGATCCCTACAATGTTATGATACGTTTTCTGGCCTCTGAGACATAAAACGTCCACTCTGGGGTTGTTTTATTACCCCCCCCCCCCCCCCCAACCAACTACCACGACCAACCTTTTGTCTTCTCTGTCACTGAAAGTATTTCCTTTACAGGAATGAGCATTGATTACCACAACTGACGTTAATCTTGTTAGTACCGGCTAAGTGAGGAATCGTAATACTAAATACTCCTTTAATGTGTATAATATTTTACAGTTTCGTTTAGCTCTACAGAACAGCGCAAATGATATCAACTGTGTTAAACACGGACGTAGTTTTTCTTGAAATCGATCGACCATTTTCCCTAGAGACTCTCCAACAATAACAAGTCATCAGAATCCTAAGTAATAGGTATATGCTAGTGACGAAAATGAAACTAAAGTCGCCGAATTTTCAACCAAACAGTCGGTCTTTATCATGTTGGCTGATGAATATGTGTACCAAGCGAAAAATATATGATGCATCGAAAAATTGTTAGTTTGGTATTTTAACCCTTTTGATACCATTCCGATTCGACCCCATCAGAAATATTTCAGCTAACGAACGATATATATTTCTTTTTAAGGGACAACTTCTCCATAAATTTCACTAGGTTGTGTTCATAGTTCACAGTTCAAAAATCATTTATTTCCTATTACATTGACAAAAATGTATATTTCCAAGTGCTTGGCACAGCACGCATTGAAAAATGTAATTATATTTTACATAATACTGTACATTCCTTTGCAAGGCTATCCGTACAGTTGGCAGTTAATATATAATTTATAAACTATTTTCCAGCCCTCTCGTGTTTATCCTGTTGCATATCTCCATGCAATACTGTTTATACATACCGAGCAAACAAACGCGTGTGTGTGTGTGGTGTGTGTGTGTGTGTGTGTGTGTGTGTGTGTGTGTGTGTGTGTGTGTGTGTGTGTGTGTGTGTGTGTGTGTGTGTGTGTGTGTGTGTGTGTGTGTGTGGGCGCGCGCATGTGTGCTTATATCCCAAAAGTAACACACCTCCTACTAAATTTTGAAATATATCGACCAATATCCATGATAAGACTTAAAATCATGATTTTAGAAATATTGAGAACTTCAACCCCAACCATAAAAACGTTATTGTATTATGGTTAGGACACATGGTAGAATATAAATTAACTCTCGACGTAAGAAATAGCTAAACACTGTAACAGTTCATTAGTGTTTCTATAACCCTGCGTTGTCAATAACTGAGTGTTTCAGGATGCACCAGTTTTCCTGTGGCTTTATCAAATACAAAATGAAGTATTCATGAAAAAAAGGCGTGGTATGATTGACAACAATCCATAGCGGATAAGACACATTGTAGACTGCAACAAAACAGCAAAGTACAGAAAATAATACTCGTAGTATATTCACAAAGTGGAGAAACACGACTTTATTTCATTACCCTCCGCCATTTACCTTTTCAATCCAAACGGGGTGGTAGGAACTATTTAAAAATAATACAGTTCATAAAAAATCACGTTCAATCAAGACCGCTATAAACAAGACAAAGGTGTTTATTACTCACAACACCATTCATATACCTTACAAATTATGACAAATTTGGTAAATATTGTTCATTTTTTATACAACTCATTGTACATCTTGCATTCTGAAACATTTATGCTTTGTATTATAAAAGTGAATATTCTAAAATTGTGCTACTTGTGACACTAGATGTTCATCGCAGACACTGCTCATGATACACTTATGTATCAAAAGTATCATAAGAGAACTCACACCTTACGGCTAATAAATTTGATACTTTCATTCAAAACTTCTTAACTGTCTACGATCTATTTTTTAAGTTGTATTAAATGACAACTATTATCGACTGAAGTCAACTGAAAACCATAACGCCGTGAACCACCACTGTCAACACTTCCTCCATAAGAACTTTGCAAAGTTGCAACGATTTCCTGTCACCTGTCAATAAGCAGACCTCCGCACACCCTGGATAGCACAATAGGTAGACGTCAGGTGACAAATAGCGGCACCACCGCCACACAATAGCGTGGTGACGGGGGACACCACACCGACACCACTACCACACAATAGGGAGCTTTCAATGGTAGGACTACTGATGTGAATCTAAACAGTCTTGGTACTATACGGACGCTAAATGCGTCGCGTTAATGCGTCGCGTTAACGCCAAAGTTCGGCGCATAAACTAGTCCAGACTATACGGACGCAAAATGCGTCGCGCTGTTTTTGCGTCAACGCCCCGCTGGCCAGACTATACAAGCGCAGAAACCGCCACGTTGCTTCCCAGATCACTTTATTCCAAGTTGCCAATATGGATGCAGTGCAGATCGGTGCTGTAGGGTTTCAGTGTCTACTAGAGATGTATTTGGAAAAGACCAAAAGGCAGGATAGACGTTGGGGTACCCATCCCGTTCTAAGCAGCAGATTGACAACGGTACTATTATTAATTATTGTCTTCGTTACTATTGTAAAACAACAAAGATAGTTAGTTGTACTTGGTGCTTAGAAAAAATATGTTTACATCATTACACCTTTGTTTATAAATATATCAAACTTAGTTACCTGCTTCGTCCTTCATTTGGGGAGTCATTTCCTCCCAGTTGTCGTGCACAGCTGCTCCTACCTCCATCCAGCACTGAGCTTTAACATTTCTGTTTGAATATTCTTTTGACTGGACGTCATAAAGTGGAGGTCGCTTCTCTACTTCTAAGATGAACTTCTCAGTATCAAACATGTTGATGACTCTCACACAGAAGCACAATAACTACTCACTCAAGACTGCGACTGCGGGCCACGCATCTAGCGTCCGTATAGTCCGGCCCTAGCGTTGCGCAGCGCTATCTACGTCGCGCTGCTAACGTTTTTTCCAGGGCTGGTCGCGTAAAAATGCGTCGACGCCGAGTTGGAGGGCAGCGTGCCGCGTAGACTGCGCTCGTATAGTCGCTCAAATTGACTTGCATTGCCATCCAAAATTAAAAATAGCGCAGCGTATTTAACGCGACGCATTTAGCGTCCGTATAGTACCAGCCTAAGGAACTGTTATACGTTTTATAGTGTTAGAAAATAGTGAATGCGGCTGGGCACATGTAGTTTGACACACACAATTAGGATTAGGACGGCCGCATTTTTTGCCCTATTAGTTACCGAGTGAAGGAAACAGGATTTTTCCGGACATTTGCCATCGTTCAGTGAAACAAGAAATCAGTAACACTACGTTTCGAGATCTGCAATCTGATCTCTTCTTCAGGTAAAGAACTAACCTAATACATAATTACAAACTAGGTTAAAATAAACAAATCGTACCAAAGCGTTGTGGCACGCCTAAGTCAGGAATCACAACCTACATGTTGTTTGTCAACTTCACTAACCCTATAAACATGCACTTAATAAAAAACTATACAAAACACTAATCATTAAAACTTAACTACGGAATACAGGTCACAATACGTCTTCACTCGTCTACTAACCACCTACGACTGACTAGGTTTGTTTATTTTAACCTAGTTTGTAATTATGTACTAGGTTAGTTCTTTACCTGAAGAAGAGATCAGATTGCAGATCTCGAAACGTAGTGTTACTGATTTCTTGTTTCACTGAACGATGGCAAATGTCCGGAAAAATCCTGTTTCCTTCACAATCCTTCCATCGTCAAAAATAACCTTCAAACAAAGAGTTACCGAGTGTTCTTCCCCAATGAAAGATTTTTGTTATTTGTATTGAGAAAATGAAACTAGACAACGTAGAATACACTGAAATTGACACATACTGTTTTGCTTTATCAAGAGTCTAATTACGTTACTGAATTACACAGAACAGAAAAAGGCAGGTGCCGGGCTGACCCAACCCTCTGCGCTCGTGAGTGCGGAAGTGCGTGTGTGCGAGGCGGCTACCTGGCTGGCCCTTCTGCGGCACTCCCTATTTGCTAGTACTATAGAAAGTTGGGTATGTTATTCTGTACATCTTGTGAGCTTAGCGAACTATTATTGCCACGGAGAAGGCCAAGAACCGTATAATTCCTTTAGTTCCTCCAGTCCGTAAAATTACGTAACTTTCCCGAGGGCAATGGTCATAGAAACATCGGGGGCAGAACTCTAATATTTAGCAAAAGCCGTGCTATTCTATAAAAATGGCTATCAGTTAAACCAGGTGAGAATTTACAAAGAAATAGGTAATTCAAATAAGTTATTAACTTATCATAAAATTTCAAAATTTGAAAGTGATGTCCTTTTAGCCACGCATATAAACTGAAATTATTTTTTCTAACAGTTGTATTTTCCGCTTTTTAAGAACACTCGTAGGCATTAGTAAAACAAAGACACATTCATTATTTAAATTTAAAACTAAATATATAAATTATTAATATATCTTAAAAATAAACAACATCTAACATAAAAAAACCTAAATTTATTTTGTTTGATAGCGGTAGGTTACTTCTTTCAATACTTTAATTAAATAAAACTAATTTCGACAGAATAATTTATTAAAATATCCGATTTTTTGATAGTCAGCAATGTTAAATTTCCAAGTTGAAAACAATAAATTCAATATTTTGTGAAAACACATTACAACAAACACTTACTCAACACATTACAAAAAAACCTTCGTTGGAAGTAGTTAAAACCAAACAGCTGTCACAAACAACAGTTGTATGACAATTAACAACTTTTAAAAACAAACTGTTTACTCATTATTGTGCAAACTTGAGTCACAACATGCACTTTGTTCCTTTGTGTCAACATATTTTTTTAAAACATAAACCATTTTACGTTTGCAGATTATACTGATATTCATTTTATATACGGTGAAACCTTGCTGAGGTTCCAAATATTTCAATGCACAGCTACACGACTTTCTATAATGCAGTTTTTTAATTATTCTGAGCGATTTTGTTTTAAAGAATGAACATTCTGCTTTTGTGGGATTCCCTCCACAATGTCAATATGTAGGATAGTTGATTAATATATCTATTATATTACTCGTAAATTACGTCATACTATGCCGTCATCACAAACTGAGCTAAACAATATTCGAACAGTTCCCTCAAGGCATTGATACCTAAGGACAAACGTAGAACAACAGTTGTCTACGTGACAATTCCAAGTCAACTCTAGGTCGAAGTCCACCAAGGAACTGTTGACTGTACTTCTTGGAACTCGTGTCTCATCCAGTCTAACTGTTGTACTGTAATCTGATCTGTTTGTTGAAAACAAAGCTGAATAAATGTTGGCTTAGTTCGATTTCCTTTGAAATTGGCCTTATAGAAAAGCTGAATTTAACTTTTGAGCTCATGAATGTCTTCTTTCCAAGTTTTCGAGACACCAACTTTATAGCAATCTTGTCTCTTCCTCAAGTGGATAGCTCACCAAACACATAGCTGTAATACGGAACAAAATGAAGAGTGTCAGTTTCATGCACACAATCTCTAAAACATGCACTTCATAAAACCATCACTAATTACGACGGGTCACAATACGTCGATCATTACAACTGACCAGTAACTGATAGTAATGGCGACCGCCATGACAGAAACCTATGGTGGAAATCAGGCATTGTTTTATAGCAGAGGGAATGTGATAGAAGAAATAATTAAACAGTAACGATTAAGTTTTTACAACAAATTAATCCAGCAAATAAATTTGACTTAATGACAAGTAAAACTATATTTATACAATTTTCAGAATTCAACATCAAATACTGAATGAAACTTATGTGTTATGAAGAACGTCAATATATCTGTCAGATATTCAAGGTAGAAGTACGCAAAATCACTTGCCGCATAACAAGGCTTCGCTGAGGGCAAATAATCCTCGAGACGCCCTGCAGACAAATAAACCGTCGGACAGAAAATAAATTTGTACATCCCCGACAGACAAGAGAAATTGTATGAGCCTACTGAAAGTAACAAGGCTTCAATGAAGCACAGCCAAAGTCCATAGATGGGCATGCACCGATAGAATATATTCTTGTCTATGTAGAAATGAAGTTTCATGCAACATTTGAAGTCTACGGATAAAACATTTCTCAAGATATCATGCGGAAAAAACTAGGCTTCGTGTGTTACTATGTCGTGATGTATTCAAATTTTTGTTCAGTTTTAAAATATTAAAGTTTCTGTGAGCTAGGGAGAGTACAATGTAAGAGTAAGCTGAAATAAAATTGTGTCTTCAAACTTTAACATTGACTTTGTATTGTATTATTTGTATTTTTTTACTCTACAAATAAAAATATCATTAAAAACGTTAAAATATAATGTGATTGTTCTCAATTTCTTAAGAAATCTCATATTTTCTCGTTGCTATCATAGTTACCCATAAGACCAATGTAACAAATTTCGCTAACGCTCAGCCAAATGCCAAATAGTGACATGCACCATGATCGAAATCAGCGTTTTCTACGTAGAAATGGAGCTTCATAAAACATTTCAAGTCAGTTGACATTCGTGATATCGTACGGACAGACAGACAGAAATAAAAACATTCCAGCCTCTCGATGTTAGGCTTCGCTTACGCTCAGCCAACAACAAATAAGAAACATTGCCTGTATATGACTCGGAGAACCGTTACTTCAGGTGTTTTAATGCATCATTTACGTGTAAATACAATCTCTACTGCAGGTTAATAACAATTTGACTTTGACACAAAACCTACGATTGTTTGTTTATGTTGAACCTGCAGCTTTTGATTAACGATGATTTAATGTTAACTACCCGCTTTCCATAAGCCACTGGTATGAAGTTAAGTCTTTTTGCATAAAGTTTGCATCCTTCCTACCACCTTGTCCAGAATGAAGCATCATATTTTTCCTAGGTATTGGTATTATAGGAAGGATGGTTCAAACATCTAAATCGAGTAGGTAAAACGGTGGAGGTTTTGCGAACCAAGAACTTAGTAAACAAATTTTCAGTTTCCAAAGGTTTTCATTACAAATGTGTACTTAGAGATATATTTTTATTAAAATACTGTGATAAGTGTCTTACAAGAAAATCAAATATATTTCACACTATTGAGTAGAAATTGTTCCAACTTAACTTTAACTGCTTTTATACTATCAACAATTAATATTCGTTCATATTGGATACTTTTAAAAGAAAAATAGCACAAATATTATTTAGTCTTATATAAATTAAATAATCAATTTAATTTAGAACCTAAAAACACGAATAAAAAATATTAAAACATTGCATCGTATATTATACGGAATAATGATGATGTGTTGGTCAACCTACAGATCAAAACGAGGAATTCAACATGAAATAATGAATAAATCACAGCACTAAAAAAACAAACAATGTTACAATGCATCACTTGATTTTTTAATCAACCAGACAATTGGCTGAGTGATCAATAAAAACAAGCGAAGCAATAAAAAGGATTGGAAACATGACGAGTGCTTTGACAGCGAAAGAATTGGAAATACAACTGTTCTACATTGTAATGAGTGCTCTGTGCGAGAATTACTTGGAACTCTTCTCTTATTCAATTAATATTACAAATAATCTTTCCATCGTTTATAACGTACATAGTTATGCATTTCAACTTGGTTTACACAACATAAATGCAATTATTTGCGATGCAGATATCTGGCGATTATTGAAAAACGAGTGAGTATTAAAATTTAATATTACTCGTAATAGAAATTATATTATTGTTCAGTACGTATGCAAATGTTACTTACGGGACTAAGCACCAACTATAGTGAAGTTAAATTGAATTTTATATTATAAGAACCACGTTAAACTTGTCAAACACTTGTGCACCCTTATTTCTTTTGTCATATAACTATTGTAGATTTTCTCCAATTTTAAATATATAATTGATACTCATCGAAACGCTCTTTATGTTTATTTTAAAGTTTATTACAACTAACATCCTCCCTCTCAAACACCTATTTATATATTTAAAGTTTTGAAAATATTCTACATCCGAAGTGGAAATGATGGAAATAAACGATTTCAGCTCTACACTCGTGCTGCTACCAACTCTGTTTACATACTCGTAAGACCAAAAATCAATAAAACTATGTTCGGAAAAACTTTTATTTTTATAGGCCCAAAGATTTTTAACATGTTACCCCACAGTATTAAAAACTCCAAAAACTTAAAATTTTTTCAAAAAAGAAGTTAAAAGATGGCTACTAGAAAAAGAAGATACAAAGGTTTTTTTTTTGAGATTCTGCACTGAAGTTTGAATGTTTTTATGAAACCTGAATGCAATTATTCTTTTGTTTCATATTTTGTACTGCTGTATCTTAAACTCTTACTATACACAAAAATGTATTAATTGTATTGTAGAATACGTAATTCCTTGGGTTAGTAATGATGTTTTGTTGCTAAGAGTATTTTAATATTAGTATTTATTTGTATGTTATTTTTATTTCGTTGCGAACACTGCTGTGGGCCGCTTAGATTTAAGTTTATTTAGACTGTAAAAGACGTTTTTTTTGTCAAATTCGTTTTGTGCTAGCCATCTCTACTTGATTCGATGGCTATAAATTCCGAGCCAAATTTGTATTGTGTACATAAAACTATGTAAAATAATGGAAGGGATAAATTCATATTCTACTCTATTAGCTGAGCGTTAGCGAAGCCTATAACTGAATGGGGTGGAAAAATTCTTGTCTCTTTGTTTGTCTGTTCGTTGATATCACAAAAATTAACTGACCTGAAGACTTAAAATTGGGCATGATGCTTCATTTCTGTATAAGTAACACTGAGTTTGATTGTGGTGCATATCACTCCGTGGAATTTGGCTGGGCGTTAGCGAATATCTGTACACTGGTCTTACGGGTAACCATTAGGCAGCTAGAAACTATCAGAATAAATAAATTTGTAAACAAACTAAGTACACTCTATACATTTTTAACATGTGACACATTAACACAACATTTTACCCGATCACAACACCATTCTATAGAATGAATAATAAAAAGTCAGGACCCTCTATATATTTTTTTCTAAAGTTTATATAAGGAGATGTCCTTTGGGGTAGTGATGCAATGTAGAAAATAAGTTCTCCCAAAATGTGGAATTATGGGGGAAACTCAACAATTTCAAATGTAAACCCCTCTCAAATGACCCTACTCATTTTGAAGAATATAAACAAAATTAAAGAATGGTGGAAAACCAGAGATCGCTATTTCTTTGCAATCCAAAATATATCTCTGTATGCGTGGAAACCGATGTATTGGTCGTTTTATTTTTTTAATTTAAAAATTGTCTTTTTATTTATTTATTTTTTGTTAATTAGTTAATCAGTGTTCATTTACCAACGCTGATGGTAAATGATCCCAGAAATACGATATTCCTTGAATTGATACTATTCATAATTTTTTTTTATTATCATTGAATACCGGAACGAAAAAATAAACAGACCTTTATCGTACTTAGAATGGAAAAATGCCTAAAATGCAAGCGTCATTCTTCTTTGTTTATATTAGAACGATAAAATGTACCATTCTGTAAATTACGTCAGCCTTACGTAAGTACAAGTACAAAGTGCGACATAATGGACGCCGCGCCAACTCGTGTTGTTACAGGACGTTCTAAAGGAGTTTCTCTCTAAAGTAAATTTCCCTCTCCGGAGAACTTGAAGCGGCATCTGTTGACGTGTTCAAAGCAACACCAGTCTCGCCTCTCAAAGACCTTTCAGAGTGTTCAGTGGTTTTTTAATATCACACACACACGTTGCTGCTCGAATATCGTTGCAGTTCACTTGATTATGAATAAAATACAGAGGGTCGGTCAACTTTCTTTAAACATATATAGGATCGATAGTGACCCCCCGCCACCCCCCCGAAAAAGCATTTCTTTAAAAATCGACTTTCGTAAGAGCCAGCTGTTGTCAATTTTCAGTTTTTCCCCATAAAAACAACGTTAAACCTCAAATGCATGTACGCCCCTAATTGGACTATGTATCATTTTAGAGAAATTAATAATATGGATCCATTTCAGTTTGTAAAATGGATAACTTCCAGTTTTTAACGGTGAAGTACAAAACATTTGGATTATTATTCTAAATAGCTCAATAAAATATTTAAAAAAACTAAAAAATGTATGGGTGTCTACATTAAACTATATTAAGGTGTGGGTATTATAGGTGTCTATATTAAGTTGAGTGGGGTCTATATTAAACACGCCTTAAAATGAGATACCTCTCATCAGTTTTACGACTAAAAAATACGATGGTAAAAGAGTTTGAAGTTTAACATCGTTGTTAGAAGGCTAGAATTTAGATGGCCTCCAATACAGCCTGCTCTTAAAAGGTACATAAAGTTTTAGATTTAGACGTTTAAAGTTTGACGTACACTCACAGAATTTGTGCGTAAGGGGTGGGATTGGCTGCATCATTGCAGGATTTTGGAATCAAACCTCTGCTAATGGAACTTCTTATGACTGAAACATAATGGCCTCATAACATGAACCCCTTGAAACAATGGGTGGTCCGATTTAGCACCGTGGCCATCCGCGAATTAGCATCTCCTAAGCGTGACGTCACAGCACTGGCGGATAATGCTATTCGAAGAGGTGCTAAAATGCTTGTTTCAATATAACGACTATTATCAGTCTCATTGGTAAAAAATGTAATAATAATAAAATATTGTATTTTTATTGTACAACACATTTGTACAATTTAACCACGTGACATGGTAATACACGTGGTTTATTACTTCATTTCTACATAGACAAGTATGGGTTTTATGATGGTGCACGTCACTCCATGCGACTGACTTCATCTTAGTTATATTTTGACACACACACACACACACACGGTAGTGCAGTGTGAACTGGAAGAAATCCCGCCAGTTTCAGAAAACGAACTGATGGAAGCGTGTAACCGAGTAGGGAATAGTAAAGCACCGGGATTAGACGGAATCCCAAACATCGCCTTAAAAACAGCAATTAAGGCAGCACCAGCACACTGTTTCACTGACGTCTACACCACATGCCTCAAAGAAGGGATTTTTCCTCGAAAGTGGAAACAGCAATGACTGGTACTGCTTCCTAAAGGAAAAAAAGTCACCAGAAGAACCGTCATCTTTTACCGTCCACTATGTATGCTAGATACGGCGGGTAAGATACTTGAACGAAATCATCCACCAGAGGATTGAGGCGATAGTCGATGCACTCCTGGCAGACAATCAATACGGTTTTCGAAAAGGACGATCAACCCTGGATGCGATCAACCTGGTTGTAAACACGGCCAAGGATGCAATCGCAGGAACTAGGTGGAAGCGTGGTACGAAGAAATACTGTCTAGTGGCCGCTTTAGACATCAGGAATGCATTCAACTCCGCACACTGGGATCGGATCATGCAAGCCCTACAAGAGAAGGACGTGCCAGAATACCTATGCAGGATAGTGGCTAGCTACTTCACGGATAGAATCCTGAAATATGAACACAAAGAAATGGCCCCAACAGAATATGAAGTTACTGGAGGTGTTCCACAGGGCTCAGTTCTTGGTCCTTTGTTGTGGAATATTATGTATGATGGCCCCCTAAGAATACCACTACCAACTGAAGCAAAACTTGCAGCATTTGCAGATGATGCAGCCGTAGTGATTGTCGCGAAGCATCTTGAAGAGATAAAACTAATCTTCGACATCGTATTTAGACGTATTAACCTATGGATGGATATGATGTACTTTGGAGCTAGCCAAGCATAAGACCGAAGCAGTGCTTATTACCGCAGAAAAGTAATGGAAACTGTCAAGCTGAATGTCGGCGTACAAGAAATCACATCACAACCATTTATTCGATATCTGGGAGTGATGCTTGATGCCCGACTAAACTTTAAGCAGCAAGTAGACCACGTGAGTGCCAAAGCATCATAGTAAGAGCAAGCCTATCACGGCTCATGCCTAACGTTGGAGGCCCAAAGCAGTGCAGAAGGAGCTTACTTTCGTCAGTCGTCACCTCGGTGCTGACTTATGGAATCTCCATCTGGGCGGATGCCCTGAAGTCCAAGAGACAAGAAGAAAAAGTCGCATCCATCTATCGACTAAGCGCCTTGAGAGTGTCCAGTGCCTTCCGCACAGTATCAGAAGAAGCGGCGTGCGTTATTGCCGGAATGCTGCCTGTCCGAGTGCTAGCCGAAGAAAGGCGAGCCCTCTATCAACGACGAAAATCATCTGCGTCGAGTCTTGATGAACTTAGGACCGAAGGACGGCAGTATAGTATACGCCGTTGGCAAGAGCGCAGTGGGATGCCCGCGGAGAAAGGTAGTGTGGACGTACCGCCCTAATACGAACAACTGGATGCCTGGCTGAATAGAAGTCACGGAGAGGTCAATTACTATATGACACAAATACTATCAGGACACGGTTTGCTTCCGAGCATATCTCTATCGCTTTAAGCACGATAATTCGCCGGAGTGTCCGTCCTGTCCTGGAGTCTCCGAAGATGCAGAACACGTATTCTTTATGTGCCCTTAGATTCAGTTTGCAGCGTGACAACCTGGAAACTATTCTTAACCGGACACTGCATCCAGAAACACAAGTAGAAGCCATGCTGTCATCGAAAGCTACATGGGACGCCACCAGCACATTCGCCATGGAGGTGCTGAAAGAACTAAGGTCTATTGAAAGGCAGAGGTACAAACTCCGCAATAACTAGACGAGAAGAAATGACTTCAACCACCTGATGAAAGAGCAGAAATGCTAGATTCTCTCCCTGCGATGTAATGCCCTAATGGCGGTTTCCACAGGGATTCAGAGACTGGAGTATAGGGGAAGTTTTTTAGTCGGTATTAACATTGGCTACAGTCACCAGCCAATGTTCGAGTCCGACATACCCAGGCAAAACACCTAAGCCTGGCATGCGGAAATGCATTTTTTTCACAACTCCCTAAAAAAAACAAAAAAAAAAACAAAGGAAACTCAACATTGGCGACGGAAATATAATTCACTCGATACAGTAGGAAACCCTTCAAAATTGCACACGAAACCGCGGGTAACTGCTAGTATGTTTTTACAATATGATAATATTCATTACTTATAAAAGTCGTGAGTTTGTAGTTAGTAACTGATATAGTATCGTTATTAATAAAACCCTTTTTATTTCAAACCAAACACTCCATAAATGTATTGACTGTTAAAAGAAACTTAATTTAATTGTAGTTTCCTATTAAGTAACGAATTTTAAAAATACGTGTAAAATTGTTAGTTTATTACTACCTATACTAAATTTTTTAATGTTACCAAATCGCTATATAATACTTGAGAAAATATAAAGACGTTTTAGTTACCATGGTTTTTTTTAACCCCAAATATCCCAGTAAGAACATGTGAAACAAGTTTCAGGTCTCTTAAGTTAAGACCTTCTTATTGTGAATTCTTTGTTAACTTTGAAAAATTACTCAGGTACCTTTTGAGAATCGCCCATTGAGATGGGATTTTGTAGAAGAACGCCACGCCGCGTGTCGTAACAGTTTTCGCTGTTATTGCGTGCCAAATTTCAAATCTTTGGCTCATTTTATTCTAGAGATGTCATGTGGACAGTTAGACAGACAGGCAATCATACAAAAATGAGGCTGACACGTAAATTACGCATCTAGAAGTCATGCTTGTCTATTTAAAAATTAAATCTATGCAAACTTTAAAGCCTTCATTGAAATCTTACTCGAAATCGTAATACATTAACACATTTAGCCTATCAAAACACCATTTTATAGGATGAATAAAAAGTCAGGACCCTTTATCTATTTTTTTTTTTTTCTAAAGTTTATATAAGGAGATGTCCTTTGGGTAGTGATGCAATGTGGAAAGGAAGTTTCATTTGATTATTTTGAACATTTTTTGTGTCAAAATGCGGGTTTTTGGGGGCAACTCAAAAATTTCAAATGTGAACCCCTCTCAAGTGACCCTACTCATTTTGAAGAGCATAAACAAAATTAAGGAATGGTGAAAACCAGAGATCGCTATCTCTTTGCCATCCAAAATAATAGGTCGTCAAGGTTTTAATTAAGTCTTTATACTTACATCAACTTTGTTTGGGTAAACTTACTGTCTGCTTGGAAACCGATGTATTGGTCGTTTATTTTTTTAATTTAAAAATTTTCTTATTATTCATTTATTTTTTTGTTAATCAGTTAATCAGTGTTCACTTACCAACGCTGATGGTAAATAATCCCTGAAATACGATATTCCTTGAATTAATATCATTCATCATTTTCAAAAATTATCATTGAATACTGGAACAAAAAATAAACAGAACTTTATCGTACTTAGAGTGGAAAATGCCTAAAATGCAAGCGTCGTTCTTGTTTGTTTATATTAGAACGATAAAATGTACCATTCTGTAAATTACGTCAGCCTTACGTAAGTACAAGTACAAAGTGCGACATAATGGACGCCGCGCCAACTCGTGTTGTTACAGGACGTTCTAAAGGAGTTTCTCTCTAAAGTAAATTTCCCTCTCCGGAGAACTTGAAGCGGCATCTGTTGACGTGTTCAAAGCAACACCAGTCTCGCCTCTCAAAGACCTTTCAGAGTGTTCAGTGGTTTTTAATATCACACACACACGTGCTGCTCGAATATCGTTGCAGTTCACTTGATTATGAATAAAATACAGAGGTCGGTCAACTTTCTTTAAACATATATAGGATCGATAGGACCCCCCGCCTCCCCCCCGAAAAAGCGTTTCTTTATAAATCGACTTTCGTAAGAGCCAGCTGTTGTCAATCTTCAGTTTTTCCCCATAAAAACAACGTTAAACCTCAAATGCATTTACGCCCCTAATTTGGACTATGTATCATTTTAGAGACATTAATAATATGGATCCATTTCAGTTTGTAAAATGGATAACTTCCAGTTTTTAACGATGAAGTACAAAACATTTGGATTATTATTCTAAATATCCAATAAAATATTTAAAAAAAAAAACTAAAAAGAGTTGCGTATTTTAAACCTCAAATGTATTTACGTCCCTAATTTGGACTATGCCTCATTTTAAAGACATTAATAACATGCATTCATTTTAGTTTGTAAAATGGATACTTTCCAGGTTTTAACGATGAAGTACAAACCATTTTGGAGTATTATTCAGAATAACCAATAAAATATTTAATTAAAATATTTTAAAAAAGAGTTAGGGTGCGTATTAAACACGTCTTAAAATGAGACAGGTCTCATCAGTTCACGACTAAAAATACGATGATAAAAGCGTTTGAAGTTTAACATGGTTGTTATAAGGCTAGAATTAAGATGACCACTCTTAAAGAGGTAAATAAGAAATGGATTTGCGAGTTAGGCCTTCAAAATTTGACGTTTACTCTCAGAATTTGTTCGCACAGTGGCTGCATCATTGCAGGATGTGGGTTTAAAACCTCTTCTAATGGAACTTATTATGACTGAAACGTAATGGCCTCATAATATGAACCTCTTGAAACAATGGGTGGTCCGATTTAGCACCGTGGCCATTCGCGAATTAGCATCTCCTGAGCGTGACGTCACAGCACTGATGGATAATGCTTATTCTAATAGGTGCTAAAATGCTTGTTCAATATAACTACTATTATAGTATCATGGGTGAAAAAATGTATTAATAATAAATATTACATTTTTATTGTAGAACACATTTGTACAATTTAACCACGTGGTATACATACACGTAGTCTAATTATCCGTCAGTTATCTCGAGACAGACTTTAAATTCTGCATGAAACTTCATTTCTACATAGACAAGTATGGGTTTTATGATGGTGCACGTCACTCCATGCGACTGACCTCACACACACACACACACACACACACACACACACACACGCACACACGCACACACGCACGCACGCACACACACACGCACGCACGCACGCACGCACGCACGCACGCACGCACACACACACACACACACACACACACACACACACACACACACACACACACACACACATTCTTAATCGGGAAATAGGAAAACCTTCAAAATTGCACACGAAACCGCGGGTAACTGCTAGTATGTTTTACAATATGATAATATTCATTACTTAGCCTATTAAAGTCTTGAGTTTGTAGTTAGTAACTGATCTAGTTCGTTATTTAATAAACCCCTTTTTATTTCAAACCAAAACAGTCCCTAAAATTTATTGACTGTTAAAAGGGACCTAATTTTTCTAGTTTCCTATTAAGTAACCAACTTAAAAAAAGCATTGGTTTATACATATAGTAAATTGTTTAATTTTGATAAATCGCTATATAATATTTGAGAAAATATAAAGAGCTTTTTTATTTCACATTATTCTTTACCCAAATTATTAAGTTTCAGGCCTCTAAGACCTTCTTATTGTGAATTCTTTGTTAACTTTGAAAAATTACTCAGGTACCTTTTGAGAATCACCCGTTTATATGGGATTTTGTAGAAGTACACCTCACCGCGAGTGGTAACAGGCTTCGCTGAGGTTGCGTGCCAAATTTCAAATGGTTTGCTCATTTTCATTCTCGAGAGGTCATGTGGACAGTTAGACAGACAGGCAATCATACAAAAATGAGGTTGACACGTAAATTACGCATCATAGAAGTCATTCTTGTCTATTTAAAAATGAAATTCTATGCAAACTTTAAAGCCTCCATTGAAATCTTACTCGACATCTTGCTGGGTAATACATTCACATTTTTTGTTTTATTTTATTTATTAAATTGGGTTTCATATCATTGTTTAAATAATAAAAGCCTACACCCAAAAACACTATAAAATTATTGTATGTGTTGGGATAGTTAGGCTACATGTGTTAATATATCACAGGTTTATTTTATGGGTGTATTAAGTAGCCTATGTTTACGAATTTTCTATTCTGCCATTTTTTCGCTGCCATCATTGCTACCCATAAGACCTGTGTAAAAATATTCGCTAACGCTCAGCCAAATCCTACGGTGTGACATGTATCAACTCAATGTTCCTCATATATAAAAGTAGGTAGATTGATGTAAAATTACATGTTTATAGGTTAGTTTATTTTCGAGACATCGTGCGTGATTGAAATGAAAAGCACCTCAGCTACAACAATTAAACTCTTAGAGTTTCTAGAATGCATGAAGTTACTTTTTTAACACTTTTTCTATAGAAATGATAACATATGCTAGACCACTTCGAAGCTTCAACTGTATAGTCGCAGTTTAGGAGACAAAACCCCTTACGTTGCGTTGTGTGATAACCGCTTACGTGACATTCTGAGACGGGCGCAACTGGACTGACAGCAGACTTGTTGTTTCCTTATCTTATCACACCAAGAGCTGCGTCACTCGTTACCGACCACCTGACAGATAGCACCACCAGTCTGAGTCATCGGCGTCTTCTTGTTTCTACGCAATTCTTCGTGGAAAGATTGGTAACTGACCAATACAAATTCTGTTTTTCCGACTTCAACTTGAAAGAACAAGGTTAAAAATCACCAACACGCCAAAGTTGGTTAAAACTAACGCAGCAATAACAGGATTTATTGTTGAGTCGAATAAATCATTAAAACATGTTTTCACTGTTTGCCACACTGATGTTACAAAGTTTACTCATTTATTTATGGCACACAATATTCACTGGTATATGAATACTGATTCAAAAGAATATTTTGTTTTATGTGTGTATGTGTACATATATAATTTTTCTGTTTTCAAATCAAAATTTTTATTTCGTCTAAAATCCGACATTTTCAAGAGATATAAAGATGACATACTAACAAAAAATAATTATATAGTAATAAAACTAATTTTTAATTAGGTACAAAGAGTAATTAATTTGGCTTAATACAAGGAATATTACTTTATAAAATCAATTTGTAGTTAATTGTGTAATTTAATAAAATGAAACAAACTAAATTGTAAAGGTTAATTAATTGTAAAACAAATTAATATAAAAGTTGTTTATATAAATGGTATAAGTGAAATATTGAGACCATTTTAGACCAATTATAAAAGAAACATAATAAGTAATAATCAATTATTCAGCACGGTACAGTAACCATAGCAATAAAATAAGTGGTGTTTGTACAATACAATACATCGTTAACTAAGATTACAATATACAACGGATTCAACAATATATAAATTGTTAAAAAGAATTGACGAAATAAAATATTATACGAGAGTATAACAGTCACAAACAACAAAACAACTTTACAATACTTATTAATAGTTTACATTGTAATCCATAGATGTGATTCATCAAATTCCCATTGCACTTTTATCCTCAATCAACAGTCGATCCTTTATACATTTAACGTCGACTAAATATTTTATAAACACTCAATTTACGCCTCTTTGTTCATACCTAGAGAGACTAAGAAATGGAGTACTATTATTGTTACAGACGTCATTGAGACCTTTCTCAATAATGTGCCGTTGTCTGTGGTTCAGCGTGACCTGAGCGATAAACCTTGATAGGAAGGTCTTACAGAACTAAAACTTAGTTCATAGGTTCTGCTTACCCCAAGGAAGAACCAACCTACTGGTTTTTGGGTGAAAACGTCAAAGGGAAGCAGAGTAGCAAGTAAATCCATAAATAAATACCTGACTATGATTCGTTACGCTGTCAGGTTCTTCGATACTCAGTTGTATACTTTTATTAAAACAATGTTTGTTAAGTAATCATGAAACATTTAAATGTTAAAACATAAATTGAGAACTTATGTGTAAAACATTATCATTAAGTAAGTTAATAGTTATTAAATTGTCGAAAGCCCTCAAATCAATCTCCATTTAAGAATCACGATTGTCGTTACATTTCAAATGCTGTTGATCTATTTTTATCGATTACCTTGATACCACAATGACCGCTCCAATCACAACGTATCACTTGGATACATGGCTGTTATTCAGAGTTTGTTTAGGAAATTGTCAATTTGTTTCTTAAAAAAAAAAAATATATAAAAAAACAGTTCAACCTTGTGCTCTCGTTTAAACTTGTAACTAGAAGAGAGGATGATGCGGACGACATGTTATTTAGAGGTATGTAATCACTACCCAAAATCTCAAGGTGGCAGGATGTGGCATTAAAATACTTATTCGCAATTTCTCACTCACTTGACTTTGCTCTGCCCTAAAAATGAAATTTATGATAAATTAATCTCTTCATGTTTAACCCTTTAGGGCCCCACACCTAAATTTTCATAATTGCATGCCGCTGACGTGGCAGGAAGTTGCCCATTATTTGTGTTAGTGAGTCCACGACAAAACTGTTGATATCGATTGTTGTAAAGTGAAACATCGATAGCGTAAATTATCCGATAGCGGCAGTCCTGCAATAAACCGATCTACACGTATTGCATCGCTGTATTCATTCAATCACTCTATGTTTGTAGTGGCGGCGCGGCGTGTTCTGTTTGGTATACCCCAGGGATCCACTTCGTCATGCTGTTTTTCCCCTTTGATGTTCGGCAACAGAAAGACAATAACTGTTAATTAGTTGTAAGCTCAACCAATACCATGGAAGCAACGCGGTTCATGTTATTTTGGAACAAAAGTAATTCTTGTTATAGCCACACTTTTACCAATGGTTTGAGAGAATTTTTAACGTACTGTTTGGATGATCCAGTGAAAAACATCGTGTAGCCAAACAACAATTGGACGTACGAATATGAGCGAATTATACAGGGTGGTTATAAATTATTGTACACATTTTAAGATTGAATAAATAAATAACCAATCAACTTAAAAACATGGGAATTGATTTATTAAATTGTAAATTTAAAACAGTTTTATATACTGACTGAAAATTAATAATTGTACACATTACAATAATTACAAAAAGTAGTTATAAAAAGAAAGTAAAAATGTCACTTAAACTGTGGGTGTAAGGTATGATTCTTCTTAATGACTTGTGTTTGTGACATAGTCAGCTGGTCAACAATGGATCTTTCCACACCAGCTGTTAATTACAGTTGACTAAACAAACACTAAACTAACCTCAGTATCAAAATGGCTAGTGTGCAAGAAACAGCAAGGTGTGTTCTTTGGTTTCATGAAAGCAGATCTGTAATAACATGTTCAAAGAAGGGGGTATTCAATTTGAGTATTGCGCGAAGGTTCGAGTAACAATTCTCCGAGTAACAATTAAAAACGCTGGTATAGGCAGTTTTGGACAGACGGGAAGTGTCCAACATAGAAAAGGTGCTGGTAGACCTCCAGTTTCTGAAGCTATTGTTGATCAAGTAAGAGAATTGTTTACGAGGAGCCCTGGTAAGTCTACTCGGCGTGCAAGTTTGGAATTAGTGATTACCTCGATCAAACAGTCTTAAAATTTTGCACAAACACCTTAAGCTCCATCCATACAAAATTCAGTTATTACATGAACTAAAACCTAACGATAAACCTCAACGCTACCATTTTGCTGTTAGATTTACTTTGACCTCGAAGAACAAACAATAAACATTGGAGAAAGCGATTTCTTGAAAAAAAAGTAATTTTTTCTGATGAAGCAACCTTTTATGTTTCTGTAAGGTGAATAGACACAATTGTAGGATTTGGGGTACTGAAAATCCTGATAATGTTCGAGAACAAGAAAGAGACAGCCCTAAAAATAAACGTTTGGTGTGCATTGGCTATAGATGAAGTGATAGGACCTTTTTTCTTCGCAGAACCGACAGTCACTAAAGGAGGGTATACCTCGACATGCATTGAACTTTTTGCAATACCGCAAATTGAGCATAGACAACCAAATGTTTACTGGCAGAAAGATGGTGCCTCTCCATACTGGGGTAAGATAGTATGTGACTACCTAAATGACACGTTTTCCTGGTCGTTGGATTGGACGGGATGGTCCAATCCCTTGGCCTCCACGTTCCCAGACATTACACCCTTAGACTTTTTTTTTGTGGGGGCCTATTGTCAAGGACAGAGTCTTCGCCAAAAAAGTTCAAAGATATTGAGGGAACTCAAGAATAGAGTTCAAGAGGTTATTGGAAGCAATAACTCCAGCAATGCTCAGAAACACATGGTGTGAGGTTTGAATTTAGACTACAAACTTTGCGTGCAAACCTCGGAGAGCACGTGTAATTAGTTTAGTTTCCTTGTAAAAGTATGAGTAAACAGTAATCTTTTTGTCCTTCATTGGTAATAAAACTGTTTTAAATTTGCTATTTAATAAAACAATTTCCATGTTTTTAAGTTTATTGGTTATTTATTTATTCGATCTTAAAATGTGTACAATAATTTATAACCACCCTGTATATTAGAACGAAAAGGAAATTCAACTGAATAGAACAACAATACGACGTGAATACGTGACAATCTTGGTAACTGCAGTTAAAACCTATTAGAAAAATTTGGATATTTCCTTGTGCTAGCTTACAAAAATCTAGAGATAAAAACAACGAAAAAATTGTAAACAAACTGAATTTGACGTAATTCTAATGGATATTAATCACGAATTAAACATTTGTAGTTTGGTGTCACATTGACATGAGATTCTTGACATTTATATACTTATAACCTATAATATCATATAACATGCTCGTCATATGTTACAACTCACGTAACTCCGTGTAGATGTAACAAACGTATAAATACATACCTGAAACAAACAAAAAACATAAGTTACATTACTCTACTATTCACTCAAAGCAATTTCATAAAGTACATGGCAAAGAATACAATTCTTTGTTTTTAATTTGAAATTAACTTTAGTACTTATACTATAGTAGGAAATAAAAGTCATTTTTTGTTTCTTCAGAGTTCTTTGTAATAATGTGTTACTACAAACAAGCTGATTTCACACTACAGTTAAAATAAAAATGACATCGCAAAATTTGTCACTATAAAATGTTTTCGTTGAGGTAACGTATATACACGAGGTTCAAAGGGCCGAGATGTTCTTAATATTACATACGGAAATAAATTATTTCTTATCGACCAGTCGCTGGGCCAACAGAATGCACCACTACCGTACTTGAACAATCAGCTTGCGGCTAATATGTGATCACCCAGTATCGATTTGGTTGATTAGGTATCTTATTGGATTCAATTAATCGCTGGGCAAATTGGGATTTCCTGAGATGAGGTTATGTCCGTTGCTTCTAGAGCATTCGGGCTTTAAGATATAGGGGTGCTAGCGGAGCTATCGAATTCGCTAGATACAGTTTTAGAGTAATTAATTTACAATATGGCTTTAAGGCTGGAAAATAGTGTAACTGGACAAATCTGATGTTTTTTATATTTCCTCGGTGAGTCTGTCGAGATAGGATGCCAAATAAGGCAATATACCGTCATCTGTCAGTCTGACTTTCACACGCGCACTCACCTCCAGTATAAACATTGCGGTCTTAATTACAGAGTGATCATTAATTCGCGCACATCAAAAGGACAGTTTCTGTAAATAGTAATTTCGATCAATTAGCTATATTGACTCCTGCAAGATAGCATCGAATGCACCACAGACAAAAATATAGACACCATTGGAATGGATAAGAGTCACACTAAGTCTGTAGTATCGTTGAGTTTACTGCTTTGTAAACACGAAGTTTTCTCAAAAGCAGTGAGTTTTAATTGTTGAACGGTATTCGTCAAGCCATTTATATGTTATGAACACATATCGTGAGAATATACGTAAATAACTGGTGTATACTAATAATCAAAGTTCGTAAAATATATTTTGGTTCAACTTATTCATTTTTTCTGTTTACTACTATATTACGTTTTGATGTGCGTGACTTATGATCACTCTGTAGAACAGCTCTTAATTCAGTCTAAGAGTAGATAGTTAACTGCCACAATTACGTTTCCTGATTAAATACATTTCAGCTGTTACGTCATGACGTACGACACATAAGGGGTTTAAATGTTCATAATCTATGTATATAAAAATGAATGTTTGTGTGTTTGTCCTTTATGGAATCGTAAACTATTTAACCGACCATTATGAAAATTTGTATGTATATGTATTTTTTCCACAGAGAAGGTTTATATACTATGCCCATTGATGTAATTCGCCACCAGGCAGTGCTGCAAAAGATACAAGTTTTCAAAGCGCCTGCACACTAAAAACTGCAATTACGAGACAGTTATGTATATTAAATAACCAAACACTATATTGAAGTTATGATGTATATTTGTCTTGAAGATAAATTTCTGATTGAACTTAAAGTTTGAGTGTTAGACCACTTTATAATAAATTACATGTAAGTGTATGATGGCTATAAACATACACAGATTTTCTTGATCGTGGCAACAAGGCAAACTCGACATCGGCACTGGAAATATAATTCACTTGAACCAGAAGTGCACATACACGGGCAAAGCTTACGAAAAGCGTGCGAAGCCGCGGGATACAGCTAGTAATGTATAAATTAAAGATCAAGTGAACTGAAAATTTGAAGTCAAACAAAGTAGTAAGCAACGACTTGACAACTCTTTTGTCAGTCTCTAACTTCCTGCGAAAAAATAGTGAATAAACACAATCCAAGATTTCTACACCATCCGCCATAAGGAGTGTTATATTTCAGCACCTGGGTGTGTATGTTTATTTCACCATGACTAACAGCTTTTCTTATTTGGATCTATTACAGATAATTGGACACTTCTGTACGTAAAAGCATTTGGATCAACTGTACGTAAAGCACCAGAAGTGAATTTGCAGATTTGAATAAATAATCGTTACAGTTTACATCCCAACGGAATGGCATGTAATGGAACGGTATCGACCGAAAATACGTATGCTAAGTAAACGACTGAAAGCATATTCGTATGTTTATTCCACCAAACTTCCTAACATGTTTTCGCTTTGGATCTGCCCTAGCTCGTGCTTTACTTTTACCGAAAATGTGAAGCAACACAGCGTATGTATTGCTGAAAATGAACGCGACAGTAAAATAGCTGAATGAATTTTCTGAAGTCACATAAAATTCAAACTAACCTATACTTTAAAAAAATATACATGTTACATGTATGTATGTATACTGAGTACAAAAGCAAGAATAATACTCCCCCACAAAGACTGTGTATCTGTGCGTGGGGAAAGCAGTCTACAATTCCTGTATTAAGTTGTTCACATGCTATAATAAACAAAGCATGCACGTGTTACACACTGAAAAGTAACTAAATCAAATTACAACTAATATAAAATATATTAACTTACACAGCTCAGAATGCATAGTACATATTATTATGTATTACACAAGGTTATTCAAGAAATATTAATAAAATAAATAAATTAGTTAATGTGTGATTTATCAGGCAACAGCTAGATCTAATTTTTATTTTTTAAGTTAATTTTTGCTACCTGAAGAAGAGGGTGGATCTCAATCCTCGAAACGTAGTGTTATGCATTTCGTAACATATAGCGATGACAACTATTCGAAATCCTATTCTCCTTTCAGCTGGATTTATTTCTCATATATATTACTGAAGTCCATACACTAAACAGCATGAGTTTAAAATGTCACCGTAAGTTCACACGTGGTGTTCACCGAAAGAGCATACGCTAACTAAACGGTTAAACAAGAATATTTTTTGAATACTCATGATTACTTGATGCCTCAGAATGTAAGCTCCAAGCTGGGACCGATAGTAGATATATTTATTGAGAGGCTAAAAGAAAAATATAGTCTAGATATTGTATGATAATCACATAAATAAAAATGGAGTTCATGTGGAACGTACGAGATTGTGGCGGATTTATCTAAACGACCATAACGTACTGCAGAGTATTCCCCACATTTAAAAGTTTTTATCATTCGTGTTTTCTAAGTTAATTTCATGTTTTAAGGTTAACTACTGCCCCCAAGCTATTCAGTTCAGAAGCGTACACAGAGGCTTGGCTCTTATGTTGAGGCGATATGGCTCGTGTTGCTTTTCTTGAAGCCTGAGTGGAAATTTAACCGACATTTCAAAATTAAGTCTCACACTAATAATTATTGGTTATGTATTTCCATTAAAATTTGTACTGATACACTCATATCTATAGCAAAATTACTGTTGCATCCTTGGAGAATGCTTATAATGTAAGTCCTAATAAATGTCCAAGATTGGTACCCCAGGAGGGCTCACTTCTGTATGATTTATACCTGCCGGTAATAGAACATATATTGGGTACAGCAAAAACTAATGTGTCATTAAATTTGGAAGACTAATGGATATCCAGGAGCAGCACATCACTACCCGCAAATGTCGAGATATTGGGGAAAAAGGGTTGGTCTACTACGGAAGATGATTGTTACAAAGGGTGGGATTCCCTTCGTGTTTTATCAAGCCTAAATATGAGAATGGCTTTACCTCGCCACTTTGTCTGGAAGGGCTACAACAGAGCTAGCCCCCCTCCATCCTTCTTCTAAGGTGAAGTGCTTCATGGGCGAGGACAAGAGACTACCCCTACCCTGATCTTAGCCATCCTGAATATCCTTTCAGTCTAAGAAGCGCAAACGTCCTTTTACTCCTGAGTGCAATAAAGGTTTCCTCGTCTTCTTGTCTTAGGTGAAAAAAGAATTAGTGGGCAAGAAAGAGTACGTATTGAAGCAGTAGGGAATACGGTAAATTTTTTGGGAGGGGGGAGGGAGTGTGACGCACTGGGTGGTTTAGGAGGTACAAAATACACTAACCAATAGAATCTTCCCCAAGTTGCTGAGCTTTAAGAACTTATAAAAGTGAACTTAAGTTCTTTTAAGAACTTAAAAAATCTTAAAACAAATTATTGGGTGCATTATTAATGTTTGTCTTTCAAAGTTGGGGAGGGCTTGGGCCCCCAGAGCTTCCCTTATACGGGGTGTCCCATGAAGAAACGGAGAAACTGTCAGGACTTGTTCTTACGGTGAAAATAATGAAAAAAGTTCATATACACATAGGTCCAGAAACGCTTAGTTAGCGAGCTATGCAGGGTGAAAGATTTCGCCCAGATTTCAGTGCCACCGTTAAAAGGGAGCCCTATTAAATTATTTTGGGCGTTACCCAGGACGTAAAATTCAATGTATATTATGCAAATTGAACTGAAAAACTGAATAAAATTGGTACCAGACCTCTAGCTGCAGTAATTTTTAATATATCTGAAGAAATACGCAAAATTCGGTGTCCAAAAACAAGTTTCATTTAGGTTTCAAGTAGATTAACTTTGTTAAATGTGTAACAAACACGTAAAATTCTTTAACAAAACATAATTTCTTAAGATAATGATGTAAAATAAGCCAATAAAAATTATACGTAAACTTTAAGAAAATCAATTTTTAATTAAATAAATAACGTACGAAGAATAGACAAAATCGGTTACACTTTTTTCTTGCTGAACGTACATGTTTTTATAAACTTGTACACTTTACGCACATGTATCCTAGTGTTTATATGCCACCAATTTTATGTTTTTGTATATTATAAATTACACGAAAATAAATCGTAGGGCTGTATACGTAAAATACATGTACTACGCAAGTAAATGTAAAAACAAACATTACAGAAGTAAATTCAGAACAAATGTTATCTCAATGAAAAATATCCATTTGTGGAAAGTATTTCATTTTGGTAATATACTATTACAGTAATCAAGGACACACCTTTGATTCAAGATTGAATACTCTATGCACAGTGTTACAGTAAAAATCATTCTCTATGTTGTTCGTACCGTTAAAATCAGTACAAACAAGCTATTTTCCAATACACAGAAGAGCAAACAATGGGAAGAGTTCGACACGTTTTCAATCTTGGTTCTCTTTCACTCCGATGTTGTTTTTGTCAGGATTGTTGGCAAAACTGTATCTTTTGTTTGAACATTGTCGTTCTTTTTCGTAGATAATCGATTTATTTGTTTCTCAACCGGATTAGTTCCAGAATGTCTGGGTGAGGAAAACGTTCACCTTTATAATGTTGCAGTTATTATTAATTTTCAATTTATTTGTAGCTAGAGTTTAAGTGAAATTTTTCTACCATTAAAGGTTCTTCAGGTTATTTATGAAAGTGAAATATCACTCACATTTCACCACAAACTCAGAATTAAACTATTTACGCGTTGTTCAATGACAATTCGAATTACTGCCATAATATAATTACCATATATGCAGCTTAATTGAAATTTGAAATATTTTAAACAATTAGGGCACATAGTGTGTTACAGCTCATTTAAAAAAACTACTCCAAAATATATCTATTAGATATACACTGCACACACATCTAAGCCATCATTAAAGTATTTCAAATTAAGTAAAAGGTTCTATCCAAAAGCCTATATTGTTAGAGATTGGCGCACAGTTAAAAGTATTGAAATTTACTCGAAGTTATTTTTGTAGCCACATAAACATCAGTTCAGAGCCTCTGATGTTATTTATGTGAAAGAACAAAAATACACTTTTTTAAGCAAATACAAGTAGGAATGTATATTTTAAAGTATTAACTTTCATTTAAAACAGTTGATACTTTGCATTTGAGACAGAATATGAATAACTCTTAGGTTTAGAGATTATTAGCATGGAGAGCTCGTTCATTAGTCAAGGTTACATCGCCTTGCTCTCCACCGCCTAAGGTGACTGAAATATGCAACTGCTCGGTTACCTTTATTACATCAGTTGCAGATTTCTGTAACTACGTTGAAAAGGTGACAGATTTCAGTAACTCCGTTGCAGCAGTTGCAGATTTCTGTAACCCAGTTGCAGCAGTTGCAGATTCCAGTAACTCAGTTACATCAGTTGCAGATTTCAGTAACTCCGTTACATCAGATTACAAATTTCAGTAACTCCGTTACATCAGTTGCAGATTTCAGTAACTCCGTTACATCAGTTACAGATTTCAGTAACTCCGTTACATCAGCTACAGATTTCAGTAACTCCGTTACAACAGTGTTACAGATTTCAGTAACTCCGTTACATCAGTTACAGATTTCAGTAACTCCGTTACAACAGTGTTACAGATTTCAGTAAACTCCGTTACATCAGTTGACAGATTTCAGTACGTTGACTACAAACTCTTAAAGAAACAATGCTTAAAATTACATTTAAAAAATGAGGGTCGCAGGGATTTCATTAAGAGTAAACGAAATATGACCATATGAAAGAATTGTGAAAGAATAAAGAAGAAATATGATATGAAAGAGTTGTAATATGACCATGTATAACCTTCATCTTCATGTCCACAAAAATTTTACCAGAACAAGTCTACCCGTAATTAAAGAAAAACTACTTGCATAAATATATTAAATACTCAACGGAAAGAAATGCCCCCCCGATCTATAATTTTTGAAACACCGCATTTAAATACGTTTTTTATAGGCTATGCACTACTTTTTTAAAATTTGTAACGAATAAGGTAGTACAAATATTCGATGACTAACATTGAAAATTATTGTTTCTAATTAAGTCTCCAGGGGAAAGGGAGGGTGGTCTTGTAAACGTAAGAATTTTGTAACCACTATTAAAACGGCTTATTTCGAATAGAAAGGAATAACGAAAATAATTTTAAACTCATTCGCGTAACTTAGCAAGCACAATACATAGGAGTATCCCTAAGAATGTGAATTTTATAAAATATTCATACATATATTATTCACGCACGATATTTCAAAGTTTTACATGGAGTTATTTAAAAAGTTATATTGTATGATGGAACAAACATAAATGATTTAAACATTTTAACGATTTAAATACATTTTCAAATTCACGTTTCTTTAATAATTTTGTATATCAAAGCAAATAATCTTACGCTCATGATTTCAGCATTTATTGCTGCATTATCCAGTTAAGTGTAGGAAAAAATGTTTAAAAAAGTTTGTAGTAAAAATAAATTTATATTACTGATATGTTAGTGAAAGGAACTTTAAGTACCTTACAATCAATACAATTTTAGTATTTAAAAAAATCAACTGTTAATACAATTACGTGTCTTTCTGGTAAAAATAAAATTTATATTTTTCTCACAAAAGTGTTTTTATTGTGATTTTATCTTTAGTTTAACCTGTTATATATGTTTTAAAAGCTCAAATTTCACGAATAGCAGAAGGCTAATCAATATACAAATTTTATTATTTTTATTTTGGATTCATAAAAGCTGAGGATTGTTATAGAAATAAGTAAACACATTTCAATTTATTTCAAATGAATTTACAATATTTTTATATTTCAGTCAATACTCTTTAGTTATACACATAAAAACTGTTGATAACGTTAGCCGTATTTGAGAGCGCCTATGTATGTTCTTAGACGCAATTCAGCTACTTACGTGGTCACCGGGTATTGCATTCATAATTAATGAAGGCGCCAACAATTGACGTGACATGTCTATTTACACATAGATTTTTAAGTTTTTCTTTGTATACACGCATTTGTATGCCTTATGACAAAACAGAGTATTTAAAATAGCTATTCATACATCCTATACGATCAACAGGTTTATTAATTTAGATTTTATCAAGCAAAAATACGACAAGAACAGCTTAAAGGTGTATTTTTAAATCACAACTTCCTCTTTTACACTTGTTTTGCTGACATTGACTTTTGTTTAAAATAACTAATTCTTGATTGTACCCACCACTTCATTTGATAAGAATTTCAGATACAAATTAAAAAGATTTATTAACACCTAACAAGTGTTTAAAATTCTTTTTTATAACGAATTTTTTTAAATTTATTATAAAAAATATTATATATTATATAATATATTATTATATTATTATAATAATATATTATATTATTATAATAATATATTATATTATTATAATATGTTATATATTATATATATACATATATATATATTTCTTTTTAAAAATATCGTACTTCTAGTTTTAACAGACTAAAGTACTGCATTTGAATATTATACTACACTGTTGTAAAAGCGCAGAAAAATAACACCAAGCTACACTTATAGTTTTCATAAAAACAAATCCCTGACGGAGCCGAGTCCCGGCAACCTCTCTCACACGCTTAACATTCCACTTTAAACGTCTACCACTTTAAAATATACTCCTATATTACCACGAAAATAATATTTTACTAATTGGCCTATTTATTCGAGTAAAAGAAAAATATTTTGTGTGTTATTCTGGATTGCGATAATCAAAAATATGGAGAAGAGCACGGTTTTCTGTTTAAAACCTACGCTTTCTCAATTTAACTCATTATCCCAAAAGTAATGAGAGTAAAAAATTCTTATCAGCTTACAAGAGCCGCTGTAGAGAAAAAACCTTGTGTGTTTTCCATAAGAACAATGTTATACTTCAACACTTTTACACCTTTATTTTTAGTTTTAGAAGTATAGAATATGTATTATTTTAAGTATATGAATATCATACATCTAAAGACTTTTTCTAATTCTTGTAAATTGTATACTCTTTAGATAATTAAAGGATAAAGCTAAAAAATGTTGGATTATTTTTTATGAATTGTCAATAAGCATATCGAAAAAACTAAAACGAGCGTACGGTTATGTTTTGTTTTTAATTCTACTAAAAGTAAGGTTGTAAAAGTTTTTGATTTTGCGTTAAAGGGACAAAATAAAGACGGCCCATATAGAACCGCCTCTTAATTAATACCACACGGAAATAGTAAATCTTGTGAACTGTTGCCAACTTTTGCAAAGTGAAAAGATTCTTCTTATTATTATTTAATAATGGTATCTCGTTCCTGGGGAATTATTTTACACGTGAGAAAGTGATCAGATAAGAGGTCCCGAAAGGGCGCCATTTCAGTCTTTCAATAAAATAAATGATGATTAAATTACTTGACAGAGCTGTAATAACTACACACCGGCGATCAGTAAGGTTAAATGAGACTGAGAGAGTAACAGGAAGTGTCCCTCGACAACCAAAAGTATAAATCGAACCCTGGGTAGGGCCAAAATTGTCGGAATGGGAGGATGAAAACTTTCCAATCGTTAGAAGTGAACTGTAAACAAATCATTCCTTTAGTACAACAATAAATTATTGTGTTCCAGAGCGAGAAGCGAAGCGCTGAATGGGCCCGACTGGCGGTACAATGCGAGTATATTGGAGTGCAGCAGGCGGGCCTGCGATGGAATCGGCTGATCAAAAGCGATGAAGAGGCCTCGTTATAAAACGAACCTTGCTTGGAGTGATCGGCAAGTCTTTCAATGAAGCTGCTGTACTGAGCTTTCATTTACATTGCCGAACCACACTTCGAATTAAATCAGTTAAATATAAAAGAAATACGCTCATTCTTCCCATAACAGGATGGTCGCTCTTTCCTTTGCTCCTTTCTTAGTCGATTGGGATTGCATAAGAACATGGAAAAGTCAGTACACTATTCAAAGACTTTAAATTACAATTTACTTCTCCCATATAAACATTTTTATTTCATACGGTCTTTTATAATGAACTGTATAAAATACAACCACTGCGTTACACTGAAGCTTTGATCAATAATTCGTCGGGTTTCACGGGATCATAACCTCTAACATATTAGTGCACTACAAATTAACACTGCAATTTTTAATGCAAACAATAATCAGTGAATTTGATGAAATTTGGACACTCCAGCTGAGATAAATGCAAACAGACATAAAAGATCTTTGACCATCTACGCTAAAAATCACAGACCAGTTGTTAAAAATTTCATATTTTATTGTTGTTTCCCAAAAATGATAACTATGTCTTGAAAAACTTAGGAAGATAACTGAATATCAGCAAACTAATATATTGACATCAGCAACATTGAACGCTGGGTTTCCATTAATCAGAACGTCAATAATTTATTTCCAATTGTGTTATGAACTCGAATAAAATATTTTATACTTAATAAAGCATTTTTTAAAGAGTAGCGCGATCACTAGGTTAAGGATAAAAATGGCTACTTGATAAGAAATTACTATATACAACATCGGACATCTATATTACTAAATTATTTTCTTGACTTTTACAGGGCGATTTTAGGTAATCAAATTTACTGTTTTATATACATATTTGGTAACAATTTAAACCAAGAGATGTGCCTTTTGCGGGTTTGAAATGCGCTTCATTTGATCGTAGAGCTATCTCTGCTTCCAAATTTCCAATGTTAATCTTACGAGAGTATTTTTGTTCATTTTAAAACAGCTGATAACTGAATTATACTTGTTACTCAGGCAGTTATTCACAGTGTAGTAACCAACTTAACATCAGCTGATTTCTTTGATGGCTTTCATCGGTAAATTAACTATTTGGACAAACGCGTTTTATCTGTATATATATAAAAGAAAGTCGTGTTAGTTACACTATTTATAAGTCAAGAACGGCTGATTCCGATTTGGCTGAAAATTGGTAGGGATGTAGCTAAGAACTGGGATAAGGACATAGGATACTTTTTATCCCGTTCTCGAATCAGGATTCCGTCCCACTGGTCTCCAAAAGTTACAGAAATATCCGTAAGAAATTCATTGCAGCAAACATATGTTGTTATTAAGTGAAAGAGCCTTTTCAAATTTAATCAGCTGTTCTTTGTAAACATATATAATGCGACAAAAGAAATATATGTTTATATCATTTAATTACTATTTTAAATTTCTTTACACTTATAGTTTGAAAGCATAGAGTAAGCTTAAGAGAAACAGCAAATTTTGTTTCAACTGTTTCTACAATCACTGTTAATCATAGACTTTACTATCCAGATAATACAATTCAAATTTGACGTAAAAATTCACCTTTAACTGCAATATTTATCTAATATAAACCATACTCGTGCTTGATCAGAAGAGCAATGCAGATATCAAAATTACTATCTTACGTTGGCTACAAATATAAAGAATGTTATAAAACCAACCTTAGTTGTTTTTTTTTTGACAGAAGTATGGTTCTCAAAACTCCGTGTGTACATATTCTCTCAATCGAGACAACAAAGCAAGCTCAATCATCGCATCGGAGATATAACTAATTTGATCCAGAAGTGATACACGCGCAAAGCCTAAAATAAAAACCATACGCAACTTTCGCTTAACATCTGAAGCTCGTAAATCATTAGACTGTAATAATATGTACGTAAAATATGCCTATTTTCGTTTCAAAATTACATTGAGCGCCTTCATTTATTACTTTGTATGTGCGCTAATGAATTCCGACTTTTGGACTCCTGTCCACGATGGTCTAATATAGTTCAATTGTATACAAAAATCATGGAATATTGGAGAAAAATTCCAGTTATTTCACAGGTGCATACTCTGAGACTGTTTTAAAAATTTAAATCTTAAATAGATCATAGCTTGGAGTATCTTTCAGTGACTATCATTTATCTCAGAAGGGTAATAACGACATTCAAAAGAAATATGCCTCCTACGTCCCAATTTTTCTGTAGGAAATCGTGTGCGAAGCCGTGGGTATTTGATTGTAATTGGTATTTTATTGAAAATGAAGAGTTTTCATTATAAAATACTACGAATTTATTGACGAACTAGCTGTTACCTGCAGCCAATTGCGCATAATTGCTTTTACTAAGTAATATAAGGACTTCGGTTCTAAAGTTTGCGTGCGAAGCCGCGGGTAACAGCTAGTGATAAATAATCTTTGAAGTCGACAGTTGTAACCACTTGGATTGACTGTTACCCTGTATCAAATCTAAAGCAATGACAGTAGTTTTTAACTGCGTGTGAAGTACTGTACTAGTGCAGACGCTGATATTGAAACACTTAGGGCTATAAACAATCGGAAATTGAACTGTTGCTGTTAAAGCATTAGCGTGATTTTTGTGCAGCTGTGTTGGCTGTGACTGTCATATCAGCATCCGACTCACACGTCAGTAAATTAATAAAAATACCAAAAATTCATTAATTTCTTTATTATGGAAATAAAAATATTAAATGAAACATTTATAAATGATACTTTTTAAGCAGTTTTCACAATTTGCATCACAAATATTACTTAAATCGTAGTTCCAGCACACTTGGAAGACGCTTCAAAATATTACTCTTTATTCATTTATTATTTGGATTCATCCAAATATTATTTTATCTAGAGGTTTACATTCGACCAGCTAATGAAAATGGGTTTAAATGTTATTTACTTTTGTAATTTAGCTTCGAAAAAAAATCAGTAAACTATTAATAAATATAGTACAAAATTAACACTTTGAATATTAATTTGAACTCGCACTACGTAAACGTCCGTCTCAGTGAGACCATCATCACATTCAATAGATTGATTGAACTAGATATAAACAAAACAAAATAAAATTAAAATGTGTTGAAAATTATTTTTCACATTATTATTCATTTAGTTTACATAAAAATTTATTTAAACTGTTTTGTAAAAACATTTTACTATGTGAAGAATAAGAAACATGTTCTGACAAAAAAATTTCTATTTATAAACTTAAATCAGCATAAAAAAATTAACTACACTTAATTTAAATATTAAAAATGTAGCTACAAAGGTAGTAAGTTTACAATTTTTAAATTAACATACTCTAACAGAAAGTGGTCTCAATGAGTCAGAAATGTAGGATTATATAGTACATATTACAACTAAAAGTATTACTTGTTTTTATTTTTATTAATTTTACTAGCAGTTACCCACTGCTTCGCATACAATCATCTGCTTAACAACTGGGATATCATCGGCATATCCTTTTTAAATTACATACCTAACAATGCTGTTATAAGTAACGGTCATTGGAGGGTAGCCTATTCCTTCTCCCGATCTATTTCAAAATAGTTGTGCTTTAAATTTATTTTATATATATATATATATATATATATATATATATATATATATATAAACAAAAAATATACAAACATCATATTACATATAATATTTAATATGATTAAACGCTTTTGTATCACCGATACAAAAATACTCATAAAAATTTCTACCAATTGCAAACTTAGTTATTTTTCTCAAACTTAGTTAAACTTTTGCCTAAAAATAATACTGTGCAGAGACAAATAAATCGATTAACACTGAAACAGGACGACAGAGTCCAAACAAAAGGAACAGTTTTGCCAACAATCCCGACAAAAACAACATCGACGTGAAAGAGGACAAAGATTGAAAACGTGTCATTGTTTGCTCGTCTGTATATTGGAAAAATTTCTTGTTTGTACTGATTTTAACGGTATGAACAACACGGAGAACGTTTTTACTGTTATACTTCGTTTAGAGCATTCTATCTGGAATAAAAAGTACGTTCTTGATTACTGGATTAGAACAGTGACATTGCATAATCATTGTACCTAAAAATATTCTAATCAAATACAGGAATGTGTTACTGACATGGCATTGCCGTGAATAAGTTTTGTATTTTCATTATTATTGGCTAAGCGTTAGCAAATCAAAATCAAATCAAATCTCTCTTTATTGTCGTAAGGCAGTTACATGCATTGACAACGTCAAAATTATCTACCAACAGGTTTTGTCAATCACACACTGGTAGCAGTCAAACTTGGCATAAGTCCTAGTTTGGGTTACAAACTAATTGAAAATTCAAACATTTTATCAATAATTATAAAATAGCCTAATAAAAAAATTTAACATTTTTTTAGGTTTACGTTAAAAACAATATATGTAACAGACAACATATTAAAATTAAATAACAATAAAAAATAACAAGTTTCATTAAAAAATTTAGAGAAATTAACAAGTTTTATAAAAGTTTTATATAGATAACAAATAAAATTTTTAAATAAACAAATAGGCCTAGTTAAAAATATTTGACATAAAAATTTATTGTATAGGTTAAAAATACCCTACTGTACAAAATTAAAAATATATACTTTGACATGTAAAGAATTCGTTCAAAGAATAAAATGGGTTCTTCAACAACCACACTACTAACTTATTTTTAAAGATTTGAGTATTGTACATTTTAATGAGGTGACTTAACCTATTATAAACTTTCTTTGACAAAACAGTATGACTTTTCAAGGTTTTACTTAGCCTGCAGTGTATAAAGGATAAATTATTTTTATTTCTCGTGTTATGAGCATGAACATCCTCGTTAAACAACCACCAATGGAGACCTGGCACAATTTCTGTTCAGCGGACAGCTTCTTTTAAAATACAGATATAAAAATTTATATCTGTCCGTAGGACATCTCTAGAACGAAAGAGCTATACTAACTTAAAATTTTGCATGCAACTTTAGCGAAGTCTGTAGCGCGACAATGGTCTTGTGCACACCTTATATAGCTGCCCCGAAGTCTTATTCCTTCAACCACATGTGGGGACCCAAGGTGGAAATAAGCCGTTTTAAGAATATCGGATAAACTATGTCAATCAATAGTCAATTATTTATCGCTGAGACAAAATACATTTGTATTTACTATGTACGTCAAAACATGTTAAAATGTGGACATACATACCACATCGAGTTCTCATTCAGACATACATTTGACCACTCATTCCACATTCATCCATCACCTATACTTCCCACTTCGTTCGGGAGTCAGTCTTGTTATTGTCTGGTCTCCCAGTCATACTCCAGAAACTCTTTTACATTATAGAATGCAATTGACGCTAAACAGCGTTTCAAACGAGTTTTGAGCGCCTTGAGCGTAGAGGTTTTTCTTAATTCATTAGGCAATCTGTTACAATAAACTAAACCCCTGCCTGTGAAGGCAAGCGTTCATAAACCACCGTCCTGTGTCTCCCAATACGGTAGTTATCTATGCCTCTAGCCTCGTACGAATGAATAGCTCGGCCCATAGTCTATACAATGCATCGTAGTTTGTAAGCGTTGGGTAGTAATTCAACATTGGGTAGTAATTAGATAAAGTGACCGACTAACCTCTATGCTACTTCGCCTCTATAAATAAATACATGTTCCTTTTCATGTCTTCAACTCAAATTTAATTTGAAGTTTATTTTTTACGATGGAAGGATTGTGAAGGAAACAGGATTTTTCCGGACAAGTGCATGTTTTACAGTTAGTGAAGTTGACACACAACATGGTGGTTGTGATTCACACTTAGGCGTGTCACAACGCTCTGGTATGATTTATTTTAGCCTAGTTTGTAACTATGTGTTAGGTTAGTTATTTACCTGAAGAAGAGACCAGATTGCAGATCTCGAAACGTGGTCTTACTGATTTTTTGTTTCCCTGAACGATGGCAAATGTCCGGAAAAATCCTGTTTCAAATTTAGTGATTCAGGAGAAAAGAAAAATTAATAATAGCTGTTATTGCTATTACAAACTTATTGATAAAGCTGCACCAAAAAGGTTTGAAAATTTTAGCCTCTTTCGCACTCATTGAGTTATTTTTTAATACATTTCAACTGTAATGTTCGAACCAGATTGTCACTGTAAAGAGCGTCAAAGTTACAGATTTTGAGGGAACGTGCATTTACGTACGTTTCGACTAAATCCCAATATGGTAAAAGTTTAAAAGAGTTTCATCAGGAACAGAATACTAAGAAACTCTCTTTCATTTCTGCCTATCCTTTTGACAAGGTAGGAAACTCCATACCACGTGTTGAGTACGAGCTTCGCTGAAGTTTAGTGCAGTTTTATGTCTATAGCTCATTTTATTACGACCAATAGAACAACAGGCAATCAAACTTAACATAATTTTTACATCTACCGACAAGCAAAAGATAATTGTGTCAGTCTATTGAGTAACGGTGAGACAAAATCCATGGTTGGACATGCACCGTTACAGAATTGATTCTTGTCTTAACAGAAATGAGGCTTCATTGACAATTTAAATTGTACAGATAAATTCTCTCTAGAGATATCTTGCGAATATCGAGCCTACAATATGTCAGTGTTAAAATTACCTATGACGCCACTCAGTTTGTTTACAAGATTATTAATTCAGTGATTTTCTCGTTGCCATTATGGTTACAAATAGGACCAATGTTCGCTAACGCTCAGCCAAATCCCAAGGATGGTATATACTATTATCGAAGACGATTTTTCCCTATATATAAATAAAGCTTACTTAAAATTTAAATCGTGTAAACAGTCCGACAGACGCTGGGGAATTAAATTTTTCCAGTCTCTAAGAGTGAAATAGGTTTCACTTACGCTCAGCCAAAAATACTGCCAAATATGGAACAAAAGTTACTTTGTTACGTACTAGACCCAGAATTACATCGTTCCACAGAACGACAAACTTGTAACAAATCTATGCTCGAGTTTTGGTTTCCATGGTTTCACTAACACTGTTACACGAAATTCGAAGCAAATGTTAAAATAATAATATGAATAGCCAGCGTACAAGCGTACAACGTAACAGGCTTTACAAAAACAGAATGAAGGACATGCCATGGGAGGACATGCACCATCTTGAAGTACTTAAAGACTGGATCGAAATGACCCCACTACTCCAAGGGTGTCTAAAGCACATTCCATACATATGGCGCCGAGGCCTCTGCAGAGAAAGTAACATTACATGTTTTCTGTTGGTACAAGGGGTTCGGAGATTGATAAGGGGGGAGGAGGATTGGAAACATCGGGTTGGTGCTACGCCAACTGTCTCTCCGCGGACCCCTCCCCAACCCCTCCCTGGAATCTCCATTCTTACTGATCTTGAGTGAAATATGCAGTACGAATTGTAACAACAGTCCAAGGTACATTAATTATAGCAATAGAAAATTATTGAATAATATTAATTCAACTGTTATTTAACATAATGACCTCAACGTAGTTGAAAGAATGTAATAATCCCTTAATCTTTTCCATTAATCCCTTCCTAATGTAAATAAATTTTTATGATGTGACACACACACACACACACTCTTGTGACATATTTTAGGTCGGTCTATCCCAATTCAATCATTAAAGTAGTTCTTCGTGAAACTCTATACAGGATAAGGGATATAATTCATATTCAAAATAATTGCTCGTTTTTCTAGAGGCGTCCAAAATGATATTTTGAAGCTTGTTCTATTTAAAGACTTGATTAACTCATTCTGTAACCCAAAATACACAGTGGCTCAAAATACTATTAAATATACTCAGGAATACCCTGGTTCACAAGGCACTTAATTTGGATTCAACTGTCTGGAACAACAAAATATTTGAGGCAGAGCGGGACATTTGATTAATATTTTTTTAAATATAATTTCTTGTATATAAGTTGACACAAGAGTTTTAAAAGACGGGTTTACAAAACACTGTAGAAACTAAGAATATTGTTTAGTATCTGACAAACAGAAACAACTAAACAATTGTATTCCTAAAATACCTAATAATTTTGATGACCATCTTTTCATACGTTTTCATGTTAAAATGAATTTATATTCGTGATTCATGGAAAATTATATTCATACAGATTATTTATAGAATATTTAACGTTTATTTTTACAGCATGAGAATATATACTCGTACCTTATAATTGAACTGTATGTAGTACAATAGTAATTATGTGTTAACCCATATTAGACGCCATTCACAGTTCCTAGTAAATACTTTAATTCGTAAAAGGTAAAAAAAAAATGAAAAAAACGTTTAAAAACTAGGGATATGCATGGTGATCTGCCCGGCGGAAGTCAAGTCTAATCATGTCTTCCTGGAAAAAATCGTTTAATCCGACGGGCGGTTAATCCGAGGTCGGTTAAGAGGGAGCGTACTGTAATATAAATATTTTAGAAAAATATATGTTCGTTACACCAAAACTTCGTCATTGCATTAACAGCCCTATGCCGCTTTAACTGGAAAATTATTCCCACTCAACTTTGTCACCTTAAGAGCACCAGCCGTGATTATAAAAACCTACATACGGGATTCCCAAATAATACACACTCACGTAAGTGCAACTCAAGAGGGAACCCGCAATAGCAGGTTACAAAGGTGACAAAAGAGTTTTTGTTCTCAAAGAACATTGAGCCGCGTCCGTAACTTGGGAGAGAATTACTTTGTGAACCTTTTGCTAACACTCCGGCGTCGTTATCTTTGAATTAGAATTAATGTTTAGTTTACTTTCAGTACACTGCTACCAGTACTTATATAATTCTGGATTATTCTTGAGTTTATCTTTACTTATTTTCAAAGATACAGCATGGAATATTTTTAAATTCTTAAAACATTAAGTAGCCTTGATATTTTAGTTCTGAAAGCTCAGTTACAGGCTTCTACTTTGCTCTAAATTGGCTCACGACTAGTACTACAGCTTTATATTTTAGTTTTATAAAGGTACACATAAGACATGAATGTCATCTCAAAAATTACAAATTGTTTTAGATAAAAACGCCTTCCGTTTATGAAATGCTGCTTACTTCAAAACTCATATTGTCGTTCCCGTTTTCTGAAGGAGCTTTTCTGCGTGTTGTTTATGTATGTAACCTTTTATAATAAAATAGCTGGTTTTCGCGGCTTCGCACGCTTTTCGTAAGCTTTGGCCGTACATGAGCACTTCTGGTTCAATTTAATTATATTTCCAATGCCGATGTAGAGTTTGTCTAGTTGCCATGATCAAAAAAGTATGTTAAAAGCGTATGTTTATAGCCACTGTACACGTAAGTATACTTTATTATAAAGTTGTCTAACTAACACTTAAGCTTTATGGTCAACTAGAAATTTAATTTAAAGACAAATATACATAATAACTAAGCACCTGCAAATAATGCTTGGCTATTTAATATACGTAACTGTCCCGTAATTGTAGTGTATAATGTGCAGGCACTTTATAAACTTTAATCTTTTGCAGCGCCGCCTGGTGGCGAGTTACATCAATGGGTATAGCATATAAACCTTCTCCGTGAAAAAAATACATACACACAAAAAGTGCCGTAATGGTCGGTCAAGCAGTTTACGATTCTATAAAGGACATACAGACAAATATTAATATTCTTACATTTTAAAAGTATAACATTATAACATGTAATATAGTTCAACCTACACATTTAGATAAATCCAGATGCACGTTTGTATCGTAATATTAATAGTATAAACTTTGTTTCACACAAGTATTGAAAAAGTAAATATATTTACTTTCAGATTTTACATGTATTTTGTAACTAATTTTAATCTTACAATTTGTGTACGATGATACAATGAGACCATTTTCATAATCTCCATAAAAACAACTCTAATGCAGAGTATATTCACAACGTTACTCTCTCATACACATCACCTTACTAACCTGACTACAGGGAGTCAATTACTGTAATTAACTGTTTGTGATTGTGACAGCTCGTTAACTAGCACGGTAGTCAAAATACGTAATTGAAACTTTTGCTATAGCAGATGAGGCCAACATTCATGTTATAATTAATTAGTTGCTACTTCCTTAGGGATGATATAATTGCTACCAGCATCTAACTCGGCATCACTTACGTTGAGAATCTTCTGATCAGCAGGTTTTCCTAGTGAAAATGGTGTCATTTTATGATTTCAAATACAAATTTCAATACAAAGTAACAAATATTCTGCTCCCTGGGTCTCAACTACTACTATATTCGTATGGACGTTTTTTTCGTACGACAGAAAATACCGAGTTTCGGGGTTAAATAAGGATAGACATGAACATTTTTTATATCGTATAATTGTGCATAGCGTTATTAATTATTCTGATAATGTTTTGTTTAAAGTTTGTTATTGACGATGGAAGGTGTGACAGGATAACATGATTTCGGACATTTGCCATCGTTATAGGTTATAGGTTTAACACAACGTTTCGAATACTCTTCGTCAGGTGGGGGATGCATTAATACATACAAAATTAAAGAACAGAAAGAAGTAAATAAGAGAAAGAAACGGGTTCAAACATACCCAGAAGCTGCTTGGAGTCCAGTCTAAGCGTTGTCATTGCACAGGATGCAAGTCCTGAGCACAAATGACAAGGTGTATTAATACCTCCCCCACCTGACGAAGAGGATAGATTTTAATCTTCGAAACGTTGTGTTATACCTTTTTTAACCTATAACGGTAGCAAATGTCCGAAATCCTGTTAACCATCTTAGGTTATATCTTTGTATGTTATTTCAGTATTATTTTACTCCATGGGTTGGACCAAGAAAAGCCGTTCAACTACTCAAACCTTAGCAAAGCCGCTATATCAGCTTATCGAAAATGTTATATTATATACGCTCTCAGCTTGAGGAATCCAATTTATCCGTAAGTGTAACGCGTTTTGCTTGATCACGTCATTGTCAAACGCACAATCCTGTTATTCTGATAAGGAATTATGAAATCCGAAACTCGCGTGTGTTAAGTAAAGTTTCATTTTTAACGTACTCCTAAGCCTCCACTATAATGAATAAGCTGATGAAGTATGATTATCTAATATGGAGGAAATGTGTGATCGGAAAATATAAACCGATCCGGAAAGTCAGAATGGAGTGCTCCACAACTTTTCTATGGGGAAGTGAATTTTAGCGACCTGAGGCATGAAAATGTTCGTGTGGAAAACTGCCCGTTGAACACTTTACGAAGCCAGGAAATGGCGAGTCCATAAAGTGCAGGGCCTAAGGCAGGCAGCGAGTTATGTTAGCTGGCGGATTTCCGGTAATGGGCCGTATATCTAACTGGGCGCCTGCCTTGCGTATGTTGCCCGAACGTAATTATCGTACGCTTTATTTACTATCGTTTACGTAACCCAAACAAATATACACTCCCAGCTCAAACACTTTTATAAATTCTTTAATCCTTCAGTAACGGAATATAAAAATATTACTACAGTAATAACACATCGGAGCAATGAATTAAATGTTCGATTATGACATACTCTTGAAACAATCACATATTCAACTACCTCAGGAGTGAAATAATACTGAAAACCAGTAGTCTCCAATCGTAAATTACTTATATACTACCCTTGAAAATCATTCGGCTCTGAAGCGTTGACATTTTTGATAAATTTTGATTACATTTGAGTAAACGTATTTTTAATCCAGCACAGGAGAGAAAATAAGACCCAAAATCACTATTGTTAAATTCTTCCTTACTGAGCTTAAAAATTATTCAGATCTAGAGGTATAATTCGTGACCAGACATGTTTATAAACAAATGTGATATTTTCTATAAACTAAGACAGTGGCTTTGTTTGCATTTAAGTAGTGGTCTAACTCCTCTTGGATCCAATGTAATGAATAAGCCTCTTACTAACACAAACTGCACACTGACCTTGAATATCACCTTGAGTCTGAAGACATCATTTGCGATCGGATATACAGATAAAAGGACACAAAATTTGTTATTTGAGTGTGCGTTTGACAATGTCGTGATCGAGCGAAACGCGTTACGCTTCCGGATAAATTGGATTCCTCAAGCTTTGAGCTTATAATATAAGATTTTCGATAAGCTGATATAGCGGCTTTGCTAAGGTTTGAGTAGTTGAACGGCTTTTCTTGATCCAAACCATGGAGTAAAATAATACAGAAATAACATCCAAAGATATAACCTAAGATGGTTAACAGGATTTCGGACATGTGCTACCGTTATAGGTTATAAAAGGTATAACACAACATTTCGAGGATTGGAATCTATCCTCTTCGTCACGTATCCCACTGTAGCCTGTGCTAGTGTGATGTGTGATTGTTATCCTCGTACTTGTGATTTGTGCAGTGACAACGCCTGAACTGGACTCCAAACAGCTTTTGGGTATGTTGATTTCCTTCTTTACTTCTTTTTCTTCGTCCTTTTTGTATGTATTAATACCTACCCCACGAGTTTGGAATTTCATATTTCCTCATCATAATAACAAGATGTCGGACATTTGCCATCGTTATAGGGCAAATGTTGCGAGGACTAGAATCTAACCTCTTCGTCAGATGGGGAAGGTATTAATACACTTTGTGATTTGTGCTCGGGACTTGCAGCCTGTGCAGTTACAACACCTGGACTGGACACCAAACAGCTTTTGGGTATGATTCGACCCTTATCGTTCCCTTCTTTACTTCTTTCTGTTCGTTCTTTTTGTATGTATTAATACTTCCCCCACCTGACGAAGAGGATAGATTTCAACCCTCGAAACGTTGTGTCATACCTTTATAACCTGTAACAATGGCAAATGTCCGAAATCCTGTTATCCTTTCACTCCTTCCATCGTCAATAACAAACTTTAAACAAAGAACTAAGATGGTTGTTTTTCGTTAGCAGTTAGCCAAAAGAGCTTGTACAAACGCATTGCATTTTCGACGTAATTTCGTCCCCAGACAGGCGAGACGCAGAAGGAAACATTCGCGGCTTCCCTCCGACCCCGTGCCCATGGAACCGTTTGATTCGCTTACCGGCAGGAGGATGTCGAGGAGGGTGCGGTAATACATCGAGGTGTGAGAATGTGGGGGGGGGGATCAAATTATAGGCCCTCGAAGTATTTTCTCCCCATATACAATCTCATCTCATCAGGTGTGTCATCAGTCAATATGCCAGGAAATATACGGAGTCGGGATAAGAGGTTCAGTCTCTAACTTGTGTATGGAATAGGCCTAAAGTGTGTAAATAAGTAATTGAGAACATCACCCAACACAAACTTTTTCGAAAAGGTTACAATCTAGCCCTTCAAAATCTGAATAAGTGGATAAAATCAACACACGAAACAGAATGAAGAATTTTGGAGCATTGGAAAAAAAGGTTTATTTTACTATCACTATTCATGAACCAATATGATTTATTTCATATTGATAAATGAATAAAACATTTTACAATATAAATTGTGAAGTGAAGTGTACACATGTGAAGTGCCTGATGATGGAATCATTGATTCCGAAGGTCTTGCGTAAAAATATAAGTTACATTGTAAAATGTTATTCCTTTATCAGTGATAGTAAAATAAATTAAAATAAACATTAAACGCCATACTAAAATATAAAAGCGTAAATCGTATAAAATAAAAATTTTGTAATAAGGACTTCAAAAGACTTGAAATTAAAACTCGTGTGTTTTTTTTTTAAAGAATGGTGTCATTTTTCTATTAATAGACCTATTAAAACAACGAAGATTATTACAATTTTAGATCGGTTAAAAATCTTAATTTGCTTTAGATAAAAAATAGTAATTCTAAAGCGATACAACGAAATTTTGAAGGAGCCGGCAGAAATTAATGAAAGTCTTCTACGAACCGACTGTAACCAGCTACTTTGCTGCACTTTGAATCTTTAACCTCAAAGTCAATTAGAGTTCTTTCTTGGATCAAGAGGAACCTATGTACCAAGTTTCGAGTTCCTAGGTTATTTCTACCAAGAGTTATCGGTCAAAACTGTCATACAACACGAATTTAACAAGGGCCTGAGGGGTTCTTAATACTCGTATATGCACATGTCCCCTTGTCCCTCATAACGTTGTATGTTTCCTAGAAATACAATGTGTTCCACGAAGAGATTAACAAGTTTATCGTTGTTACCATTGTCGTATGGATGGGATCCAGTTTGAATAAATTGGTTTTGAGGTCAACTTTTCCTTTATTAAACAGAGCTTTCCATAAATATAGTTTTCCATAAATTACTTAAAACGTATTTACATATAATAACGCTATTAAAAATTTTATTACAATACAATGTGTCCCACGAAGAGGTTAACACGTTTATCGTTGTTACCATTGTCGTATGGGTGGGATACAGTTTAAATAAATTGGTTTTACGGTCAAATTTTCATTTATTAAACAAAGAGGTTTCCATCTACACATATAAAAGAAAGTCGTGTTAGTTTACACACCATTTATAGCTCGAGAATAGCGGCTGGACCGATTTTTATGATTTTTGTGTTTTTGGATTTGTTTTCGTCGGGAATAAGATAATAAGTATTAAAATATCATAAAAACTCACAGGGTTCCGCCCCACTGGCCTCTAAAAGTTGCGGAAATACCTATAAGAAATGCATTGCAACAAAAATATGTTAATAAGTGAAAGAGCCTGTTAAAATGTAATTACCTGTCTTTTATAAACATATATAATGTGACAAAACAATCATATGTTTACGTCATTTAATTATCATTTTAAAATTTCTTTACATTTATAGTTTGAAAGCATACAGCAAGCTTAAAAGTAACAACATATTTTATTTCAACTGTTTCTGCAATCACTGTTGGGCGCAGACTTTATTACCCAGATAGTACAATTAAAAATTTTAACTAAAAATACACCTTTAACTGTAAAATTTAGCTAATATAAACTATGCCCGTGCTTGATCAGTAGAGTAAAGCAGATATTAAAAACATTATCTTACGTTGGAAAAAATATAAAGAATATTATAAAACACACTGAAGAATGGTTCTCACAACTACGTGCGTACATATTTTCTTGATTGGGACAACAAAGCAAGCGCGATCATGGCATTCAGAAATATAATTAATTCGATCAAGCGATGCTCATACAAACACAAAGCTTAAAAAAAGCCATACGCAATTTCGCTTAACATCTGAAGCTCTTAACCATGAACACTGTTATAATATGTACCTAAACTATGCCTACTTCCCTTTCAAAATTACATTGAGCGCCATCATTTATTACAACGTATGTGCGTTAACTGAAAGCTAATGACTTTGACTTTATGACTCCTGTCCACGCTGGGCTAATATAGTTCAATTTTATACAAAACAAATCATAGAATATTGGAGAGAAATTCGAGTTATTTCACAGATCCGTTGACTATAAAGAATGTTTTAAAATTTAAATCTTAAATGGATCATGAGCTTGGAATATCTTTCAGTGACTATCATTTATCTAAGGAGAGTAATAAAACATTCAAAAGAAATATGCCTCCTAGCCTCCTATGTGCCAGTTTTTCAGTAGGAAATTGCGTGCGAAGCCGTGGGTAACTGCTAGTCACAATATATTTGTAGGAATAACAGTTTATATTGGAAAATATGTTTCTTTCGACGACGATTCCGCTTCTGCGAACATGCGAGAGCTGTAAATTTTACACACTATTATTGATATTATAATTGAAAATTGTTAACTTTGCAGTTGCGCTGAACGGTGTAAGATACATCTTCAAACAGAACGATTCACTTTCAACGTTTACGTTATTTTACACTGGTGCTACGATATCATCCAAGGTATCATCAATTGAGATGCTTTCTATTTATAAGGGAAGAAAATCAAGCGAAAGAGAAGCGACGCAAAACATATAAGAAATATGCCTTCTATGTTCCAGTTTTTCAGTATGAAATTTTGTGCGAAGCCGTGGGTAACTGCTAGTCAAAGTATATTTGTAGCAATAACAGTTTATATTTCTAAAAAAATCTTTAACTTTCGACGACGATTCCGCTTCTGCGAACATACTAGAGTTGTACAGTTCACACACTTTTCTTGACATTATAATTGAAAAACGTAAACTTTTTAGTTGCGCGGGACGATGTCCGATACATCTTCGAGCAAAACGATTAACTTTCAACGTTTATGTTATTTTACACTGGTGCTACGATATCATCCAAGCTATCATCAATTGAGATGCTTTCTATTTGCGAGCAAGCGGAAGAGAAGCGACACAAAATACAGACGCGATTCTGGAAACGTAATAGAACCTCCATGGAGGGGAATAAACCTCTGAAAATCTCATAAAAGTCGGCCAGTTTTATTCACTTATTCGAGAGCCGCTAGCAGCTTTAGAGGAGGGTGACATAACCAGATAGAGGGTGTGATAAGCGGGGGTGGGGGTGCTAG